>NC_133813.1:22944599-23263235 GCF_043250625.1 Sebastes fasciatus | reverse complement strand
GATTACAGCATCTACAAAATCTCCACGCCCACTCCCAAAAGACTTCACTCCTGCTGCTCAACAGGCAACATAAAAAACTTTAACTTAGTGGGGGGGATGGTTTCTGTTGGAATAAAATGCCATATTCTTACAGTTTAATATGAAAACAAATCAGCTGCATCTGCTTGCAGTTACCTATCAATTACATTTTTGTTAGTTTTATCTAAATGATAATAAGATGTCTTTCAGTATTTCCTTCCTTTCTTTTTAATGTAAATGAATAATATGTTTACCTGACATTGGCTTTCTGGGTTTTAGAGTGTTTCATTTCAAAACACCAAGAGACAGGAATTACTGAAAAGAACAGTTTTTTTTATATTATGGTAGCATGTTTAATGTTAAGATCTTTTATGAATTTTTGAGATGTTTTGAAAAAAAGAGATGAGAGGGACAGCCGACGAGCTGTAGAGACGGAGACGGACGAGAGAAGTTTGGAAGTTTGCACGTAGGGAGAGAGCTGAGGAGGACAAACATGGCAGACGGTGAATGTGGTTGGGAGATTTTCTGATGTCGGAGTCAGAAACAAAAGAAAATCACTTTGGCTATCTAGTGCTATACATCCAGTGTAAGTCTTTACAGTGGATTCTTTGCATGGGGTCATATTTTTCAGCTCTAAAATATTTATCTTCTGAAGAGATTTCTGTTTGAAACCTGGAGATTAGCACAGATGAAAAAAAAAACGTTTTGTCCTCGTAAGGCTTTAGACTAAAACTGTAAAAACACTCAGCCATCCACAAAGTTTACAAGAGAAATATTTAGTTTAGTGGGTGGCGGTAGAATAATAAAAAACATAGTAGTTTTATAATACGGTACTGCTGGGATTGTCTGCACATAACACATTGTTGATGTCTGTTTCCCACTTGTTTGATTGTATGTTTTCTTGCTGCTCAAACTACATTATGTGTGAGTGAAACTCTTTTCCTTCTGCTTTCTATTGAGAAATTCAGATAAAATGTAAAATAATAAATATGACCAAACATTGCTGACTGTTGACTGTTTTTGTGATCTTTACAAGGCTGCAATACAATAGCCACACACTTATATTTAAAGGGACTGTTTGTAAGAATCAGAAATGCTTGTTAACAGCGACACCTGTGTCCGTTAAGTCAACGAAAGTCAGCGTCGGGCTCGCGCTTGCTCGCTCTAAATAGACATGAACGAGAATCGCTCAAAACAGTGAGGCGACACACGTCAGCTAAAACCACAATATCACTATATTTCACCTGCTTGGCAGTAATGTTAGCTGACCAGACGAAGGTCTCTCCATGAATCAATGCTGATCCTAGTGTTGGCTTTTCCTGCTTCAGCCTCCCGACCGCGGCCGGAGGGAGACACCGGCACCCGGTCAGAGACGATAACGTCACTTCACAAGACATGGAAAACCTCTGTTGGTCTGGAGGAGCTGCAGCAGTTATTTCTGCACAAACGTCAACTACATTTACTAGATATTCTCAGAGCTACGAAGTCTTCCGCAGTGTGGAGTGTGCGCGCATGCACGTGGGCCCTGGAGACCGCGGCCAACACTGTTTTGCAAGACGGGCTTCACTAGATATAACTTTGTGGTTTTGGTGCTTTCGTGTAGTTTGTGTTGGAGTCTTGTCTGTACAGTGTAGCCACACGCGAGCATACAGTGTCTCCCTTTGGATTTCAATTCAAGAGCTGTTTTAAAAGAAAGAAAAAACTTAACTTTCCATAAATAAAGACTTCGTGAATATCCAGGATGGTCTGCTCTGCTTCGTTCTGTTATGAGTTCCTGTCATGAATTAAGGAAATGTCCCTAGATAGGGAGAATGATCTGATGTAATTCATGCAGCACATTTCCACTTCGCCCTCAGATGTGATTAGCTCGGCTCCGTTTTAATGAGGAGTTCAACTGGAAACCTGCACAGTTGGTGCAGTGAATCATAGACGGGTGCTGCCAAGAATGATATAAACATTTATCCTACAGCTTTAAAGATTTTTCATAAATAAACCTCTATTATATACTGTATCATTATAAGTCTACTGCATGCATGTTGGTTGCCAGCTTTTTCATTACAGCGATTAACATGTGATTTGCAGTTCGACATATTTAAAGCCCTCATACATATACTGTATAAGGCCTACACATACATACACATATACATTAAATCTGACTTTTAAGATGTGTACATACAAGATAATTGTGTGACATCACAATTTAAAGGTGTTAAATACGGGATTGGGAGCATTTCTATTGCCTCGCAACAGCTCTCAACGTGGCAGCTAACGGTGCAAACAATCTTTGTGCTACTATTTGTGATTTAAAAATAATAATAAATGCATAACTCTAATCTGCAAATATGTTCAACTGGGATGTGAAATTACAAGTTCAGGAAGCTCCAATGATCTCTGAAATGGGCCTGTTTGAACAAAAGCAGCTTTTTGCTGCTGTGTGTGTGTGTGTGTGTGTGTGTGTGTGTGTGTGTGTGTTTCTGCTCTGATGCAAAATTTAACAAACCTTTGAGAATCTTCTCTCTTAAAGGACGGAGACACGTCTTCTCCTGTGAACCTGCTAACACCAGTACAAACAAGTTCACAGACAGACAGACACTCAAAGGTAAACAGATCTGGGTCCAGTTTCATCAGTCGGATCGTCAAGCTGTTCAAACAGCCTGAAACACACACACAGAACAACACACCGTAACACCACAACACACAACATAACCTGCAGTACACTGAACAAGAAGATAGTCAAGAGGCCTTTATTGTAACATGATTATATAGTATAATATACTGACTATGTTAACATTGATTGGTGATCTTAATGAAGTACTGTACTTAAGTACAATTTTGAGGTACTTTACTTGAGTATTGCCATTTTCTGCTACTTTACAAGTCCGTTCATAGGGAAATATTGTACTTTTTACTCCTCTAGGCTCCATTAATATAATAACTTGAGTTGCACGTTACTTTCCAGATTCAGATTAACAATAGAAAATATAATGAACAAGTAAATTATGATATTATTATATCAATAAGAATTTATTGATCCCAGGGGGGAATTCACAAGCTACCAGTTGTGGAAGAAGTACTCAGAACCTTTACTTAAGTTAAGTAATGTGTAGAAATACTCAAGTAAAAGTCCTGCATTCAAATCTTACTTGAGTAAAAGTACAAAAGTATTAGAATCAAAAATATACTTCAAGTATCAAAAGTAAAAGTACTTATTATTATGCAGAATACATATCACATTATTGGATTATAATTATTGATGCATCACATTAATATTGCAGCTGGTATTGGTGTGGCAAATTGTAAATACTTAACTGCCGGGCAGCTTAATCTACAAAAAATATATCATAATTTATTTGTTGATTCAGATTATTAATACAAAATGTAAATCTGTAAGTAACTAAAGCTGTCAGATAAATGTAGTGCAGTAAAAAGTACAATGTTTCTCTCTGAGATGTATTGGAGAGGAAGTATAAAGTAGTAGAAAATGGAAATACTCAAGTAAAGTACAAGTACCTCAAAATTGTACTTCTATATATATATAAACCAATAATAAAACACAATACATTATTCTGAAATGGGCCATTCTGTAAAAGGAGTACTTGCACTTATGTTACCTTAAGTATATTTTGATTTAAATACTTTTACCTTAGGTAAAATGTTGAATACATGACGTTTACGTGTAACAGAGTATTCCTGCACTGTGGTATTGCTACTCTTAAGTAAAAGTTCTGAATACTTCTTCACTGCTTTTTACTGTCTAATCAAATAGGAGTAAAAGGTCAAAGGTCACCTGTGAGGTCATTCAATAAGCCTCAAAAACAGAACTTTCTATAGATGCATTGAACAAGCTAAGACTCAGATTAAATACATACTGTACTGTGAGCGCGAAGTGTGAGGTGATCTGTAGTTCTCAGCAGAGACACGCGTCCTTGTTCTGCAGGTTGGGTGCAGCCCAACCCCGCCGACGGACATCACACCTCAAAACAATGTCTGCCTCACGTAACATATTACACATTGTTACACTGAATTGAATCAGAAGTGATTTTCTGGACTGTTGCATCAGTTGTTTACTGCCGATTTTCCGTCAGGCACCATTGGTTCGTTGCATCATTGCCAATCGGAGTGAATGGATGATGGCTTGCCACAACACGTCTTCCACACAAACCTGTTTTTATATTTCACTGCTTTCTCCCCCACAAATTCACCTTCACACTTTCATGTAATTCATCTTCATCCTTGTTATATTTTATTTCTTAATTTGAAATGTGTGATGGATGTACACTGGGGCCAAACAAGACATTTTGGCATCCAGAGGGAGGTCCTCGGCTTCCACTCCCTGGTCTCAGTGCTGTGATTGGATGATCAGGATCCCTGCAGTGTTGGGTCATTTTCCAAAAGATGTTTTCCGTTATTCCTTTTGAGGTGGGGGCACTGGGACAGACGGAGTCACACAAGGATTAGGTGGAGGAGAGTGGGGACACCAGTCACTTTAGGAAGGTGCTGCAGTATCCTGTTGAACAGGTGAGTCATTTTAACTCCTGACCTCTAAATTCAAATAATGCCATTGTTACATAAACGTCTTGAGTCTTTTACAGTGGCAATATTTTGCATACTTAGATAGTATGTTCTGTAGGAGACAAGGCCTTCATTATAGTCAGGTTGCACATTTACATGTCACCCTTAGATACAGAGATAATGGAATGAGCCGCCTGTTGACATGGTGGAAACATGTAGGAAGAAATGCAAACAATTCATAAAGCCACATTCGACATGCTGCCATGTCATTGTGCGGCTGTGAATGAGTGTGTGAAAAGGAAGTGGTTTGAGGAGTCTGTAGAGTCAGAGTGTGACAGAGAGACAAAGATAGCTGAGGGTAGATCAGTTCATTAGACGACTAAAGGTAAGAGGCTTCACTTAACAATCAAAACTACATGGAAAAGAAATTACATTTTATAATTGCATGAGTCCACGTTGTGTGTGGTAGTTTGTTTTTTCAAGTCCAAGTACTACCTGAGTGTACTTTATTTATTATTATTTAAATTTATTTATTTTTATCTTCTTTTCTTTTCTGTCTTTTTCCCCCACTTTTTTTAAAGTTCATTTTGTTTTTTGTTCTTTATCGTTTTTGCATCGGCAATGGGTGAGGATTGGGTGGGAAAAACACCATAATATGGAGGGACAATCATTCACATTTGTGCTTTATTTGTATGTATCTGTACACTTGATGTTAATTCCAATAAATTATTACGGGGAAAAAAAGTACAACATGAGTGAAAGCTATTTTTTTCTTTATGTTACAACTTTTGCTCCAACGGAAAATAAAGCTTTTTGATGCAGACTTAAATATAGTTTGATACCACAGTATTAAATGTTTTTTCTTTTTGACCCTGTGCATTAGCTGCTAAAATATGCATTTTTCTTTATTACTTTTTCTAAGTGAGCATGCCTCAGACTTCATTTATTATTTTATTGTTTTACTGTGGTCTACAGTGTCATTAATATGTTTTGCTCGATGAGTGATGAAGTTTATTTTACAGAGGGTATTTAGGGGAAGTACATTTGTAAAAAACAAAGTGTGATTCCTGATAAGACCGACAAGTCACACAGTTCACACAGAAGTTAGTTAGTGCTGGTAATCAAATTTCAACTGTAAAACTGCAGTGAATCAGTGTATGTAATAATATTAAATGACTGGTGCTTTTGTACAGTATTTTATCAGATCACTTGACTTGTATATAGATGTTGTAATTTATTTTATTATTTTATTCTTATTTTATTGTCTGTCATTAGTGTTTATGTAATATTTATATATACACCTACTTTTTCACAACTCTTGTAAATAACAGTCCTGCCTATTCCTCACCATTATGTGTCCAGCTTTGTTGTCCTTGTCACTAGCTGTTAATTCTATTCTGTGTAAGTACATTGAGAGATGCGTAAAATCATCAAATTCATTTCACTCAGGTTGAACAGCCAAGTTTAGCAACTGTGTCACTTCCTTTAGAGCATTTCAAAAACACATTACACATATTGAAGTAATGTACAGATTAGAAGTGTAAATAAATATTACAAATATTAATTTTTAATTAATAGTTTACACAGAAAGATTACTCCGATTTTATGCATATGGTGGTGTTATTTATGCAAGTTTTCCTAAAATTAGATTAAAATAATTGAAATATATTGCCTTTCTTACAGTATCGCAAAATATAGCGATATATTTAATCGTCACCCATTTATCATGATACGTATCGTATCGCCAGATTCTTGCCCATACACAACTCTAGTAGAGATACCATACACAACCCCAGTAGAGATACCATACACAACCATATTTGCATGCTTGATAATGGACCATTGGATTATCTTTATTGACCTTTATCTCATAGCTAACTCAGTGTTTTAATACTATGTCTATTGTTTCTAACAGCTGAACCTGACATGTGTTTATCTAACAGGTCTTTGTTTCTCTGGCTGGTGTCCTCTGATCCAGCCGTCATGGAGGTTTTCTACATCAACTCCTCGATGCACTTCGTCTCCCACATACCCCTCAACTACACCGACAGTGAGAGGACGGTGTACGAGCGTTGCAAAGACATGCCTGCTGTTATCATTTGGTACCTTGGCCTGCAGTTCATCAACATGTTCCTGGGCATTCCGGCCAACCTCATGGTGCTGTGGCTCATCCGCAAGAACAAGGGGGACTCCTCCACCTCAGATATCTTCATCTTTCAACTGGCCATTTTAGACGCAATCTTCTGTCTCATCCCTCCCCTTGAGCTGGCCAACATAGTCTTCCTCACCACCAGCAGCACCTGGTACGTGCTGCGCTTTTTCTACGGCATCAAAGACTCCTCGCCTCTCTTCCTCTCCTGCATCTGCCTGGACCGCTACATGGCCGTGGTCCACCCCATCACCTTCACCGAGCTCAAGGACCGTCACCACAGGGCGGTCCTGGCAATCATAGCCTGGCTGATCACCCTGGCCTACGCCGCCGCTAAGTGCGTGGGCAACATCGTCAACTTCGAGAAGGTCTTCACGGCGATGATCCTCGCGGCGTTCGCCTTCATGGTGTTCTGCAACATCGCGATCCTCTGGGCGCTGAGGCAGTCTGGGCCCGGCAGAGACGAGATGCATCCTGTGAAGAAGAGAGCCTTCAAGATGGTCCTCATCATCCTTGCCATCATAGTGTTCAACTACTTCCCGCCTGTCGCTCTGTTCCCCTTCCAGCACTACTTCTCTCCGGACGTGTTTCGCTGCTACATTCACTACGTCGCATTCGGCTTGATGGACTTCAGCAGCAGCATTCAACCGATGCTCTACCTGTCCAAGGAAAAGCTCAACTGCTGCAAGAGGAGCACGACACAAACCCCATAGAGATACATGTTGGTTGTTTATATAAATATATGAATGTTCTGTTGTTGTGAAATATAGGAGAATATATTATGTTCTTGTTTGTTCCGATGTTGGAAATGCTAATTATTAAAAAGATGTATTGTGTAGTGGTTCCCAGGGAGGGCCCCAAAGATGAAAGTGTTGCCTGTTCTGAGGAAAAATTAAAATAGCATTTGTTTAGGTTTGCAGATTTCTAAAAAATAGAGCTGCAACAATTAATTGATTAGTTGTCAACCATTAAATTAATCCCCCTAAATAGTCCCCCATGAAAACAAGTGACAGTGTCTTCTGTGGATAATTAAACCAGGAAATTGTTAAAGATTATTTTTTCAATGTTTTGTGCACCATATATGAAATTCTGTTCATCTCCATTGTCTATTGAATCGTCACTCCACACTCTGTCAGCTAGTCTTGCATCTGTTTCAGAATGCTGTAGAGTGAACTAACAATCACATATAGCATTGTCATCTGTCAAAGCCCCACTACCTTACTAGTAAAATAACAAACCGTATCTACGAGCAGTAATAATGCTGAAACAATTGACAGCCGAAAAGTGTCCTATGTAGCAAGAAACCACCTTTGTGCACGTGTGTGAGGTGGTTAAACACGCTATAAATACTTCTACGAACAAACGCTGGGAACCACTGCATTATGCACGGGCACTCATCTATATACTATGTTGTATTTGCTTTTCTGGTTGCACTAAATATATAAAGACCTCACAGAATGTATTTGAATGTATTTGTACTTTAGGGAACATATAAAGCTTTTTTTCTCGCACACTGTGTTTCATTTCAAATAAAATATACCTATAAAGTATAAATCAGACGTACAAAAAATCTTTTGGTTAACTTTTCTCTTTAATTTAGACACAAATCACACAAATTATTGTAAGTCACAATAAAGCCCTAGCAGCACTTTAATATACATTGCTGTGCAGGTATATCAACCAGTTGCCACAACAAACAGTAGCCCTATCATCATAAACATGACATTTTACTCACGTGTGTGTGTCAGTAGGACATGAATCATGGTACGAGACGTGTTTCCTGGTAGAACAGTGGACAACCTAGAACAAATCCTCTAGAAGCTGTTTGACGTCAGCGTGGCTTACAAAACAATTATTCATTTACTATTGAAAGCTGGTCAATCAATACTGAACATTTGCAGGAACATTATGGTCAGTAACATGATTACACAAATACATTCGTGTCAGTTCAATGGATCAGACTGCTGACTGTATAGTTAAAGCTATATACAGCAATATATTAATGATCTTCACCTTTAGTCACTGGTGCAGTTCTAACTCTCTGGCTACTACAAAGTGTACACATGTGTGTAGAAGCATCTTAATATTCTAAAACAATCATATTGTTATATTATTTACTGACCCCCTGTGGGAAAATTATATTTTCAAGGAGGTCAAAGGTCACGACCACAGAGCAGAAACCTGGACCCTGGAGCAGGGTGGTTGAAACCATCCTGCCAATCTGACAAGACATTGCATTCAATAACTTTTCTTTTAAAGCATTTCAAATTACCAACAGTTTGGTAACATACAGCATGTTTCAAAGAACAACTGATCTTTTAGAGTCCCATCATCTGTCTCTTTACACTACGTTGTGAGAGAGAAGACTACGAGAGGAATATTAAGAGTTTATCGATCCAAATTAAATAATCAGAAGGTATTGCTAAACATTTGGATCTACTAAATCACAGCAAAGATTAGACAACAGTGTATTGCACTGTACCACAAACATCACATACAGTTTGGAGGGTGAGAGTTTGTTCTTGACCTCGGGGAACAGCAGTTAGACAAAAATATTAACTCACTCCACTTTATAGCTTTTTTTTTCCCGGAGCTTTCAACCACAGCACACAACAGCAACCCTGTACTAACACAGCACAGTAGGGCTGCGTTGGTCATGTTGTTTAAGGTACCAGAGAGACGGTGAAATACGATCCAGGAATTCCAGTGTGAGTAACAGATTTAACGCTTATTAGACAAAATACAGTTTTTAGCTGTATTACCAACACGTTCTCATCTCACTCGTCACATGCTGCCGCTTTGTCACGCCTCTTGGCGTCACGTTAGAAAACCACTTAGTTAGGTTTGGGAAAAAACTAAATGGTTGAGCTTAAAACTACTACGTTTGTAAAGCGAAAATTAAACTGAACATTGTGAACATGGGACACGAAGGAACAGACGATTATAACATGAAAGTGAAACTTATTACACAACTTTGATGAACGTCTCATACCGGCGCTAAAGGGTGCCCTGTGCGTCGGTAACGCACGCCGATGGCCGTTGACAAAGCGTTGGTATTTGATGCCCTGGGATGAGAACGGGCTGGTAATACTCTGCTGATGTAGGCCGTGAGATGCGTTTCTGAACAAGCTAGTAAGTTGGCCTTGATTTAAGATTATTTTAATCACATACAGCACACATTTTCAGCTTTTACATTACTCATCTCCAAGAATTTGGTTCTGATTTTTAACAGTGTCTGAAAGCGTCTCCGAGGCTGAAGGTCGGCTTGTTTCGGCGTCGCTAGTCCTTCCCTCGCTCTGATCCTTCTGCTCCTTGGCCGCGTGCATCTTCAGGTGCTTCTTAAGGGACGACTGGTCCGTGTAGGTCTTCCCACACTGGCTGCAGAGATAGATCTTCTCTTTGGTGTGGACCAGCTCGTGTCTCTTCAGGTGACCCGACCTGCTGAAGCTCTTGCTGCAGAACGAGCAGATGTACTCCTTCTCTCCGGTGTGAGTCCTCTGGTGCAGTTTGAGGCTGCTGGCCACCGTGAACTTCTTGCCGCACTCGTTGCAGCTGTACGGCCTTTCTCCCGTGTGCATCCGCATGTGTATGGTGAGATGGCCCGCCTGGCTGAAGGTCTTCTTACACAGCTCGCAGCTGTAGGGCCTCTCACCAGTGTGAATCCTGTAGTGTGTTTTGAGGTCGCCCAAGCCGTTGAACCGTTTCCCGCACTGAGCGCAGCAGTACGGCTTCTCGCCGGTGTGGATCCTCTCGTGTATGCGCAGGTTGCCCGCGTTGCTGAAAGTTTTGCCGCACTCCTGGCAGCTGTAAGGCCTCTCCCCGGTGTGAGTCCGCAAGTGGACTTTGAGCTGGTTGTGCTCGTTGAAGCGCTTCCCGCAGTGCGAGCAGGAATACGGCTTCTCTCCGGTGTGGACGCGTTTGTGTATCCGGAGCTGACTGGGATGGGCGTACGTTTTACTGCAGAGGTTGCAGCTGTAGGGTCTCTCTCCTGTGTGCGTGCGCTTGTGGGACTTGAGGAGATCGGACCGGCCGAAGCGTTTGCCGCAGTAGCTGCAGCTGTGGGCCTTTTCGGCGCTGTGCGTCTTGATGTGGATGTTGAGCGAAGCTGCTCGACTGAATGTTTTGGGACAGGTGGGGCAGCGCAGAAAGTTGTTGGGAACCTCCACAAATGCATCTGCGGCAACAGCAGCGTTTTCTTCATTCGCCACTACTTCTGGCTCCACAACCTGTCTGCTTGCAGCCGCCTCAGGGTAATAGCTCAACTCAGGCTTAGTGAAACCGTCATTGTCATACTGCAACACCCCATTCTGCTCCTCTTCCTCCGTCTTAATGAACTGTCCATCCTGCATGTAAGTGTCAGAAACAATGGTGACCTTAACTTCACCGTCGCTGCCTCTGGGGTCTTGTTCGAGGCCTGTAGATGGCGGCAGAGTGGCATATGCATCGTCGAAACTAACTTCCGCGCTTTCATTTTTTATCGGCCTCATTGTCAGATTGAGGAGGGACGAAGGCTGGGAGAGGTCAATAGCACCACTTTCATCCAGGCCAGGCTCTGTTTTTACAGATATCATGTTTTGGGTGGATGCACCTACCTCTGCTGTGTTCACACATGGTGTTTCTACCATGTGATCAGGTTGCAGTAAAAAGGAGGAAGAGGATGCGCTCTCCCTCATCTTGTCCTTTTGCTTCCTCCTGAAGCTCTTCTTGTCACTGCTGCGTATGGACATCGTGAACAGGCCCTGGGTGGAGTTAATGGGCCGATTGTTCCACTCTGAAAACTTTTCAGTGGCATCTTGTTCATGAATATCTGTAAAAAAAAAAAAAAAAGTCACATAGAGTCATTCATTATAGCTAAAGTGTTTGATTAGCTGTCAGTAGAACGATAAACTAGGGAAAGAACTGAATGACACGGTGGAAGCAACAAAACAGCCTGAACAAACTTAAGTGACTTATAATTTAAACCTGCATCAATTCATTTTCTGAGTTATTGATTACATGACAAATGACAAAATTGCTATTTTTGTCTCTACCTCCTGAAAGAATTATCTGCTAAATGCTCCACTATGTTCACAAGCTGGCTGCTAACTTTGCCTGTCTGTCGGGGCGACCTCCAGCTCAACCGATAGAGTGTGCTCTGCTCCCCATGTAGTCCTTGGCAGCGGTCTGGGTTCGATTCCAACTTGCGGCCCTGTTGCATGTCATCCCCCATCTCTCCCCCCTTTTCTGTCACTCTCCAGCTGCTCCAATAAAGGCAATAAAAGCCCTACAAATTAATATTTAATAAAAAAACAATGAAAATTTGTAAATTTGCCTGTCTGTTGTTTGGTGTTGGACAGCGGATTTATCAGAGCTTTCCTTTTGCTGAAATAGCTGTCTATTAAAACAGGAAAAAAGGAGTAATGTTGCCGTCCAGAAAACAAAAACAATGACCTGAAAGACACTAAAATGCTGCATAGCGCTTTGTCACAGCGAGTGACCCCTTTGACATTACAGTCACTTGATGCAATTTTAATATTGAGACATAGATTAGTGCAGCTTTAACCTGTTGAGTTATCATTGTAAACAAATGTGTATTATTAAGGCTGAACTAAACAGATTATTTATTGCAATGTGTAAAAAAAAAAGTCTGGAACATTATCAAGATAATATCTGTTGTAATAATACTAAGGCAGTGGTGTTTATGTTTTTACTGTAGTCACACTGGTAGGGGTAGGTAAACACATATTAATTGCAGTAGCTGTTATTAAGGTTCAAACTCTACGCAATTTGGTGCACACGGTTCTAGATAATGCAGTAAATAAAATAAAATGTGATTCCTATTTACATCTTCATGTTCACAGATAGTAGTTTACTGTGTATTGTAGAATTGCCTGTGTTGTGCTGCCATCATTAGTATGGGCAGGTAGTGTGACAGTATTGTATTACAGTGTAATTTAGTACTGTATTACACTGTGATCCTTGAGCAAGGCACCAAACTCTCAACTGCGGGGGCGCCTGTCAGGAGCTCGCTCTGACATCTCTCCATTAATGCATGTCTATAGGTCCTGTTTGTGCATGTGTGTATTTCAGGCCTGTGTGTGAAAAAATGTAATTTCCCCTCTGGGGATCAATAAAGTACCATTCTTCTACTTCTTCTTCTTCTTCAGAGGCAAATGTGACAGAAAACACACAAAACTCAATTGTTTAAAAACATAAATGTATTTAAATATGTTTAATTTAAAGATATATTCACAAAACTCTTAAAGAAAGGTACATATTACATATGTACATATTACATTTATTTATTGACGGACAGCACACACTATGTTCACCCATGAACTCTGTATCTTTTATATCTCTATTATTGTTTTTATAATTTTTCTATACCTTTACCTCTCCTGTGTTTCACTCTGTTTGCTGATGTTGCTGCTTTGACACCTGAATTTCCCTCCGGGGATTAATAAAGGTTCATCTTATCTTATCTTAAAAGATAGGTACAGTGGGGGTCACATTTTTCTGAGGACAGCCGTCAGAAATGGTGACCTCATGTGTTGCTGGCTCTCTGCGGACACATTTCGGTGTAACACCTGCATTGTTTACTTGTCTCCTCTCATCCTGTCGTATTGCAGCCTTTAATTTGTTGCCTAGGTAACGTTAAACGCACAGGTACAATTAGCTGACAATGCAGAGGATGCTCGAACAAAAGGCATGAAGCTACACTGCCTGCTGTCGAGATAAACACAGACAACCTCCGTTATTTACCGAGAGTAGACAGCCTGTACCTTGTGCAGCAGCCTCGGGGCTCTTCTGAGCTAGCAGCAGCCGCTTCAGGCCCTCGTTCTCGGACTCGATCCTGTGTATGGTGCCCTGGTACTCGGACAGGGTCCGGTCCACTGAGTCGATGATGTCGCTCACTGTGGCTCTAAAGATCTCGTTCAGGGAGGACTCCAGGAAGACCTTCAGATCACTAGACGTGGCCATGGTAGACAGACCCAGCGGGCTGCAGCTGAGGACAACTCAGCCAGATGTTTTGTTCACGGTTTAAAGAAGTATCTGAAATAAAGAAGTGGGTGTGTGCGACTCTGCTGCTGCTGAGGTGTGCGGAACAAACAAAGCAGAGGCAGTCGCACGAAAATGACGCTTCTTTCTTTTTCTTTGGTGTTTATTGGCGATTGGCAAACCAGCTTATAGATGCATTACCGCAACCTACTGGACTGGAGTGTGGAGCAGTAGATTGGCAGGAAAAAATAAAATAAATAAAAAAAGGAAAAACAATTAAATAAAAATTAGTATTAATAATAATAATAATAATAATAATAACAATAATAATAATACTAATAATTAAAGGACTGTTTGTAACTTCTTACACTGATAAATCACCCGGGTCGGTGTCCCATGCACGCTCGCATATGCGCACTCGCATGTGGCTATGCTGTTCAGACTCAGACTCCAACTCAAACTACACGGAAGCACCAAAACCGCAAAGTTCTATCTAGTGAAGCCTGTCTTGAAAAACAGTGTTGGCCGCGGTCGAAGAACGCGGGGGAGACCGTAGCTTTGGTCTCCAGGGCCGGAGTCTCTGCTCCGCTGCTCCTCTGCCTGCCTGCCTGCACTCAGGTCGCTCCACCTCACGTGCCTGCGCGCACACTACACACTGCAGAAGACTTCGTAGCTCTGACAATATCTAGTGAATGTAAAGTGGACGTTTGTGTATAAATAAATGGTGCAGCTCCTCCAGACCAACAGAGGTTTCCCGTGTCTTGTGAAGTGACGGGGCTCCGCAGCGAGAAACGTCATCGTCTCCGACCGGGTGCCAGTGTCTCCCCTATTCCCTCTGCGGTTGGGAGGCTGAGGCAGGAAAAGCCAACACTAGGATCAGCAGTGATTCATGGAGAGACCTTCATCTGGTCAGCTAACATTACTGCCAAGCAGCTGAAATATAGAGTGATATTGTGGTTTTAGCTGACGTGTGTCGCCTCACTGTTTTGAGCGATGCTCGTTCAAGTCTATGTAGAGCGAGCAAGCTCAAGCCCGATGCTGACTTTCGTTGACTTAACGGCCACAGGTGTCGCTGTTAACAAGCATTTCTGATTCTTACAAGCAGTCCCTTTAAATTCTCTCCATTATTCCTCCTGCTTAATTAGAAGATTGTGTACTTTCTTAGATGTCTTTCCTAGCAGATTCCACATTGTAATATTTCCATCATCTACTCCTGATAGCAATTCCCTTCTTTCTTTGTCATATTTGTTGCACTCTATAAGAACATGTTTAAAAGTTTCCGGTTTATTACAAAGCCACTATAGCGGGGGTGTCAAACTCATTTTAGTTCAGGGGCAACGTACAGTCCAATTTGATCTCAAGTGGGCCGGACCAGTAAAACCATTGCATAGTAACCTATAAATAACAACACTTCCAAATGTTCCCTTCCTGTTAGTGAAAAGAGGTACATTCTGAAAATGTTCACAATTAATGAATAATCCATTTACAAAAGAGATGATGAGATGTCTCGCTGACCTTTTATCTTTTCAGTTTTCCTGCTAAGTTCTTGTATTATCTGCCATGAGTCTGATAGTGGCCCCAAATATTATAGAACTTGAGCACTGAAAGGTGCTGTGAACACACCAAGCACACTGGCTTCCCATTGACCTCTGTAAAGACACAGGATCTGGTCCAATTTCTTGGAAAATCTGACAATCTGTGTCCATTTCTTTCCTTTTTTGACAAAGATATTTTCCACTGGCGGCTCCTGCATGAACAGTAGCTTGACAGTGTTGTGTCACGTAGCTTGGGCGCTATCAGGACAGCGCGACCCCCAAATAGGAAAAGCAGTGCATGTTATTAGAAAATTGTAATTAATGACTTCTCTGCAATTTTTACACTTTGCAAAGTCATCCAGTGGGCCTGATTGGACCCTTTGGTGGGCCGGTTCTGGCCCACGGGCCGTATGTTTGACACCCCTGCACTAAAGTGAGGCTGAGAGGAGAAGCTGGTTGTTGTTTCGCTTACAGGTCTGCAGCGCCCCTGCTGGTGTGGAGGGGAGTGGCCCTAACTAGCTGACGTTACTGTCATACTGTGTTACACAAATGACCACGGTGATACAGTGTGTTTCAATAACAAGAACTGCAAAACTACAGCAGCACTACTAGATCACTACTACTAATACTACTAGTGCCACTACTAGATCAGCTACCACTAGCCAGCAGCTAACTCACCACTACTGCAAGGATGCTCACATACATGCTGGGTAATGCTAATGTCTTATCTGAATGCTAATCATGCTAATGACACTGTTTACCTAGATTAGCCTGTTACCTACATCAAGAGTATAGCTGATAGACCATGCTAACCATGTAAAGTCAATTATATATAATATAATATTACTAACTTGGGTTAACTAGGCTTCTCTTAGCTAATGTGCTCGTTAGTATGCTATAACGTTAGCTTAAAGCTAACTAACTTAAAGGTCCCATAATGTAAAAAGTGAGATTTTCATGTCTTTTATATTATAAAGCAGGTTTAAGTGTTATATAAAAACTGTTAAACTATCAAAACGCTCAATATATGGAGAAATACACACAGGCCGTATTCAGAAATTGTGCTTTTGAAACAAGCCGTTAGGATTTCTGTCCATTTGTGATGTCACAAATAGACAATGTTTAGACCATTACACGGTTTTAAACGTAAACATTCTAAATGTGTCCCAGTTTATTTCCTGTTGCAGTGTATGTGAATGACATCAGCTGACAGGAAGTAAACATGGACCCAAACTGTTGCCTAGCAACGCAATTCCATTGCAATTCCGTTGAAATGCACTAAAACGGAGCGTTTCAGACAGAGGGTGAATACAGGTATATTCAGGCAGACGGTAAGAGGAAAATAAAGTTTTTTTTTAACATTACAGCGTGTAAACATGTTCTATTAGAAACACAAATTACAAGTATGAACCTGAAAATGAGCACTATATGGGACCTTTAACTGCAACAAACAAGAGTTCTAATAATTTTAATGAAAATGCTAATTAGTTAGCTAAGAATGCTGATGATACTCATCATAAATGATACTACTAATAAAGCTTATAATGCTTTTGCAATTGCTAACGTTAATCATGTGAGCAATGATAGCTAATTATGCAAACACTCAGTAATGCTAATGCAAACACTCAGTAATGATAAAAATATTTTTATTATTACATTAAATAGCATTACATTATTATTTCATTACTATCATGTGGTTACATCAATTAAATAAAGGCAAATGTGTTACTCAGCTAAAGGCAATAAAATAACTATAATAAGAAAAAGTCTAAAAAAAGAAATATGCAGTCTATTTGAGTATTGTTATTATTGGTAAGCCTAAAAACAACAACTCATGTCTGTGTTCAACAGGCTTTTCTGCCCACAGCCACCAAGCCTGTAACATTACATCAATTAAGAGGCATAGCAAATGCCTCTTGATACCTTCTGGTTTTACAACCTCATTCCTAGGTGTCATTTGTAGGAATGAAGCTGAGCCACACTCCTCACCTGGCCTGTATGTGTGTGCTTGCATGCCCTCAGGGTAGTGGGCGTGAACCGAGGCCTCTCAGGTGTCTCTGAGCTCTTTACTCATCTGCCAATCACAATGGGCCTTTTTTTCGCTCTTCCTCTTTGTTGCCACTCAAATTCTCCCTTTTTTTTCCACAGCCATACCTGCTGGGAGAGGAAAAAAAGACAGAGTGAGATAGAAGTCTGATCTTGACCTATCCAAAATGGACAGGAAGCATGAAGACGAAGAAGGAAGACCTGGTCCAGACTAGGACTTGCGTGCATCGTTATGCGACACCACAGACTAAAAGGCTGCTCGGGCTTAAAGAGAGCGGATGTGAGGCTTGTTTGTTGTGCGCAGCAGGTTCAGACATAATCAACTGAGGTCTATTTGTATGCTGAGTGGATATGTCAGTGAAGGTGCAGCACTGTGACAGCGGCATAAACCCAGTATAACACAGCGGCGTGTCTTTCCCTCCCACAGGACTTAAAACCTCACAAGCTGGCTGATCTTATGATGTTGTTATAAAGAGCCTGGAGGGGGTAAGTCATGCTTCATTTGAAAAGATCATAACTGATGAGATTTGTTAGCTCTTCGAGGTTTGAAAATGTTTGGATTCATAACTGTGCCATGTTCACTGATGGTAATGAATGACACAGGAAGTGTTTATCCTCTTTAGACAAATTTTATTATACATAGGGGCTGCATTTATACGTCATTTCACAACTTTCCCTTTACTCAGTGCAGCTTTGTTCCTTTTTTATTTTATCCTCTCTGTCATGCTTTTTATATTTTTACTTCTCCTTTAATATCATGTTAACCATCCTCTCAAGCCGGGGGCTGTGCTGTATAAACTTCCCATGCGTGCATTGTACACAACTTCTCCTGGTATTCTCCACTTAGGGCATACTGCAGTTTTGTTTGAGTAACGATTGGCTGAAAGTATCCACATTTATTTTTGTTTTCTATTTGATGAACGTGAAAAAGGGTTTATCTGTAGACATCTCCGCAGTCATCGGAGCATTTCTTCAACAGTTTTTTATCATCAACAGGGCTGCCAAAGATAACATCACACACGGAGGATTAACTGTGTTATCATGTGAAACACAAAATATTATGAAGGAGCAGCAAGCGATTGTAATCAGTACTGTGTAATATCATCATGGTCCAAATTATTTTGCTGTCAGATTCTCACTTGGGAACACAGTTTTATTTACTTAACAGATGATCCTCTTTGTTAATCTCCGTTAACTCCCTTGTACACATAGTGCAGCACTTGTTGCACCCTGACAGGAACTGAGAAGTGAGCACCCACACAGGAAATGTGGTCAAGGTCTGTTCCGGATGTTGGTTGCATGACGTGAGTAGAATAATGAAGATAGACAGAGAAGTATAGAAATTAAAATGTATGACAGAGAGGCAGAGATAGATGATGAATCAGAGCTTAAAGTAGGCAGAAGAGAATAAGATAACTGTGTTCATCACCAGTACAAACACAGAGGATGTGTTGTTGGTGATGTTCTGCAGCTGGCCTTGGCTTGTGTTGACAACACGTAGTCCAAATTTGGACCATCTCAAGGTTTTATCCTTTGCCCAGACTCACCGTGCGGCGTGGCGATAAAACGATAAACACAGGACGCAGGCAGTTAAACTGCTCACCCAGAAAAATGCTCGCCCCTCAACCCCACCCTCTGCCTCTTTCATAATGCACACCTCTATCTCTCTCGCTCACTTGCTCGGCTGATTTTTCTGTGTCTGTGGTCAGGAAGTACAAGCGTGCTTTTGTGACATTTCACTGAAAGTATGTTGCACTGCACACCTGCAGTGTCACACGAGAAGTTAAAAACAAGTGACAAATGAGCGGCTAAAAATCCAGACAAAAACCTTCTCCTGCTTGGATTATGTTGTCATACAAGTGGTGAGTGTTTGGAATATGTTTGTGCTATCAGGGGCTGTAATTATTTCAGTTTTGTTTTTGCTCAGAG
The DNA here is from genome assembly GCF_043250625.1 of Sebastes fasciatus. Lineage (NCBI taxonomy): Eukaryota > Metazoa > Chordata > Actinopteri > Perciformes > Sebastidae > Sebastes > Sebastes fasciatus. Next base: position 23,244,068 of record NC_133813.1, on the reverse strand, counting down.
TGTTGTGTAATTTAAAAAGTCCTCAGTAGTTTTAAATGCACTAATTCTCACAGATTAATAGGAAAAGAAATATAGAACCAAACGACAACCTATGAATCATCATTATTGTCTACAACCAACTATCGTAGAGTCTTATGAATGGCCTTTTTGTCTCTCAGCTAATCAGATGTTCCTCCTTGAGGTCACCCAACAAGTTTTTGTTTTTTTCAGTTTATCAGAACAGTTTTGTATTTGTTGTTACACGATATTACGGCTCCCAAAATTCGAGGGAAGAATTTCTCATGCTGCTTCAGATGGGGATAAAATATCTCTGAACATGAATGTCTTTTTTTCTCTTGTTACAGATGTGTGAATGGCACCATTGGAAGTTGTAACATGCTTAAGGATTAGACATTTTTGGGATCTAACAAAATGATCATCCTTGACACGGCAGAAGAAGACATTTTGTAGCGAGACATTTACAGCGACAGCATCTTTCACCAAAAACCCACAAACGCCTTAACAACGGAAGTGACTGAGATACACGCTAATGGAGGAGGAAAACGTGTGCTGCTCTCTGCCAGATGTTCCAGTCCTTCAGCAGCCTCAACAAGAGTCATGGGCCTCTATAGACCACCAGTACACCAATGGAGAGCCGGAGACCATTGTGTGGGGCGACACAGAGGTGCAGATAAACCCCGAACACGGGACGGATCAACTCTCCCCGAAGGCAGGACGAAAGACTCCTGAGGAGTTAGAGCCATGGGAGCAGGAAATATGGCCGATGACATGTACCAGTGCTCCGCTGTCCTTCGCCACAGTGCAGTGGGACATGCCCGACCCCTCTGGAGAGAAACCTTCACTGATGACTGACAGCAGCTCGGCCAATGAGCTGGAATCCGGCGGCGTGACGAGCCTAGACACCACTTCCCCGTCACTTCACCAAGACATTAATGCAGAGCTTTTCAAACCGGAGGGCAGAGGGGAAGAAGATGAGTTTGATTCACAGCTTCTCAACTCAAATCTACAATGGATAGGAAGCGGCTCAGAGGTACGTACTGTATGTGAGGAGATGTTGTACAATTATTTCGAATTTTGTCTATTTTCTGTGTGCATATAGACCTTAAGGTTTCCTGTGTCATTAACTCTTCCTTCACTGAGCACTGACTTGACTCTGGCCTCACCACCTCAGTCTTTATCTCTTTACAGACACGTGTTTGGGTTACTGTAGTAGTTTGAGCAGAGGTGGGAGGAATAGAGTGGACGTAATGTTGGTCAGATGAGGCTCAGAGCGCAGCTTCTTACTCATGAGACTGCCGGCTATCACACGCTTTCTCACCCAACTCATTCTCATGATCGATGGCCTGTGTTGCAATTTCCAGCCATGTGATGCTGCAGATGTGCAAGAGCCGCCGACACAGGAAAGGGAAGATCCCACACATGAGCTGTTAGACAGTAATAACGGTATGTATCACACGGAGAGACAACTTTAATTCATTGTTAAATAGCAAATGTTTTTCCATTTGTTGCTCAGTTTGAGAGTTTGTGGTTTCTGGAGTTTGTGTAATTATAAATGCTTGTGGCCTGCTCATTTTTTTATTAGAAAATAGTTCTGGTTTAACTGCAAAACTGTGATGTTCCCTTTCTTCTTCAATAATCTTCCAGAAATCCCACTGAGTACAGACTCAGAAGAAGAGGAGGGTCACTCAGCAACGTCAGATACAGGTCAAACTGTAACTGACTTAATCAATATTTTTGAAGAGATTGAAGTCTCAGGAGATGAAGCGTACAGTTTTGTCAATTTAAAACTAGAAGAGGAACAGGAGGAGCCCGGCGTTCTGCTGACTGGACAGGAAGACTCCGAGGAAGAGCAAACCTCAGCGAACGGTGCTGGGAACGGGGAGGAAGGCGAGGGAGAAGAGGAGGAGCAGATAAACGTGTCCTGTGCTGAAGAAAGTGAAGAGGCAAAAGCTGTCAGTTGTCCGAGTGATGTGTGAGTATCATGGACTTAACTTAAGAAATGGGAACAGGAAGTATGTATTAACAGTTATGTTAATCATGTCACAGTATTATTATAACATTAACTGCAATGCATATTTCATCCACACTTTGTAGGGAGCTTCCTGCAGAGCCACTACAAGCTGACGACACTGGACCGGCCGTAAACCCAGATAAGCTAATTGATCTGCAGCAGGCAGAGCTTTTGGGGACTGAAGAGGACACAGAGTTACTAGAACGGTTACATGAAGATCCCACAGGTGAGACTGCAGCGCCAGAAATGTGCAAAGACGTAGATCAGATCGTGGACCCCGAACAGTCAGAGGCTGCGGACGACAGCGTTGAACCATTGGTACAGGCGGCAGATGATGCAGAGAGGATAGAAAACTCACCAGACATACTAGAGCTGATTCAAAAACTGAAGGAGACGAGTTGTTTAGAGCAAGGAGATTGTGACCAAACAACGTCACAGGACACAGAGCCGTCACCGCAGCCTGAACACGCCGAGTCCGAGCAGCTCGAGATGCCCGAAGAGTCCGAGCAGATCCAAGCAGAGGTGTCACAAGACCAGTTAGGACAACATCTGGAACAGTCACCAGAGATGGAACTAACAGAAGAGTCAACCCAACCTGAACATGCAGACCCGCCAGAGGAGTCTACTCAGACAGTTTGTGTTGAAGCTGAAGACCCCGGAGTGGCGGAGCAGCAAGAACAGACGGAGCCACCGGAGCAGAATGAGCAGACGCTGCAAACGGCCGACTTGTCTCAGCCAACGCTCTCTGAGACAAATGAGTCAGGAGTAACAGAGCATCTGTCTCCTGAGACCGAGGTCACACAGCAGACAGCAGAGGCCGAGCTCAATCAGGTGGACAAACAGGCTGAGACGTCACATCAGGGTGAAGAAGTGGGAGGTGCCGGGGACGGATCCGTGCAAACAGTTGTCGCAAATGGAGAGCCACCCAAATCCCCCGAGACAGCAGTACCTCATATGAATGGAGACGAGGTGAACAGAGAGATGGCCCGCCGCCTCGCTGAGCGGCTGTTTAAGTTGGATGGGATCCAACGTGTGGACGTGGTGAAGCACTTAGACAAAGAGTAAGCACATATTGTTTCTTTCTTTCTTTATAACTGAAGCTAAACCCACAACTGGCTTTTCTGCTGCTCAGTCTGTTAAAGTAGATGTGTAATGTCTTATGTGGCTTTGGCAGAGCTTTTTAAAGTGAGAGAAAATAACCCCTGGTGATGTCATCAGGGGTCATCTCGCCTACCAGTTAATAACAGAAAGCCTGTGTTACAAACTGGGGGGTGTAGAGGTTAACAGATTTTGGCATTTACCAAACATAGAGAGTCTAGCAAAAGATGCTATTGAGTTGCATTATGGGAAGTGTAGGAACCAGTATTTTTGAGTTTGATTCATACTAGGAACAAATAAATCTTTATAACTCAACCTCTGCTGCCTGCCTAAATTGCTGGAATAGCCCTTTAAAGAGTAACTTAACACTAATGTTGAAAAGCAGTCTCTCGTTGCACATGTTATCTGGTTATATATAATATTGAGATTTAGCTAAAATATAGTCTTGTCCTGGTGACAGGTCACAGATTAGACTATTATCAGGTCATTAAAGTGGTTATAAGCTGCATAGATGTGGGTCAGTAGGGGCCTGCTACAACCAATAGTAGGTTTTATCATCAATTCACATGGTGGATTACAGAAAGGACTAAAAGAAGATAACAGCGACTTCTAGCGATCATAGTAACACAGGGCTTTGACCCAGGAGATGGGCTCGCATCCCGTGTGAAACAAACAACGTGTAGTTGTCTTTGTGTTCGCAAGCCTTAAGTTTCACTGTCACTTTTGAAATGTAGGTATTTATAAGCCAAAATACGATGCTTTTCCCTAAACCAGGTCTGTCAAAGTTAAGGCGATAATGACGTGTTAATGCAAATTCGTTTTAGTGCCATTCATTTCTTTAACGCATTAACGCTATCGATATTGCAGAGGTTGTAGCTGGCTCAGTTTTAAAGCAAGAGTGAGGATACTGGTGAAACTAGAAAAACCTAAGGAATCCATTGGTACCAAACATGTCATACTAGCTTTCTAGGTTTCTGGACAATATTTGTCATTGTTTTGTGTTAATTGATTTCCAATAATAAATATATACATACATTTGCATAAAGCAGCATATTTGCCCACTCCCATGTTGGTAAGAGTATTAAATACTTGACAAATCATCCTTTAAGGTACATTTTGATCAGATACAAAATGTGTGATTAATTACAATTAACTATGGACAATCATGCGATTAATCATGATTAAATATATTAATTGATTGACAGCCCTCGTTAGAACTGGTTGCTTTTAAGTTTTGCATTCACTGTTACAACGTAGTGACCCACATCTATGATGTTTATAGCTAGCGATAACACACATTTAATGGCCTGATAACAGCCGAATCGTTTGTATCGTTTTCTGGACCTTTTTGTCAGTTTGATTTGAGTTAAATGAACATTGAGTTCCTCTATATGATCGGCTATCATATTCAAGGAGCCATCTTTTTTTTAATTTTTTTTCACCACACCACATCATCCTTCTTTGCTTCTTCCAGTTTAGATTAAATGTCGCCAATAATCATCCCCAAAAATGTTGTCAAGATAATGAGTTAATGATACTTTAGTTGTTTTCTCTTCTGACCCAGAAAAATGTCCAGATTAATATAAAATGGATTATATAATTTCTAAGAAACAAAGTGGTCATAACACTGACACAGAATGTGTTTTGTCTCTGTTTAGTAATGACTTCAGTCGTGCAGTCGGGGAAGAATACCTCAAACACTTTGACTTCACCGAACAAACTCTGGATCATGCCCTGAGGTGAGCATTATGGAGGCGGAGCTTAGATTTTCATGTACTGACATCTCTCACAAAACTCGCTCGTATAACGTCTTGTAAATGTTTTTATTGCCTTGCGGTTTCTCTCTCTCTCTCTCAGATCTTTTCTGAAAGTGGTGATACTGATAGGAGAGACCCAGGAGAGGGAGCGTGTGCTGCAGCATTTCGCCTGCCGCTTCCACGAGTGCAACCCCGACTCCTTCACCTCCTCAGGTGAGCCTTCAGGTGTTTTCTGCTCAAAGAACTCACATGTGACAGATCAATGTGTCATTCTCCCTCTTTTTTTACATCCTCAGAGTCAGTTTTGGCTCTCACGTGTGCTTTGATGCTTCTCAACACTGACTTGCACGGACAGGTAGGAAACATTACATCACTGTTTACTCCTTAAGTTTTTGTTCTGACATGACGCTGTGTTATCTAGATGATCTCTGTGAAGCATTTAAGTCAATCGCACGTGTACTGTGTGTTTTGACAGAATGTAGGAAAATCCATGTCCTCGTCCAAATTTGTGTCCAACCTCGATGGGATGAATGAAGAAGGAAACTTCAGCAAGGATCTCTTGAAAGTAACTGATTTTATTTTCAAAATGCAAAGTCAATTCATTGTTGGTGAAAAGGATTTAACCCTTTTCCTCTCCATCTACATTGCAGAGTCTTTACAACTCCATAAAGAGTGAGCCGCTACAGTGGGCTGTGTAAGGGCATTGATATAAATAAAAGATATGTCTTAAAACATCATCTGTTCTTCAGCTATATAAACTAACATGTACAGTAACAATCTGTCTTTGCATGTTAAAGTGACGATGAGGAGTTGAAGAGCTCCGTGTTGGTGGACGAAGATGCAGCAGAAGATGCGCCGCAGCGTTCAAAAGCCAACCCCTTCCAGGACGTTCCTCATGACAAAACGGCCGCTGTGGTCAAACAGGGATTTGTCCAGAGAAAGCTGCACGCCGACATTGACGGCAAACGCAGTGAGTGAGACACAAAAGTCCGTCTGGTTTATTTTTCCTTTGAGGATTGTCAGGATTTAAAGGCACAATCCATGATTTAGTTAATTTGACATTAAAGGGACAGTTTGGGTGTTTTGAAGTGGGATTGTATGAGGTACTTATCCATAGTAGGTGTATTACTTACAGTAGATGATCGGCACGCCCCCCAGCATCGAGAAACAGACGGGAGTACCGACACCGGAGTAAAGCAACACAGTGCTGTGGACGGGGACGGCAGAAAAACATATTTTAGCCACCTAAAAGAAAGGCTCACCTAAAAGAAATCAATATCCGTTTAAGTGTACGCTATATTTAGAATATTTTGACCGCTTTATCTTGCCATCAGACAGCCCTTTCCTTCTCCTTTCCGGAGGGGAACTGAACTGTCAAAAACATAAACATGAGCCTTTCTTTTAGGTGGCTAAAATAACTTTTTCTGCCGTCCACATCCACAGCATTGTATTGCTTTGTTCCAATGCTCCTGTCTGTTTCTCCAAGCTGGGGGGCGTGCCGACCGTCATCTACTGTATGTAATACACCTACAATGGGTAAGTACCTCATACAACCCCACTTCAAAACACCCAAACTATCCCTTTAAAAAATTCAATACTAACATGTCAGATGGGGTTTGGTGGTGTGGGGTGTTGAAGAACATAACACTACGGTGAACTGAGGATTTCTGATGTTTGGCTTTGCTACGGTGTCTGAAATATAAAGTGTCTGTGTTGCAACTGGGTTGTGAAAATAAGGGCAGCTGGTTACAGAAAACATCAAGAATGTATCATCCAAAAAAACAGTCATGATTTTACCCAAATGTTCATTTTAAAGGGAAACGCTAGCTTTACCGGGCAAAATTATTACATATATTAAAGATATTTCATAGACATTTTTGCCTTTTTAATTTAAATTCTTAATTTTTTTTTCCATTTTGTTTTTGTTTTAATTTATATTTTATATTATTTTACTTACTGGTCGCTTTTATATTTGTTTTATTTAAATTTAATTTTTTTTTTTTTATTAATCACCATTTATGTGAAGGGCACTTGCCACTCACCGGGCTGGTTTTGTTAATTATCTCTGAGGAGGGGCAGCTGTGGGAGCCTAATTTTCCCTGATGACGATCAGCTGTGGAAGCCTATATCTACCCCTGGTTTCAGTGTTCAGATGCTGACTCACTGTCTCATTAGAGCGTCATTCTGTTGATATAGCTATGTAGAGAAGAAGTGGAAGTTACCACGTGAAACTATCTGCTTGAATTTCTCACCGTTTTCGGTTTGCTCTTTGAGCTTAGTCTGCGAGAGAGGGGCGGGTCTGTGTGGCCTGGCTTCTCACATTGACCTGGCATTGCTGCTATTGTTTTTTTCTTTAGTCAACTTTAGTGAGCTGCTCGGCAGTGGTGTTTTAGTTTACTATCTGAGTCCACTAATCGAAATATCTTAGTAAGGGTAGGGAGCCTTCCTTTTTTAGGCTCATTTTTATTTGGTGTTTCCCTTCTCCCCTTAAGTCACTTGCAGTTTTTGTGGTTACCCTTCTGGGGCTAACTTTAAAATTCCCCTGGTCCAGAATTGCGCCCCACTCCCCGTTACCCTGACAGAATGAGTCGGACACAGCGGACCTGTCCACCATCGACCACCAAGCTTCAGAGCTTAACACACAACTAGCACCGTCCTGTTAGGCTTCCATGAGCAGATGCTCCGTGCTCATCGCTGAACAACCGGCTTCTCATGACAACATGTTAAGAGAAATACTTGCCCGTTGACAGAAACCCTTAACTCCAAACACCAAACCATATAGTCCACCAAGCACCACCAGTTCCGCCCCACAGCCTTATTGCAGTCCATGAACCCAAAATGTTGACACCTACAACTTCCATGTCTGTCACGTGATGCTATCGGGCCCAAAAAGATTTTTTCCCATAGACCTACATTGGGAAAGAGATGCCTGTAAATCAGTGGATAATTTATTTTTAGGAAAATCAACTCACCAGTATGAACACTTGAATAGCCCTTATTTAAATCATTAGGTTGTGAATTAGTTGTAAAATGCACTAATAGCCGAATCCAGACTTATTTATATGAATGCATACGAATTTGTCAAAATTACAACCCAAACACACGTCAAACTGCATTGAAGTCTCTGGGATCTTCGGTTTCCTTTCCCCAAAAAGGGGGCGGGGCCTTGACTTTTTGCAAAGTACCCATATGTGCCGGTCTGATGTATCGGTACGTGCCGAGTAATGCAGAAAAGAGAGTTGTAGGGAGACGAGTAGACTCGTCAGAACATGGGGAGGTTCCGCCGAGTCTAAATAACCACGCCTTTCTGTCAGTTGAGATGTAACAAACACAACCTCCCTGCGTTTTGGATTCAGGTAGTTTCATTGACTCGACCCTGGCCCCTAATCTTAAACTGCTCATATCTCCCCTCTCTTGTCCACTTGCCATCACAGCAGTGGATGGGCGACTTTTGTGTATAGGGTGGTTAGAAAAGATTACTTTCTTGGCGCTCAGGAGATGTTAAGTTCTCATTTGTAACATGTAGCCTTCATCATGGAGGGCTTTTATATCAATACTTACAAATCTTCATGCACCTGCTGAATGTTTCTGTGTGGCAGCTCCGTGGGGGAGGAGAAGCTGGAAGACTTTCTACGGCGTGCTGAGGGGAATGGTCCTTTACTTACAGAAGGTCAGGAACTCACTTATCCAATCGGATTCTCAATAGCACTCAAATGTTTCCATGCAGTATAATCAATTTAGTGTCTTTGTGTGTGTGTGTCAGGATGATAGGAGGGACCAGCCGACTGACGAGGACGTGGTGAGCGTGCATCACTCTCTGGCCGAGCAGGCGGCCGACTACACCAAGAAGCCACACGTCTTCCGTTTGCAGACGGCCGACTGGAGGGTTTTCCTCTTTCAGGCCTCGTAAGTCACAGCACTGTGTTTATATGTGTATGTGTGTGCGTGTGTTTGTTTCAAAGAGACGAACAGTCAATGTGTGTCTGTTTGTCTTCCTCTCAGATCCAAAGTGGAGATGTATTCATGGATCAGCCGCATCAACCTGGTTTCGGCTCTTCACTCCTCGCCTCCGTTCCCCGCCGCCGTCGGCTCTCAGAGGAGATTCTGCCGACCGATCCTCCCCTGCTCGCAGTCTGCTCACACTCTGGTACGCACTCATACGCCTCTTTCTTATGATTACAAGTAATTTTAATATTTTTAAGTATTTTTAAATGTTATGGCTCAGTATTATAGATGAAAATGTCACCTAGATAGAAGATTCTAGCAATCCCAGTTCTACTGTGACTTTTATCTATGTATGCCACGCCACCACTTTATATGAACTGCTCCAAAAATGCTTGTTGTTCATGGTACAAAACTCTTACTGAACCTCTGTTATGACTTGTGTTATGAATCTAGCTCCTGCTTTGCCCTAGTGAGTCTCAAAATACTTGTTACACGATCCAACTTCAACTCCAAAAGTCTCAATTCACACGTTACATTACAAACAATTACATAATATACATATACAGCCATTCATTTCCTAAAATCGCAATTGTTTCCATTTGCTTTTCTCTCCAATATCAGATATATGTATTTTTGAACAATCTCGTTTGTCCTATTAAAGTGAGACCGTGTCAATTTAGCGTGTGGCCACATGTAACAATTACTAATTACTAATCATAAATGCTAAAACTATTGTCTGTTATATAGCAACATAAGCTAACATTATGCTCCATAAGCCTCTGGTCATAACAGACCAAATAAGGCTGTAGCAGGAAAACCAGAGTGTAGTGAATTGAGCAAAGGTGCATTTTAATTGCTCACGAAGAAAGAAAGAAAGAAAGAAAGCGTAACTTCTTCTTTCAAAGGTTACATAAGCCCTGTTTCCACCAAGAAGATCCTGGTAATTTTAGTCCCGGGACTTCTTTTCAAGGAACTTAAAGGTTCCTTCTGCCCATTGTTGTCTGCATTACCATAGCGGTCTAAAGACCTGCGAAGATAAGATTAGCTGACGTATGAAAAAGCAACATGACATTCCCAGCGCCGTCACGCTGCGCTGTCTGACTCTTCTACCACTTGTCAGCTAACTCGCACGTTCTCTCTCTCTTTTTCTTAAGCAGACAGCAGAGCCTGACTTTACCTTTCAATCTTATCAAACAAAGAGAAAGGCTCTCCCCTTGTTCTACAATGGTCCAAAATCGTTTGTTTTATGAATGAAGGCAGTACATGAGTTGAAGCCGTTGGCAGCGGTGCTGTGTGTGTGTTTCACCAAACAGCGACAGTCATCCCTGCAAACTTCATCTGGAAAGTTCCTGTACTACCCCCCTAACAGGGCCTTTTTGGGGGCGTAAAAAGTCAGCGGAAAATGTCCCTGGAACTTAATTTAGATCCTGGTCCCTGCGGTCGAAACGCATTGAGTTCCTCAAAAGGTTCCTAGTTTTGGGGGAAAAGTTCCTGCGGTCGAAAAGGGATTAAAGTCTCACTTTAAAATCAAACTGTCATGCCTCACGTTTGGATTATCCCTTCCCCCAAATGCAGTATTATTTCCACTTTGATAACAGCCAATACAGACATGAGTCATAAGATACACACCTGATTCCCGCGAATTGTTTGTTCCTCAGAAGGATTTGCTTAAAATAAATTTGCATGAAGTCTTTTATCTATCCCGCTCTCCTCTCCCTGTGCAGGAACGTCAGCTGCAGTCTTATGCAGGAATGCTGGAGTCCTTCACGGCGGACTTGTCGTACCTGCACGAAAACCTGCCAGAGGGCAAAAAAGCCAAAGCCAAGGAGCTGGAGGAGCATCGTGTCAGAGCGGAGTACCTGCAGCACGAGGTAATGACAGCGCTGTGAGTGAGTGAGTGAGTGTATAGGAGTGTAAAAAGCCCCACAAGTGACCATGTTGTTCAAACCCCGCAGATGTGTCGCTATGAGATCTACATCCAGGGGCTGGAGGCCTGGAAGAGCGTGAAGACGACGGGCAGGTTGAGCGTCGCAGACCTGAGCCTGTTTGATAAAGCAGTGTCTGCAGACTCTCTGGGGGATGAAGATTATGATGAAGGCGGGCTGAAAAAGTCCCACTCCAGCCCGTCTCTGGACCTGGAGATGGCTCCTCCGACGGTGATCAAAGTCAGACGCAACATCTCAGAGAGACGGACATATCGCAGGACCATCATTCCTCGGTGGCATAAAGAGGTCTGAGAGGCGTTTTATGAACTGAATGGGAAACACCAGAGTCACATCTGAGACCTCAGCAAGTTTTGTTTTAGAGTTTTTCTGCATTTTTTATCTTGTGCACTTTTACAAAATGAAACCTCAGGAATCCCAAACCCTCGATCTCTCTCAGGATAGAAAGCAGGAACCTGATTAATTTGCTGAGTGCCTCAAAATGTCTGGACCTAATTTATTTAGTTTAGTTGTGTTAACTTTGGTACAAATTTGCTTTCATTTGTTATTTTTACTTTGGCAAAAATGTGCCTTTAAAATGTAAACCACTAGAGGGTGCTGCAGTACAGCGCAACTCTGAGTGAATGGAGAGGGACAGGATGTGCTGTTTTTTTTTTTAAAGAAGCCTATTTGCACTTTTATCGTTTTTAATATTATGTATAATATGTTGTCGCCGTTACATATTGTTTTCAAATGAAGGGTTCATTTTCAAAATGTCATGTATTTTTTTTCTCTTTGGGGAAAAATAAAATGGTACTTCCATTCATCATTCAGTGGTCGAGACTATTTATGGATGTCAACACTTAACTTTAATTTAGATACAAGACAAATAGTAGAAATTTGCTCCACAATTACGGGTTTTCTGAGCTGTAATGTCAGATACAGATACATTTTCAACAAAGGAAGACTAAGAACATTTTAAGATTTTTAGAAACATCTTTTGTTTGTAACATCGTCAACCTTTCAGTAATCTGTTTTTGTTACATTTTTCACAAATTTTCAACATCAGCTTTATTATCCAAACAGTCAAAAGGTTGCTGTGTGTGTTTCATCCCTGGTTGAGAACCTTATTAACATTTTGAGAAAATTTACTCTCAAAATATATTGTGTTTTTTGTGTGTGAAACTGAGCTCAAAGAGGAAGAAGGCTTTTAAAATATGAATCCCATTGGTCTAGAGTTTCCTAGAAAAGTAATAATGTAATAATAACAACAATAAACTTTAATTATACAGCACCTTTCATACATAAAATGTAGCTCAAAGTCCCTTACAAGAAAGATAAGATAAATAAATAGAAACAATAACACAGGTGTTAAAGACAGAGGTCATCAGGGGCAAAATGTACCAATGTATAAGACCAATAAAACAGTAACATAATAATACATAAAAACAATGATGTAAAAGTAAAAATTAATTAAGTGTGATAACAGTTACTATTTCCAAATACTTCAGGTATAAATTTGAATGATTCTTGTTACATGTCTCCTCAATTACCAGAAAAGACAGAAGATGGAGCAGACCTGGGATTGTGTTCATGTGTGTGTGTGTGTGTGTGTGTGTATTACTTATGTTGTGACACAAAGATATATGACACAAACATATTCACTTTGTGTCATATATCTCTGTAAATATATACTTATATACTTATATAATATATTGTAAATTATATACTTATATTATATTATATATATATATATATATATTCACTGTACAAAGATATATTCATATTTGTGTCATATATCTTTGTACAGTGAATATCTTTAACATATATATGACACAAAGATATTAACTGTACAAAGATGTTCACTGCACAAAGATATATGGGAGACATAAGTGGGACATAAATATGTTTACACAGTCACATTTTGAGGACTCGCCTCGTCCCCTTGGTTTAAATCATTACATTTTAGGGTGAAGACGTGGTTTAAGGTTAGTGTAAGGTTCTCCAGGGATAAATGTAAGTCCATTAGGGTTGTCAAAGTTAATGCGATAATAACACGTGGAGTGAAGATACTGGCATCATATGAAACTAGAAAAACCTGAGGAATCCATTGATATCATGTCATACTAGCTTGTCGCCAAGGAGGTTAAATAACGTTCTAAAGTTACGCTAGATTTTGGCGACGAAGAAGTGACATGGCCATTTTCAAAGGGGTCCCTTGACCTCCAACCTCAAGATATGTGAATGAAAATGGGTTCTCTGGGTACCCACGAGTCTCCCCTTTACGGACATGCTCACTTTATGATAATCACATGCAGTTTGGGGCAATTCATAGTCAAGTCAGCACACTGACACACTGACAGCTGTTGTTGCCTGTTGGGCTGCAGTTTGCCATGTTATGATTTGAGCATATATTTTATGCTAAATGCAGTACCTGTGAGGGTTTCTTGTCAGTGTTTTGTGTTGTTAATTGATTTCCAATAATAAATATATACATACATTTGCATAAAGCAGCATATTTGCCCACTCCCATGTTTGTGGCAAGAGTATTAGATAAATGGTAGGTAAATCTCCCTTTAAGGTCAATTTTGAACAGTTAAAAAAAAATAATGCCTGATTAATTTGCAATTAATCGCAATTAACTATGGACAATCATGTGATTAATCGGGATTAAATATTTGAATTGATTGACAGCACTAAAGTCCATATAATGTCCTCTAAAGTGATGGAAACATGACTGTGTGTGTGTGTGTGTGTGTGTGTGTGTGTGTGTGTGTGTGTGTGTGTGTGTGTGTGTGTGTGTGTGTGTGTGTGTGTGTGTGTGATCGCTCTCAGTGGCACGGGCCCCATTTTGTTCTCTTTCAGCCTGACATGTTGAGCAGCAGTCGACCTGGGGCGGTCAACAATAAGAGCAGGATGTCTGGAGTTAACCCCCCTCCTCCCTCCCTCCCTCCCCACCTCCAAACACACACACACACACACACACACACACACACACACACACACACACACACACACTGGAATGTGATGTGACAATAGGAAACGCAATGAAGAACACAGACAATACAGACAGGGAGTGTTTGGGTGTCCGAATTGGATCAAGGCACCGGACGTTTCATTAAAGCCGAAGCTCCTTGTTCAGATTTATTCCCCTCCTGACAGACATCAGGTGAGAAACTCTGACTGATCATCTGCGCTGCTTAGTTAACGTGATAAAGCTCATCTTCTGGTTCTATGAATGGCAGCCGTCTCCATTCATTCACAGGAATAACAACAGCTCATTAAGATAAAGTCAGATTCTGCAGATGAGGCTGACTGATGGGCCACATGAGTGACAGGAGCCCGGGGCCGTCACTCACAGCACCTTGAGGGGAGGGGGGGCGACACTGAAAGGCGACGCCACCTCGGCTAACCTACATGCTCTCGGGCCTGTGACGAAATGCTACAGCGAGAGGCAGCAGCCATTAGCGCCTCTTGTTCTTCGGAATCAAACTGAAATGTTTAATAATGCGTTGCATTCTGGGACACAATCTGTGCTGGAGGTGCTGGCGTCACACCGGCGCTCTCCACCAAAAGCTTCTCCTCACATGGCCTGCGGAGCATGACTTCAGCGGCGGTGGTGGCCTTGTTTTGGAGTGCCATCTCTCTCCTCCTCTCCAGCAACAATAATGACCGGCTGGAGCAGCAGGGGCTGCATTAGCCGCTGGGTTCAGAGGGCACCCTTCCCAAGGAATTGGCCTGTTTTTGTTCCATCTGCGCCACTCCATGCTCGAGCTTTGTGCGACTCAGTCAGGCCTGGGTGGGTAATTAAAAAGGCAAGAGCTCAAGTTGTGATCATTAGGAGCTTGTCCAAAAAAAAAAAGACACGTAAGGTCACCCTCCTCCCCTCAACACACAACGTCGCTTTGAACATTGCTCAACATCCACAATGGCTCTGAAATGCTCCGTAACTATAAGCACCTGCAAACACAGCCAGCAAACATAAACTCTACTGTAAACACTCATTCATTTTTTCCCCCTGCCCTCAATGCTCCTCCTGACGCTCATTCTCCATCTGCCGCCGACGCCTCGCACGCTCTACTTGTTACTTTTTATCTCGTATCCACACTAACACTTGATTTCTCCCACTCTGGCTATTGAAAAAAAAGCTTTTTTTGTCTCCCTCTTGGTGTCCTAACCCCCCCCAACCCCGCCTCCATCCTCCGCTCTTGACTGCTGCTGTTGTGATTTCTCCGTCCAGGGCCCTCGAAGCCTCTCTGCGGTCCTTTCAGGAGTTTTGTTTTTCCACTCAGACTCTTCTTCTTATTCTCTCCAAGCGTCCACTTCTACCACACATCTGTACTTTTTTGTACAAACAATATACCCTTACCAAAAAGTAGTTTATCCAGATGTGCTATTAGTATACTTCTGTTAAATTTAAAATAAGAGAGTATACTTTCAGATGACTTTTTATGTACTTATCAGAGATATACTTAACAAAAGTATACATAAGTATACTTGGCTCATACTGATGAGTATACAGAAAAGTCGGAGTATACTTGGCTCATACTGACAAGTACATAGTAAAGTCTAAGTATACTTGGCTCATACTGACAAGTAGTAAAGTCTAAGTATACTTGGCTCATACTGACAAGTACATAGTAAAGTCTAAGTATACTTGGCACATACTGACGAGTATACAGAAAAGTCTAAGTATTCTTGGCTCATACTGACGAGTATACAGAAAAGTCTAAGTATACTTGGCCATTACTGACAAGTATATAGTAAAGTCTACTTGGCTATCCTTGTAATCTCCATGGGGAAGTGATATTCTTTTATTGCTGTAACTTGATTTGAAAGAAATGGGAGGCACTGAAGAAAAACATCTTCCCCCCGCAGTCTGCACTCATTAGTATAGCTTCTCTTGTGGCCAGACATTTTCATTTTATTTGCCTATCAGACCCAAACATGAATCACTCTTTAGATTTCATCAGAGCCCTTTTACAAACGCTGGCTTTTTGTAGTAAAGGAGCCTCTCATTGAGAGACTTAAAGCAAGTGCCTTGCTTAAGGGCATTTAAATGCATGACCTCTTTTTGCCCTCTCCTCTTCCACACACACACACACACACACACACACACACACACACACACTCCTGCCTCTGAAAACACTCCTCAGGCACAGACTCGGTGGCTTTTAAGATGCAGGACAAACATACCGCTCCATGGGTTAATGCGACGTATAGAGCACAGCAAGAATGCTTGTGAAGTCTATCTTATCTCATTTCATCTCTCAACTCAAACAGGAATAATCCAAATCTATGAATATTTGCATTTATTCTCCCTCTGATTAATAATCTTTCAAGGATAAAACAGCATTATCGTGATGTTGAATGAGCTGTGTGTTTGACTCAACCCCGGCCTCCTCAGGTCAACCCTCTCCCTCGGGGTAGTACCTGATACCTGGCAGATTTTATCCACCTCCATGTATGTGTGTGTGTGTGTGTGTGTGTGTGTGTGTGTGTGTGTGTGTGTGTGTGTGTACTGTTTGAATGTGTGTGTGTGCTTTGAAAGGTGCGTTTTTCTTGATGTCTTCCAGTCAATAGCAGCTTCCTGCCTTCAGGGCCTGTGTGTTGTTTAATAGGCCGGTCGGACACACAGGGCACCTGTGTTTCCTCCCTCCGCCTGCTCCCACACAGGAACACCCTCTGTTTGACCACTTTGCTCTGTTTGACTGGCACATTTGTTCCAGGTGCATTATGGTTAAAGGTGGAGGAGATTGGATAGCTTCTTGAAATTTGAGGAAGGCGTTGTCATTTGAAGTCCGCTCAGGTGTTCGGAGGCCTTTTTTTCAGGCCAAAATGTCTCAACATTTGGTCGGTCGGTCCACCACATTGGTCCAGACTAACTGTTTGACGGATTACCATGAAGTTTTGTACAGACATTTGTGGTCCCCAGAGGATGAATCCTAATGAGTTACTTTATCATATGACTTTTAATTTAACACCACCAACAGGTTAAATGTTACCCAGTAAAATAACTCAACATTTACTGGATGCATCGACACAAACTTTTCTTCAGTCATTCATGGTTCCCAGAGGATATATGTCTTGACAGCTATTGATTGTTTAGCTTGGAGGTTCATTTTTGTCCTCAGAAACAAAAAAACAAGGTTGAGTGTTAGCGATGCTTTCAACTAACCTGACCCGCCAGATGGTTTGTTACACAGAACCATCTGAGAAGCCATCATTGGAAACTGTTTGGAAAAGGGCAGGCATTTAAAAAAATACATGGCAGGTGATTGGATGAACCATCTGTCAATCAAACTCTTGCTGAAGCCAGTCGGGAGAAGAGCAAAAACATATTTTTCATTGAGAAAAGCCTTCAGTGCTGTTCTTTGCTCTTCTATCAATACAGAAATACTCTCAGGATCTGATATAACTGATGCTATCGCAGCATCCATGCCGGCCTCTCCAGGAGCCGCCATTGTTGTTTAGAACAAACAGTCGCCTCTCTGTGTCTCCTCTCACACAACTAAGCCACGCCCATAGTTGCCAGTAGCTCCTCACAAGATGCCAATTGGTCCGTTGTCTGGCTTGCCGAACACAAACCATTACCTGAAGCCTGACAAGATGGATTTTCCTGTGATATGTGATCCCGCGATTCTCGGGTGATCTTGTGACATCGCAAGAATCCAGCTGCTGTGCGAGCTTTCAACCACAGCTTGAAGATTTTCCAATGAGGAAGGTTGCAAGATGTGATTGAAAGCTGGAAAGTTGGACCTTGTTTGGTTAGACTCTTTTGGATTGCCAAGAAACTTGGTGCAGATATTCATGTCCACTTGAGGATGAATTGTAACAACTCTTTGATCCCTTAACTTTTCATCTAGTCCAATGCTTTGTTGTTTGTTTTATGACCAAATATCTGCAAAACTAACAACATTCCCTTCAGCCCCAACTGTACTTTTATGTTTACGTTTATGGCTTTTTGTATGTGCATGTATGTAAGAGAAGTGACGGAAGTAGTTTGAAGTGTGAAAAATGAATAAAGAGAGCTTGAGAGAGTTAAAGGTAAAAATGTTGCCTACATGCTCATGCACACCTGCACACATCATGAGATTGTCGGTTATTGGAAAGTCGCAAAAATTGTTGGATGCAACTTGGAGCAAATTGCTCTTGAATACCCCGCTAGGGTGCCCTTCCAGTGGAGAAAACATGATGAAGTGCCCTCTAGGGTGCCCTTCCAGTGGAGAAAACATGATGAAGTGCCCTCTAGGGTGCCCTTCCAGAAGAGAAAACATTATTAAGTGCCCTCTAGGGTGACCTTCTGGTGGAGAAAGTATGATTAAATGCCCTCTAGTGTGTCCTTCCAGCAGAGAAAACATGATGCAGGGCACTAAATTGGTGACATTAAAATGGAGAAAACATGATGCAGTGCCATAGGCTGCCCTATGCCAGAAAACTTTCTGTGCGCTGGTGCCCCTTATATTTTTTTCACCCCTGCCCATAAGACAGCTTGAGTCCACCAATGTTTCTTAAGTGTATGAAACCAAAAGAGAATGAGAAGCTGGTATTGGCAAAGTCAACACCACAGAATAAGAGTCTCACACTCACTGTAAAGGGCAGCGAAATACTCAAAGACGACAAAGGGGTTCAGAATAATCAGCCGGGCTTCGTCCAAAACAATTAACAAACAAGGTGATGGGTTCACTCACACAATCTGGGTTTTCTGGAGGGGCCACAAAGAAGCCTGAGCCGGGCGAGGCCCCCACACAGCAGCGCTGCCATTCAAAGTTTAAAACAACAGCGTGTTCTGCAGCTCATTTGGACGGACAATTTCTGTCAGCCTACATAATACTTATTTGCCGGGCTGAATTGGTTGGCCCAGTGTCTCCGGCCCGGAGATAAGTGGAGAACTTTCCAGATGACTGGCGCAGGACAACCCCGACCCGTCATCCCACTGATTGCCACACACTCCTCTGCTGCCTTTTTGGCAGCAATTTCTCCAGGGGCCCCCATTCTGTCTTTGAGTTTGTCCCCATAATGGTGATGGGACACATGCCTTCTCCATCACACACACACACACACACACACATGGACACAGTGTTAGTATGGCTCTGTGTTAAATGTAGTAAGTCCCAGTCGCCCCGTCCTGCCAGCTTTGTCTGCCCTCAGCTGTTCCGGCCCGGTGCCTGTATTGTGCTGCCGGGCTCATTACCAGAAGCACTGTGGCCCGAATCCTCCTCGCTAATAGGCCCAGAGAGAGACAGCGAGGAGTTATTTCTGCTGTGGCTTGTGTGCAGCAGTGTAATGTTTTGTTTTGTACTCTTTTGGCAGCGGGACTGTTAATGTTTAACTGCTGTTATTCCTCTGGCCGGCCATCAGCTGACGGAGGAATTTGGTTGGGTGGAAAGGTTTACCTCGTCCCTGCGAGGCGCATCAACTTGAAAGCTCCTCTGTATGTATGAGCGTATATATGGATGTGTGTGTGTGTGTGTGTTTCTGCATGCCTGAGCAGGGGACTGGAAAGAATGAGTGTCCAGTCAGTTGATGGGCTGTCTGGACTGGAGTGGGCCAGGCCACTTCTGGACAACAATGGGATGAAGTGCAGCTATTGTTTAAAGTTTACAGGGTGTGTACAGTAGTGCGGATACAAAGAGAGGGGTGTAAAGAGATGAGTCAGGGAAACGGTGAGATGTGAGTAAAGGGGAGGTAGGAGAGAAAGAGGAGGGCATACTGTAAACAGAAAGATTGTCAGGGCTGATCTTCATCAGCAGACGGATATACCGCTCCGACTGAACTGATATTGAGGACTTTAAGTGATTGTCTCAGAAGTCAGACAAAACCCGTCATTCAAGAGTTATGTAATTAGGTTTGAGGGTTTCTTTAATGATGAATTAGGCCATGAACCAAACAGAAGAGTTACTGCAGAGGTTGCAGTGGTCTAATGAGACCAAACGGCACTGAAACTGGAGCAAGTTCAAGCGCACATTTGTTTCCTCACTGATGGAAAGTTTCTGGATATAGTTTAATTTAAAAAGGTTGAAAAACAAAACTCATAAAACAAAAAAATGAGATTTTTTAGCAGGTCAAAAATGGTTACCCAATAAGTATTTGTAGACAAAAAGAAAACATAACTAAAAACAAACAGATAGTAAAGTAAATTAACATTTGTCTTTATGTTAGTCATATATTGGTAAATAATATACAGTATGTGTTATGTTGGTAAATATTTGGAAAAATATAGAAAAATTAAACAACTATACCAAGGAGAAAAAGGTTTACCAAAAGAATAAATTGATCATGTTAAAGATTACATCTACAGCAGGCTAAAACATCTGTATATTTTCACTTATATAAGTATGTTTTATATAATCTGTCTACATTTATTATAACATATATATTAGTTTTATTATTAATACATCACATATCTACAATGTCATAAAAAAATGCATCTGCTGAGGAAGGCTGTGTGCTTAACAGCAACATAATGGTCTTTGTGGCAAGAATGTTTATCCACTATTCTCCATCCTACACTTCCTGCACTATATTATAGTCACATTACATATTACTAATAAACTATTTTATTCTAAAACATATATAGCCTATACAGGTATATGTCTTTGACAGTGTGAATACTGTTTTATATTATTTAGGTGGAGTAAATAAACCGTTTTGGGTTCATTTTATCTCCCTGCACATTCATTCTCATCGTTATTTTCATGTATTTCATTTGATTTTTGACAATAACAATAAATAAGACTCATAATATGTGATAACACACTCCCTGGTATCATTGCAATCGTTATAATATGTACAGTTATTACCGAGTGCGAGCCTAAACACCCAGCCTCACGTGCTGCAGGTTCTCGATGATGGAGCGCGCGCGCGGCCTCTCTCTCTCTCCTCTCCATCATCCTCGCGCCGTCCCACGCGGCGGCGGCGGCACCAGGTGGGCCGCGGCACCGTCGAACCGTGGCGTCGTTAACGCGCCGCAATTATGAGGCCGCAAAGAGGGACGAAATAATTGCAAATAAAACTACATGATGCAGAAAATAAAAAAAGAAATTAAACAGATGCGCGTGTTTTCAGGATCGCTGCTTTCGTCCTTTTAAAACGCTGAGAGCTGCAAAAAAAGATATGCAGCATTTCAGATGACTTTTAGAGTGTAAATACGAGGCTACCATTATTATTATTATTACTACAACTATTATTATTATTACTACCATTATTACTATTATTACCACTCATAATAATAATAATAATAATAATAATAATAATAAAAGCAGATATTTAAAATCAAATGCTCTTAATAATAATAATAATTACAATAATATAGGCAGATATTTAAAATCAAATGCTCTTAAAAAATAAAGATAATAATAATAATAATAATAAAAATAAATAATAATAATAATAAAAGCAGATATCTAAAATCAAATACTCTTATTAATAATAATAATAATAATAATAATAAATAATAATAATAATAAAAGTAGATATCTAAAATCAAATACTCTTATTAATAATAATAATAATAATAATAATAATAATAATAATAATAAACTAGAGCACACTAAACAACCTCAGCTGCCTTGTTGTGAGATAAGTAACATATCAAAATATTAGTACTGTTAGCTCCACACTTAAATATTAATTACAGAACACATAATTTATATTAATAATAATGTTATTATCTTATAGTTTGGAAAAAATCAAAGACACCCTTTAAAAAAAGACAACAGTAAAAACAACAGTAAATTTGTCATGCTTTAATTAAAATAATTCT
The DNA here is from genome assembly GCF_043250625.1 of Sebastes fasciatus. Lineage (NCBI taxonomy): Eukaryota > Metazoa > Chordata > Actinopteri > Perciformes > Sebastidae > Sebastes > Sebastes fasciatus. The sequence goes on along the minus strand of NC_133813.1, from coordinate 23,222,570 downwards.
TTAGAAATTCATTATTTACATTTGCAATAATATTAATAACAGTATAAGAAAAAATAGTCACAGTTCTTACCAAACATCAGAACATCAGCATGACAACAAACTAAATTTATCTGAAGCAAAACAAATGTATTTCAAGCCTTGTTGGTTTTTGTAGCCAAATCACCATCATCCCCCTCCCTCATCATCTTCTCTGAGTCAAATTGCATCACTTCCCCATTCAGTAATTAATCATTTACAATATGTACATATTGCTAGACAAATACATTAATTGTCTTTGAGGGGCATATGTGGGCATTTTGTTGTAATTGTGATTGAATGTGTCACCCTTTTCACTACAGGAAAAATGCTCTGAATTTACAGTGAAAACAAGTCATAGAAATTAATTTGCAAGCAGATCAAGAAAAAGTAATCAATTTGTGATGATAGGACAGAAAGAATTGTAAACAAAAGCAGGCATAGTTCAGTAGAAAGGGGTTGCATATCACTGGAGCAGTGGTGTCACGTTGCAGATGTGCAAGGAAAAGAAAGGTCTTTGGCCCAAACAGCGTTAAAGAGCTCCATACTGAAAGTATGCACCTTAATGTGAGACGTCAGGCTCTGGAAACAGGAGTTTTAGCAATGTGTAAACGTGCATGAGTCACCCTGGGCAACGGTATCAGTAATGACAAATAAATAACACATGAGTAGGTGTGGTAAAAAAAAAAAGTGTAAAGTCTCAAGTTCACATCCAGTTTTGACTTTCATGCCTTGGTCCGTAATCAAGCTGATGATGAGTCCTCCAGTCCTGGTCCGGGTGGAGTCAGTGGGGGGGTACTAGAGGTGGTCGTAGGCGGCTGAAGACGGTGGAGCGGTGCGGGAGGCCGTGCTGTAGTAATAGGGTGAACCTGTGGGGGGAGACACAGATGGAGGCCTTCAGAGCTGGGAGGTGTTGGTGATAGTGGATCAGACTTTCTTTATCCATCTTATCTGAGGTTTTACAGCAGATGGTTGAAAGTCTGAGCTGCTTTTGGACTGTTTGTCCTGCGAGTGGATTGAGTCTTAAACCCTCTCATGACTCTTAAGAAATAATCAAAGAGAAATGCAGGACTTTCCTTTTCTAACCAGGTTGATTGCGCTTCGGAAAACAAGCTTCTATAGGCTCGTGTACACCAGTCTGATGTCTGAGAGCAAAAACAGGGTTATAAACCATCTCTTTTTTTGACTTGCCTTCCATTTTTGTTTGTATGATTTTGAACCCCAGTTTTTAATTGTATCCCCATATCTCTGCTAGTGACATCAAGTTGATCTTACCATCACTATCTCAGACTAAAAGACACATATCTGCTGTGTAGGGATGCAAAACCAAACCATTCAATGACTGTACAAACCGAACCGTAAGCTTGTCTAACCGTTGTACCACTATCAAATACCTACGACATTCCTGTCTACACCTCTGTGTATTATATCCTAGTACTTCTCATTTTTACATACTACATTCCTGTCTACACCTCTGTGTATATTATATTGTATTACTTCTCATTATTACATACTACATTCCTGTCTACACCTCTGTGTATATTATATTGTATTACTTCTCATTATTACATACTACATTCCTGTCTACACCTCTGTGTATACTATATTTTATTACTTCTCATTATTACATACTACATTCCTGTCTACACTTCTGTGTACATATATTACTTTTCACCATGCATATCCACACTACATACTGTTTACATTCAGTTTTTCCATCTGAAATATTGTCTTCAACTAAATTACAAATTTACATTTATACTATTTTATATTTACTTATGTTGATATTTATTTTAGCTGCACTATTTCATGCCTGAGATTATCATTTTGCTTTTACTTGTGTGATTTCCCCTTTTATATCTACATATTTTAAGGGCATTGTTGAAGGAACCTGAGACCAAAGATTTTCATTGCCAATGGCTTTGCTGGAATTGACATATGACAAATAAAGAACCTTGAACCGTTGCAGGCCTGCTAATTATTTGCTGAGTTGCCGGAGACATAGAAGAGGCAATTATCTGAATATACTGTAGGCCTACTTGATCATTAAGTAGTCTGCCTTATTTCTTGCCTTATTATATATGTTTTGGCTTCATATTATATAGAAATACTGTAAAATTCATAACTATCAATCATCTATTTATATATTTTGGAGTTCAAACACAGAAATGATTGTTATCCCTCTTCCGTATGTGCAAACTAAACCGAAACAAAACCCCAAAAACGCAATTCAAACTGAACCATGGGCTTGTTGAACCGTTGCTGCTATGTGTCCCCAACGTCAAGAACATAATAAATGTACATGAAACAGTGTGTGAATGTGATATATGGGATGGGAAAGAATGCCCTCATATTTCTGGAATAATCTGTAAAGGGAACTTAAATTGAGTATCTGATTGTAAATTTGGTAAATGACTCCTTTCTTTGTTTATTTTGGGCTTTTTAGTTTTATTTTCTGTTGGTTGACCTGCAACGTTTTATGCTGCAAAAGAGGTTTCCAAAGTGAAAAATAACAAAAAATTGGAATAATAAGCCTTAAGTAAATCCTAGTTAGTAATGTACCTAATAGTTTTATATGACATGTGACTGACCTGTACAAAAAATAAGTGTATTCAAGTATGCTTGTTATGTACTTATCAGAGATATACTTAACAAAATGATACTTAAATATACTTGGCTTATACTGAAAAGTATAAGTATATTTGGCTAAGTACTATAAGTTATCTTAAATAAAACTTACAAGTATACTTGCAGTAGTATCTATTACTGTTTACTGAGATTATACTTTTAAGTGTACTTTCATAATCTAAAAAGTGTGCTACAAGTATATAACTAGTAAACAGTATGCCTATACGTTCATATTATAGTTGCAGTACAAAATACAACTTGGATGTAAACTAGTTGTGTACTCAAAAGTTTACTACTCTTACATTTAAAGTATACTTAAAAGTATACTTTTATAAACTGAAAAGTAAGCCAATTAGAGTCCCAAGATGTATTGAAGTAGTAGTACTATTAGTAAATTGATATTAGTATACTTATTACATAAAGTATACTTGGGAATATACTTGAACTATACTTAAGTTTATTTTGTAAAATGAACTTGAAGTATAATTCTTTTTTTGTAAGAGGAGGCCATTTGCACACCACTTCCTGGTGAGTCTCTCCTCTTTCCTGCGGCCGTTTATTTAAATTCTAGTTATGATGGAATGTTTGTGAATCACAAAGTCAGTAGAAGTGAGTTTTATGAGTTGAATTCACTGGTATAATATAGTTCGTCTTTTATTGTGGAGGTCAGAATGATTATCTTAAAGTAAATATATTCAGAGGTAGTGTGCAGGGTGGCATGAGGTTGTAAACCAGTACTCCCAGTGTGTCCTCACTCACCCAGTATGCTGGAGTTGGTGAACCTCCAGGCTTCGCTGTAGGTGTAGGGTGAATGGCTGTAGGTCTGACCCGAGTAGTCTGTTCCTGCTGCGAGACAGGAAACAAAACTTCATCAAACAGCAGATAAAACAAAGATCGTTATTAAAAGGCAAAGCTAAGATGTCGCCGTTGGGTTGTGTGTGTGTGTGTGTGTGTGCCAGCGTCTGCTCAGGCTTAGCTCATAATTCACCAACAGTTAGTGCAGCCTGTAAACCATTAATCTGTGGTGCAGGTGGATGGCTGAGGGTGAAATCCCTCGACCCAGTGGTGCATGCAGCTACGCCCTCTCTCCTCAACGCTCGGCCCCTCGCATCGCTCCTCCTCTCCGTCCTACACTTCCTGCTTTAGCCTCTTTCTTTCTTTTTTAATATCTAATTGGTAATTATGTTGGGTGGAATGAATCCCTACACCCCCCATCCACCTCCTCCACCTGCTCCTCCTCCTCCTGTCCTAACCCCCCCCTTTCACTCAGTAATTGTGTATCAACGCTTCCTCACAGCGAGCCCACCAGAAAAATAATAAATCAGACCCTCTCATTTCGCGCTTCGGAGGGCAGACTTCAAATAAAAAAGGCACATCACACACACACACACTACGCTCTGGTCGTATGCAGGCATCCTGACGTACACACACACACACACACACACCACAAAGACCTCCTCCTCTTCGCTCATACCCAGACTTTACACCCCCTCCGCCCACCCTGCGTCTCCCTCCTGGGCCCCCTGGTTCCCATGGTGATGTGTGGTCAGAGGTGTCTGGGTGGGGGGTGTGGGCAGCAGGGTGGAACCCCCAGCCTGTTCCCTGTATACCCCCTGGGCCCACGTGCACCCGCACACACACACACACACACACACACACACACACACACACACACACACACACACAGTTCACCACCCTGGCAAGACTACTCATTGACTGAGCCTGTCTTCCTGTTAATCTACAAGCCTCTCTCTCTCTTTACTCCGTCTCTTCCCGCCCGTCTGACAAATTTGGTGCTTTTTATTTTCCACCTAATTTTCCTGAATTGTGGGTAAAAAAAACAAGCTTTAAAAGAAAAATCCATTACCTGCTACCATGCCCGTGATGGCCGAGGAGGAGTACCCTGACTGGGCAGCGGAGGGGATGTGAGGTGGGTAACCCGGCAGGGTGGAGCTCACCATGTCACGCCCTAAAAACACCAAAACACACACCTTTAACATCAGGTTATGTTACTATTATGGTGCCTTCAAATGAAACTCGTGAGCTTGTGTTTACAACGTGGGAAGTCGTGTACACGATATGCTTGGCGTTCAAGTGGTTAAATCGTGCGTTAAAACAAAATACACCACTAAAATAAAAATGTATTAACATTTTATGCACGTCACAACTTGAGACCTCGGAGCTTTCAGAAACGTTCCACTTACGTGAATACCACAAGAGGCGGCGTTCATATGGACTCTTGTCGTTAACAAGGTAAACACAACCCCATTTGAAGGCACCATATACAGCGACAGGATAATTTGAAACGGTTGATTCAAGTCAAGTCAGGTCAATTTTATTTGTATAGCCCAAAATCACATATCACAAATTTGCCTCAGGGGGCTTTAAAATCTGTTCAGGATACGACACCCTCTGTCCTCTCATCGGATCACGTTGTCATTTAAGTTTCTTTTTTTTAAGGAAAAATGCCAAAAATGAACTGGCTTCAGCTACTTGGATGTGTGGGATACTCCTTGCTACTTGCTACTTGCTCAAAATCACCCGCCCTGCCTTTAAGTTATTTCTTTAAGGAAAAATGCCCAAAATTTGCTGGTTTTCTTTGTCTTGTCTGATAGTAAATTGAGTGATTTGGAGTTCTAAACAAAACAAGACATTTGAAGAGGAAGGGTTTTACAAACCGTTCAGTGTTTTTCACTATTTTCTGACAATCTATAGACCAAACTATTAATTGGAATCACATAAACGGCAGATTAAATCTAGAGTTGGTAATCTTCTTCAAAAACCATTTTGTAATATTTGTTATATATATATTGTATATATCTCATATATTGTATATAAATCAATAAATCAATAAATCAATAAATCAAATGAAAAGAAAATACAGTTGCTGGGGTTGTCACAGGACTGTAAAAACCCATCCAACTGGCGATTTACTTGCCAGATTTAACGACTTTGGAGCTAGTGCTGCTAGCTACTTTCATTGGAAAAGAGTTGGCAACACTGTGCTCGGTTTTTGGGTTGGATAATTCTTAAAATCTAGTGTACTCTTGCTAGTTTCTTAAGATTACCAACCCTATCTTTAATCAATAATGAAAATAAACATACACTAATTGCCCCCTGCGAGAAGTTATACTGCACAAATGAGTGTGAACATGAATGAGATGGATGCCTGCATTACCTGAGATGATAGACTGACTGCTGAACTGCCCGTACACCGGTGCATGATGGGAGAATGAGTTGAAGGCGTTGGGGAAATGGTTGGAGTGGCTGCAGCTGCTGCTGACAGAAATGGGCTTCTGCAGCGCCTGCAGCTCAACGAACGCCATGTTGGACGCCGCCATGTTTGGGGAGGGGCTCGTGCTGGTCACTTCTGGGGACATTTCCTGTTTTAGACAGAGCGGCAGGGGCTGTAGGGGCTCTGAGGTGGTGGTGGAGGTGGTGGTGGTGGTGGATATGGTGACAGCCAGCGTGCAGGCGGGTGAGAAAATGAAAACGAATGGTGAACACGAGACAAACTTAAGAGTGAAATGTCAAAAACAAAACAAAGAGTGAGCGGCTTCAGGACGCTGGTTGTGCAACATGCTGATGGGAAGAGTCAGCGTGTGCTTGGCGCGGGTCAAAGGTCATCGTCTAACATTAAGAGTCTCACCAGTCACCATGGCGTAGCCCTGGTGCGCCGTCAGATTCCGTCCAATGGCGGAGCTGGATGTTGAGAGGCTGGTCTTGGCCTCGTCTAGGCTGCCATTGATGAGGGACAGCGGGTACAAAGTCTGGGGATGATGAACAGGGATTAGCTATTGATGTAAAGTGTGCTTATGCATGAGAAGCAGCAAATATGCATGTGTGCAGGTAAAAAAACAAAGGCAGAATTGCATTTTTCAATAAACGGTTCCAAATGAAACGGAAAGAAAATAAGAAAAGTATAGTTGCATTTAAGGCATTAATTCCTTATAAACTTGTGTTTATTGAACGTGAGACTTCTTTTTACCTGCTCCGTCTTGCTGCTGGAGGCGGAGCCGAATGAGTCCGGGGGATAGTGGTGACGATCGAACCCACAGTCCAGATGTTGCGAGGCTGCGGAGAAGTGATCCACTCTCATCTGTTTCCTCGGGACGCCTCCGCTGCCCTGAGAGTCCACGCTGTGCCGACAACTCTCCTGATCACCTGAGAAGAAGATGGTGTGAAAAAGATGTTTACATGTGCACTAATTTTGTTTCATTCCCACATTTGTGGGATCTAAAATTCCTCAGGCAAATTATATAAAAGTACAAAGAAATCTGTGCTCAAACTATTCATTATTCAAATGTTAAAATGCTAAAATGACTCTCAACCATTAAACCATAAGAGGACAATATAGAAGAAAGGTTGTGAATAAATTGTGTTGTTTTTTTATGCTTGCAATACGAGCACGCCTCAAATTGCCCTTTAAGGGACGGACGAAGTATTTTGAATTTGATTTAACTGAATCTTTATTAAACACTTCATCGCTCTTTGTTTGGTGCCTCTTTCTTTGCCCCGTTCTCCCTTGTGACAGAAAAACTTGTTCTTAATGAATTTCAGGTAAAGAAAGGTCAAATAAGTTATTAAATAAAGCAATCTGAAGAGTAATTTGTGTTTTTCAGCTTTTTGAGACATGATATTTGAGAGTGAATGACTTACATCCACACAGCATTTAGAAAGATGCCAAATAAAAGTATGGCTTTCTTTGAAAAAAATTATGATTGTGAATTAATCATTGGATTCATTTGGTTCCCACTTCTAACAAGCCTTAGCCAATAGTAAAACGACGTTTGTATCACGTTGTATCAGTGGGTCGTCAGTTAGTTTGGAAACATGGCTGAAATTGATGGTAATTGCCTGGCAACGACTTGTTGTGAAGTAAATGCAATGGAACGGGGGAGGAAGAATGTTATCAATGTTATCGATAGCAACTTTAATCTATAAAAGTTGCCGATTGTAAGTGTTTGTATTTGGAAATTACTCCAGTATGTTGCTCCAAAAACTAGCAGAAAACTAACTCTTCCATCTTTCACAATGATGCCAATGGTGTGGTGTCTCCTTCATTTGCTCTAATTCTTACTGTCATCATGGCTCCTCTTGCCCTCGGCGCTGGGTTGGGGGATCCCCAACAAGCCGCTGATGGAGTAGGTGGAGCCAAGAGAGTCAGACTGTGGAGACTCGGGAGGGGTGACCGCTGAACTCGGGACTAACAAGAGAGAATAACAAAGACAGACAGATTTGAGACGGAGAGCGGAAATGATACTGTACATCTCACTATGCTCCTGTTGACACAAGGTCACGAGCTTAATCCTACACAGTAATGAGCGCACTCTATATCTTTAACCTTAATCCTTCACCATCACATGATAATGCTTGGTGAAATGGATGGTGATACAGCCTCCAGTGTGGTAATGGTAAAGACTTACTCAAGGTTTGTCCTGGACTCAAGCATTTTCCATCCAGAGGCAGATTGAACGGCTGTTGGACCTTTGTTCGAATTATTCTGAAACAAAAAGAAGAAACTGAGTGAGCAATAATGTCTCATTTTTGTGTAAATGTTGTTTGGTGGGTGTAAGCATTGCCATAACGATAGCATAGGAGTGTTGAAAGAAGATCTTTAGTTCATAACCTCAATAACGCACTACATGCCGCTGAGCCACAGTGGCATATCTCTAACATGATTTCATTCATAATTCACTTTGTCACCTGTTAATGGAGCTCACGCTGGGCACCGTGTCGCTGTCACACACCCCCTCCGCCAGCAGCCTGTCCCTGATTTCCCAGGCGAACATGGTGGGATTCTGCCTCTTGTACTCTGCGATCTTATCCACCACCTTCGGGGTGGCCACCTTGGGCTTAGAGCCGCCGATCACGCCGGGCTTGATGCTGCCTGTCTCGTAGTAACTGGAGGAGAGATGAGGCAAAGTGTTCCTGATGAGTAAACAGGCTCTCAGAGGTCAAAGAGCACGACCAGGCCGGTTAACAATAACAGGAAGTTGCTCATACCGTCCCAGGATCTTGCTGACGCAGCCGTGGCTGACTCTGAGCTGCCGGGAGATGTCGCAGGGCCGGACCCCCTGGTGGGCCATGTCCACGATGCGTTGCCGGATCACCTCCGGGAGTGGACGTCCATTAACAAACATTCCACCTAGTTGGTTAAGACCCCCATGACCTGGGGGAGGAGGGGGGATGAACACTCATAAATGTCGTGAACCTGAGATCTGAGACATGCCAACGTCATCGCAATACAAGGTCACGCACACACACACACACCTGGACACGCAGACACACTCTTTTGGGGACCCTACTGACACCTGAGACAATATTTTAACCTTGAAACTAAACCAAGGACTGCGATTTAGATCCGTAAAAGCTGTCCCCCCAAGGTCAAAATCATCTCCACATTCATTGACTATGGATAAATCACACAAACACACACATTCGCTGAGTTTTTTTTTATATGAAATGCATGTTCATCAACTAATTTAATGTTGCAAGTAGAGCTAATGTCAACTTTTAAATTAATCACCAACTATTTTGATAATTGATTAATCGGTTTGAGTATTTTTTTAAGAAAAACAAGTCCAAATTCTCTGATTCCAGCTTCTTAAATGTGAATATTTTCTGGTTTCTTTACTCCTTTATGACAGTAAACTGAATATCTTTGAGTTGTGGACAAAACAAGACATTTGAGAACGTCATCTTGGGCTTTGGGAAACACTGATTGACATTTTTTCACCATTTTCTAACATTTTATAGACCAAACAACTAATCGATTAATCGAGATAATAATTGACAGATTAATTGATAATGAAAATAATGGTTAGTTGCAGTCTTAGTTGCAAGTGATAATGAAAAAGTAGCTGTCAAAAAATAAGCATAAAAGAGAAAAAAGCTTAGGAAATCATAGTGTTACTTGTTGTAGCCTCAGGAATTTGATCAAAAACAGTACAAGAGAATATAATTTCATTTTCTCAAACTGAATATTATATGTATGTATTGTCCCTCTTTTACCATGACCTGCAACATTTATCAGTCATTCTTTAACAGGCTGGAGATTAGCTGTGTCTCACACTGTAATAAATAACTGTAGCAGCGGCGGCGTTGTCAGGAGCGTAATGAAGTTTTACATTCTAAAAGTCGAGGACACAAGGAGAAGATGAAGGCAGTGAGTAAACAGGGAGGCTGTGAGTAATGTGTAATAATAGTTCAGGGTTGATTTATTCACACGTATTTATAAAGGAGAGATTTAAGGTGAATTGGCCAATAAAGTTGGATCGAGTTGAAGTTTGAGAAGTCTGCTTTCAACACACTGACACTTTTTTATTTGGGTCTAGAACGATTATATAAAAATATTCACTAAAATGCTTATTAAATTATTATATTATGCCACTATTTAACTTTACCCAGCAGCAAAGCTCAAATTGATCATTATTTATTTACTTCCAGGATAATCACCTCTTTATAAATAATAATAATACCTGCAGGCTTATTCTCACAATTCTCATTTATACTGCCACTAATTTGTAACATGAGGCTCAGTGGGCATCAGTGAAGGTGCCTGTGATCGGGGAAACATGTCATATAGTAAAGAATACAGTCTGTGTGGTGATTCCCCTCATTTGCGGACACTATCATACATTTAAAGTTGTCACACTCCACAAGTTTTTTGTGTATTATTTTCTGTCTTTTTATATGTATTTTTTTGTTTGCATTTTTCGTATGAAATATAAAATTGTCTGTATTACTATTTATGTATTTTATTATTATTACATTATACTTGATATTTCCAGAGGAATATATAAGAAAATTATGGTACATTGCTTATTATTATTTTTATTTATGTACATTTAAAGTAACTATGCTTTTTACAACACAAGTTATCTTTTTTTTTGACTATCCGTATTATTAATTATAATTTACTGCATCTGAAGCTGAAATGTTCTTATTTCTAATGTCATGTTTTTTTTATACTAGTGTGCATTTGTACACATGCTGAAAATATTGTGAGATCAGTGAATAACTGCAAAAAAAATAAAACTGACACTGTCATTATATTTGATTGTGATAAATATCAACGTGCATTGATCTAAATAAACCTCACAGATGTGTCAAAGCTAAACAACAACCTCCACCACCATCACAACTGGTTTTCCCCAGTAACCAGCAGCAGACAAAGGTTCAACCAGCAGCCTCCACTATCCTCTCTATAGACTGCACGGTGGTGACTTTGCAAGAACACCATTGCTTTTAATTTAACCCATTGAAACGTTTCTTCTTCTTTTTTCTTTTTTTCCCTCTCAGCCTTTTCCCAGCTTTCATTTCCACATCAAACAGCGTCCGGACGAGGAGAGGAGGAGGAGGAGGGAGGAAGATGAGGAGGAGGAGGAGGAGGAGGGAGGGAGGAAGAGGAGGAAGGGAGGGAGGGAGCCTCTATTAACGCTGCCAGCGGAGTGTGGAAAAAAATCTCCCCGCCAAGCTTCATCAACCTGCAGGATATTAAAGCCGAGCAGACCCGGGGGGCGGCGAGCACGCGCACGTGGGCGCGCACTGTGCACTGACACGGCGTGCACACCCAAAAAACAAAGATAGATAGATAGATAGATAGATAGAAGCCATGGTTAGCCTCCTGCTGCTCCATAATTGACCCAGCTGAAGTGCCTCTGACCAGGAGAAGACTGGTTCTAAATGTATATCTTGACAGCTTTAAGTGCCAACCAATTAACTTCCTCAACATCCTGCACAACTACCAGAGGAAAATATCAATTCTCTCCTTCAAGGATTACAGTGAGCAGACAAGGAGACACCTCTCTGCATCCTATTGTAGGCCTGAATGTGACTGAGCTGCTGCTGTAGGTTCAAACCCACATAACTTCACCTTAAATTCTAGTGGAGATCCTAAAGAAGTCAGGCTGAATGTTGGATAAATGTGTATAAATCATCATATAGGTTCAATAAAGAGCTGGAACAAGCCGATACCAAATATAGTAACTTCAAGTCCCCTTATTTACCATTTATAAGCAGTAAACATTTAATAAATGGTTTATAACTCACTGAAATGTAGTTGTCAGCAGATTTAAGGACATTTTGGGTGAGTTTAAATGAATGTAAAGTATTGTCAACAATTATTACTTCTCCCATGAAGACATATTTTGACTATATTGTCATGCATTATCTGTTTATACAGGAGTCTCTACTTATATAGTTATAGTTGTTGACAAATACATACATAAAGACTTATATCTGCTTACAACTACATCATTTGTGTGTTATTAAAGGTCTGTATGCTGCTTATGAATACTAAATAGGGGATTTGTTATTTCAAACTTCCAGCTACATAAGGGGAAATAAAAGTGGAAAGTGGATGTTCAGGGGTTATTAATATGATCACAAGTCAGGAAATGCCAAATCTGTTCAGCTAAACTCTGGAGGCCAACTTCTTGTGTTGTGTATTTACCTCTTCCGTTGTTGGACATATCCCTGAGTTTTTGGTCCTCGCTCCACCAGCTGAACGTGACGGTCGGCTCCACGCTGTCCCAGTTAAAGTGTTTTTACTCCCCGTCCTGCCTCGTCTGGCATGAGTGTGCTCCTGAGCGCACTGTCGACCACGCGCTGCAGGAGGACAGTGGTTTATCAAACTGGCTGTTTGTCATGTGGGATGCCTCTGAGCTCAGATACTCAGCTGGTGGTGTGTCTCTCTGAATATTGTCTTCAAATCACCTGCACATGTTTGTCTTTCTGTAGTCTACCTTTAAGTCTATATAGAACAGGCCTGTGTATCTGTATTTGTGTAAAAAATATTATAATTTAATCATCAGTGTTTGCAAAACATGAGAGATCTTCTTCCCCTTCGGCCAAACCAGATGGCTGCTCCTGTTATACATAAAATTTCCCTTCATTAACCGCTTTGTAATCAGGATTGATGCTCTCATTAATCACCCCATAATTATTAGAACCAGAGAGTGTTTTAATATTATTATTTGGGGTTTTTAACAAAAAAATGGAGGAGTTTTTATGATGTAGAGGAGATTTGGCGTAAGTGGAAAACAAGTAAAGTTTGAGGAGAGAGAATCACTCTTCAGGACTGTGTTTAAATGACTGATTATTTAACCTTATTTCAAACTAAATTACTATTAAACAAAATGAATCTGAAATCACTACGATGCATCAAGTGAACATGAATTTAAGGACTTTTCTTAACAAGTGGATGCTTCATCTCTGATTTGTTGAACAGAAATGACATTAAAAACCAATAAGAAAGAAGAAATGCTGATGTGACAAATTATGAGAAGTCAACTCTTAACTAAAAGATGCTAAATGTGCTGTAAACGTGCTCGCTGGCAGCAGTTATTGCCCATATGTGAGACATGTTTACAGACTCCATCTGCTCAGCTGATGCTCACCTCTCCACTCCAACTTCCATCTCCAAAAACAGCAAAACATGATGTGATATATTATATAAAATAAGCACCTTCATTAGAGATTAGAGATAGGACTGCTGTTCATTTACATCAACTACAACTATTGAAATACAAATTAATACAGGCCACGAGTGTGAAAGAATAGAGAGTTCATGTGACCGTGTGGAAGTGTTTTAATGCCATTTAAGCGTGTCAGGTGTTGTCATGTCCTGCTGGGTGGACACTTTAAAATTAACCAAATAATTAGCAGACTGTCACACACTGTTAGATATCTGTCCAATATGATGAGTGACCACATCAGTAAGTTGAGTCAAATTTATATTACTGCCTACTGGGTGTTGCCAGGTTTGATTAGCTTTTTGTCTTTTGATGTTTGTGTGTGGATTAACTTAACTGGTAAATATTTTTTTAATCAATTTATTATTTTCTTATTTTCAATTTTTTTCTTTTCTCTCTCTTTACCATCTTTTTTAATATTTTATTCTCTTTTTATAATTGATGAAGGTATGCACTGGAGAGTGCCCTAATCAAGCCCATCACATTTGTTCTTGTTTATGTAATATTATATATATATATAACTTGCACCTTTTTTACATGCGTGAACAAATAAAATCTAAATCTAAAATCTATTTGAAAGTGCATTTCAAAATGTAGTGTAACTTTTTGTTGAATGTGTTTTCTTTTTAATTCAGCATGAGCGTCTGCAAGTTGTGAGTTGAAGTAAATCTCCAAAAAACTAAATATAATTCCAAATTACATTGGAAAAATACAAAAAAATAAAAGCAGCTGGTTAGAATCATATTTAAATATTACACATTATTTAAAATGTGGGGTATGTCATAAATTTTACTTCTTGATTGTCTGAAATAAAAATAGCAAAATCATATAATTATTAATTGTTATAATAAACAATATAAATCTCAGTAATTAATATATATGGAATCAGTTGGTTTTTGGGACATAAAAAACAAGGAAAGATTGTAATTAACGAATTTACATTTCAATGATTTTTAAGTGTAACTGCGTGGCTCTTGGTGAATACAGTAACCTTTAAAATGTTAATACTAGTATATAACAATTGTTACTTATTATTATTAATTGTTTTTGTTAATAATGAGGATACATTTTCCTTAGCTTGTAATTTTGCATGAACATTTTAACTTCCTGCAGGATTTGTAGACATTTTAGTTCCTTTAAAGTGACGTTTTGCATTTTAACATTTGTCTAGTTCTCTTTTTTTGTGTTTCCTATTTGACAGTTTCTGTGAATGATTAAAAATTGCTTTGTATTAATCAACTGATTAACAGTTTCTCTGAAAGAACATTACAACATTTTTACTGTTTTTGTTGTTGTTGTCTTTTTAGACAAATTTAGTCCAGTTTAATTCGCCTGCAACAGATGACAGAAATTATATAAACTGCAGTTTAACGCCTCTAATTTGGGCCCAAGGTTCATTATAAGGATCATGCATGAAGCTGAACACTAATAAAACACAGACTGCGATTCAATCCTGGAGAATTCACCACAATTTGTTCAGCTCTTTTTGTGCAGCGACGGCTTTTTATATGATTATTATTGCTCTTCAAAAAACTTTCCGCTTAACTGCACCTGGGTCCCACACACCAGGTTTTCCACCATCACTACAATAAACTCTTTATTATGCTGCTTCATTATTCTACCCCCAAAGCAGAGCGACATTACAGCGCGTCTTGTGCGTCTTGCGGAGTGTTTTTTAGGGTAATTGAAGCCTCCTCTGCTCCGTTTTACACCTCGCTGTGTTGTCAGGACTGCGGACCGACATACAGCCAGTCACACATCATCATCACATAACAACCACCACATATAGACAGTGAGAGCTTACCTTTCAACGACGAAGCTGCAAATAAAAACGTCCCCCAGCAGATATTCTGATATTATCCACAATGATGATGATGAGGACTCTCTGGTGGTGTAATACACGGTGAGTGTGTGTGTGTCCCGGCTGTGTTGGAGGAGGCTGGTCTGCTGGTGTGTTGTGTTGTGTTGTGTGTGAGCTGCCAGGTTTTATCCAACCGGGGCTGCGCGCAGGACGGAGGCCTGCAGCTATTGGAGGAAGAGGAGGAGGAGGAGGAGGAGGAGAGGAAGGAGGAGGTGTGCTTTTATGGAAAAGAGAGGAGCACTCCTCCTCTAGCAAAAAAAAAAAAAAAAAAAAAGACAGGATGACTGACCGTGTGTTGTGATGGCATTACACCCACTGAGCGACTGTATACGGAAACACTTGTCAAGGAGACGGCTTGTTTTCCATTCACCTCCAGCGACAGCACCGCTTTAATTAGACTGAGTATACAGGGCCTATATGGTGCAGCCGGTCACCTCCACTATTCAGGGCCTGGTTTCATGCAATCAGTCACTACAGGTACACTACACCTGAGCAGCAGTTTGACCCCAGATATGTTGCAAAACATTTTACTGGTTGGGGGACTATTTGATGCAAGTAGAAGAAAGTGGAAGTAGAAAGGTGTAAAAGCAGATTTTGGTCCAAACCATTTACCTTCAGTCAATTATGTGACATTAATGTGATTCTTGTTCCAAATGTTTCCAAGCTCAGACAGTGAATCAGGCTTTTCATTAAAGGAGGAATTTCCCCTCTAAATCTGTTTATTGCACATGTTATAGAAGAGTAGAAGAAAGTGGAAGTAGAAAAGTGTAAACGCAGATTTTGGTCCAAACCATTCACCTTCACTCAATTCTATAACACATTAGTATGATTCATTTCACCATTTTTTTCCCAAGCTCAGGCAGTGAATCAGGCTTTTCATTAAAGGTTGAATTTCCCCTTTAAATCTCTTTATTTAATGTGTTACAGAAGAGTATAAGTAGAAGAAAGTGGAAGTAAAAAGGTGTAAAAGCAGATTTTGGTCCAAACCATTCACCTTCACTCAATTCTATAAAACATTAATGTGATTCTTGTCACCAATTTTTTCCAAGCTCAGTCAGTGAATCAGGCTTTTCATTAAAGGAGGGATTTCTCTTATATATCTCTTTATTTGATGTGTTATAGAAGAGTAGAAGTAGAAGAAAGGGGAAGTATAGACAGGTATTAAAGCAGATTTTGGTCCAAATCATTGACCTTCAGTCAATTCTATAAGACATTAATGTGATTCTTGTCGCTTTGCAAGCTCAGACAGTGAATCAGGCTTTTCATGAAAGGAGGAATTTCCCTCATAAATCTCTTTATTTCATGTGTTATAGAACAGTAGAAGTAGAAGAAAATGGAAGTAGAAAGGTGTAAATTCAGATTTTGGTCCAAACCATTGACCTTCAGTCAATTCTATAAAACATTATTCTGATTCTTGAAATATTTCCAAGCTCAGGAAGGGAATCAGGCTTTTCCATTAAAGGAGGACTTTCCCTTAAAAATATAATTTCATGTGTTATCCGTGTTTATCCTGTAAGGCTCAAATTAGTTAAAACATCTGAAATCATGACACAAACCAATCTCAAGTCAGGCATCCTTTTTTGTCAATTTTGGGATAAATTATATTCTTATTGAGATTAATTTGAAATTCTTTTTTGAAATCTTGAAATCTTGAAATCCATCTTGAAAATGAAATGAGATCAAAGCATCATAATAGAGGGTGAGCCTCTCTGAATATCTTGGCCACATAAAATGAGTAGAATCAAATAAAAACCAACTCGTTTAGAGCATGCAGAGAAGATCTTTGTGCTGCTAACCTTCTTTGCATGCATGAAAACGAGTTGACTCTTCAGGGAAGTGAGTTGATTTGACTTTCTTGCACCCTGCGCGCGAAACAGTGAAACAGTGAAACAGGGCTCGTATATCCACGCGTGATGTCACACCAGGGTGTCAGGATCCCACCGAGTTAAAACGCTGTTAATGTTGTTTCTCACGAGCCTGTAAAACAAACACAACACCTCTAATGACAGACATCCATGGCACCGCGTCGTCTGCACGTTTATTCAGCCATATGGAGAGTTATTCTAGGGGAATTTGAATAAGAGAAAGTAAATTATTTCTCTTGGAATAACGAGAATTAAATCATAGTTTCATTTATTCAGTTTTACATCAAGAAAAGGGAACCAAACTGCAACTTCAGTCCTTATCTCGTCAGCTTGTGATTGAAGTTGTCTTTCAAAAAGCTCAGTGGCTCTGCAGGACAATGGAGCGACTGTTTTTAACTAAATAACCTCGTCAGGAGACTAAAGGAGACTAAAGGGAATCATAACCTGAGATGGAAACAGAGACAGTCCTCTAGCTGTATAGAGAGAAACGACAAGAGCCCGGAGGGCAGAGAAGAAAGAGAGGTTAAAGAGAGTTTAACAAGGGATTAAAACTCTCAGATTGGTATCTACATCATGATGATACTGTGAATTAAAATAGTGCGTAATTGTATGGCTCCAGTCGCCAAGGGGCAGCAGGACGCACACGCCCAAAATCAGGCCGAGATTTAGAAAAAGACCACTGAAGCATCTCCGTGTTTTCACATCAAGCCGTTTTTCATGCTGTCAGATATCATTTAGGCTTATTTAGGGTATTTATTGAGAAACAACATTCTTCATATGCCACCAATTCGCTGCTGACATCTACAGTGGAAGAGAGGAATAAAGAGTTGGTGATCATAATGTAGTTTGGACTGCAGAAATCCAAGAAGGCACACACAAAGAAATACATTTTCGTTACAATTATTGCTATTATTGTAATAAAAATCTTTCTTTTCCAACGAAACAAATGTGTAAACATATTGCCTACCTTTTCCTGATTTAAAAAAAATCGAAGACAATGGATAGTTTAATAAAACAAACCATGCAATTCTACTGTAAATATAAACTTGCCCATGACGCTATTTATCTTAATAAACAGATAATAATAATAAACTGTATTTTTTGTATGTAGACCTACATGTCTTTATGGCCTACTGCTGAGAGATGTGCTCAATAATGTTGACAAGGTGCCACTTGGGAAAGAAATTAGGAATACTTAAAAAAAAAAGGTACAGCAATACTTTGCAAAAAAAACCTTTTGCATGCACACAGGCAGGCACATTATATTATATTTTTAAGTTTGATGCAGATTGAGCTATAATAATAATCCCCAAAACTCGTTAGACATGAGGTGCAAGTTATTCTGCATCACTTAAAATGTGCAATATCCCACTATATATTAAATTATTTTCATAAAAGACGCTTTGCCAAACCTTTAACACACTTATTGACTCAAATCTGCATCATTTTCCTCTCGAGTATATATGCTGCTGATTTTCTATCAAACTGTTTGGACTCAGTGGAACAAATTGTCATTTTAGGAGAATCTGCGTCCTCGGTGTGTTCCTCCTGGATGTTACAGGAACATGATGAGTATACTTGGTGAGGAAATACACAATGTTTCTTCCTTTTTTCCTTCTTGTCTCCGGGTGTTTCTTGTCTCCGGGTGTTTCTCCGGATTTACTTCCCCGAGCAAAGTTTGTGTGTCCGCAAAAAAAAAAGACGCAGTGTAACCTGCGGCGACAGGTGGCAACAAGAGGTGAAGCTGAAAGGTCACAGCGAACACTTCCGACTGCAGAGATAAGGACACATGCATCACTATTTCTACTGTTTGGGGGATGGTTTCAACTCGACTCTAAAAAAGGGAACTACCTAGATGTTATATGTTATATACATGCACTATCTACCTTTAAACATGCACTATCTGCAACCATGTTGGACTCTAACCACTGGCGCACTTTACACTTTACTTTACACTATACATCCTATATACTACTTTATAGACTGCACATATGTACATATTACATTTATTTATTGTACATACTACATTTATTTTTATTGATGGACTGTACACACTATGTTCACCCATTCAACTCTGTGTCTTTTATATCTCTATTATTGTTTTTATAATATTTGTATACCTTTACCTCTCCTGTGTTTCACTCTGTTTGCTGATGTTGCTGCTTTGACACCTGAATTTCCCTCCGGGGATTAATAAAGGTTCATCTTATCTTATCTTATCTTATCTTATTTTATATCATAAGGCACAAAATTAACTGGAAACGATTACATTTTGATTAAAAGAAATCCAGTGGTTTCTGGTCACATATATTGAATCTGTATTTTGACTTCTGCAAAAGAAGAGTTACAGGCTTTTAGAAATTCTGCACGTCTAATATGTTTTAGGACATGGATATTATGGCAAAATCATATGAAAATAGCATCCAAACAGTAGAATAATAACAGGAAAAGTAAGGATTATGGTGCCATTACAAGCAAGTAAAGGGGATACCAAAGACACAAATTGGAGGAATATTAATATATTAATAAGTGAGACCTGTTGAAGATAATATATGAAGCCCACAGTAACTGATCCACACATAAAAACCCTTCAAGAATTTTTTATAAAAGTAAAATTTTTCCATCTATGTTCACCATATAGCGCATCTCCTCTCTCTCCTCTTTCATCCCTCACTCAAACACTCGCAATGCGCGCTCCCGCTCTGATGCATCCATCGCCTCCTGCTCCTCTGTGCGCGCTCCCTGCATAAAGATGAATGCGTCTCGGGGAAAAACGCAGCACCCACTTAATGACAACTTTTATAAATGTGGCCGAGCGAGCGCACGTCTTCTTCTTTGTGGTCAGCGAGTCGAGATGAGCCAGATAATTAGGTCATAATAGCTGCAGAAACACCTCACTATTGATGATCCCATTAGGGGCGACGATTTTCAAGCTCACCAAGTGCTGAAACAGATATTTCCTGCCTTGTTCTTGGTTCATTTGGACCCTCACACGGAGAATAATTGCATGTGTTTTGCAATATATAAAGGAGCATGCTTTATTTTTGGGTTAAATAAAATATACATTCTGTTAAGGGCTTTTTGAGGACCTTAAGTGAGAGCTGGGACACAACACATCACCCTTAAGAGGGAGTGAAGTATATAATAGTACAGATATGAGGAGTTTTGTTTACATATATGGTGGTCTATGTGTTGCCTATTTGTTACCATATGGGGTTCCGTCATGTTAGGGTGTTACTTTCATGATTTTCAAGCTCACCAAGTGCTGAGACAGATATTTCCTGCCTTGTTCTTGGTTCATTTGGACTAGAATATTTGCATGTTTTTGCAATATATAAAGGAGCATGCTTTATTTGTGGGTTAAATAAAATATACATTCTGTTAAGGGCTTTTTGAGGACCTTAAGTGAGAGCTGGGACACAACACATCACCCTTAAGAGTGAGTGAATAGTACAGATATGAGGAGTTTTGTTTACATATATGGTGGTCTATATGTTGCCTATTTGTTACCATATGGTTCCGTCATGTTAGGGTGTTTCTGTCATGATGCATGTGTTGCCGGTAGCTTTTCAGCTTTTCCCCCCTTCATCCCCTCAGCGCCGCCCTCTTTCTCCGCGACCAGCCTTTACCATCTGTTTTGGCTCCCCTCCATTCGGTCCCCTCATCTTTTTCTCCTCATCTTCCTGTGTTTTGTGCACTAGTGTCCACCCTCCCTCCAGCTTTGTCTGTCTTAGTCCAGCCCCATCCATTGTTCCCTGCGCCTCCCATTTCCGCTTTGGTGTTGCCCTCTGACCCCACACCCCGTCCCTCCTGCTGACGTTCCCCCCACCGAGCAGGACCCCAGATCTTCTTGTTCTTCTCGTGACTGCTCCCCCTTTAAGTTTTTTTTTTGGGGGTGCTAATAACTGTTGCCAGCAAGCTTCACACAAAATCCCAGCGTGATTGCTATTGTGAGGCCTACAATGGCATACAGGCTGTAATGGCCATTAGCAACAGAGGGGCTCGGCCTGTGAGCTGTGTTTAGTTGTGTTTGGCCCACATGCAATGTGTGACTGGTGGTCAGATGTGAACTCTTCAGTCAAGTTTTTAATCTGCTCTATGTTGCTGTTGGTCTGTTACTGATTCTCTCCCTATACGTATAACTTCTCCTAAAATAGTGTAAAAGTGGAAGAATGTACCACCTTAATGATTTATATGAATAAAGTCAATGTGAGTGATCACACACACACACACACACACACACACACACACACACACACACACACACACACACACACACATATGCACCCCCATCGACACACACTAGTGATTGCAGTAGACTTTGATGATCAGAGCGGGTCCATCGGAGTGGACCTTGTCTTCATGCTTGTCAGTCAGAGTCGGTCTCCACGGAGACGAGCATCACATATATGATGTTTTGAGAGGTTGTGGAGATGAAAGTCCTCAGGTTCTCCTCTTTACAAGTGGAGACCATAGAGTTAATCAAACAGAGAGTGAAAGAGCCTCTTTATCCAGACGGCAGTATGTAGCTGTAATGTAGAAAATATTTAATTCTGTTAGCGGGCTGAGTGAACGTCAGCGAGGAAACCGAAACACATTGTGTCATCTTCTGGATTAGTGTCTTGTTACTTTCTCAGCTTCTAATTAACTTGCTAAAGAGACCCAGAAGAAGACACGTTAGGGCCACATTACACCAGAGCAAGATTTTGTTATGCATATTGAGAAACGCTCGAGATTTTGTAACTGATTGAACTTAAATGGTGAATTCAACCAAATTTTCTTCAGTAGGAAGTAGATCCAGTGATGCCAGAAATGGCTGTTTACCGATCAGTCCAGGCTGTTCTCACAAAACGTTTGTATCCCTACGAAAAAGTAATGCACTGTAATTTGTATATATCCCACAAAATCAATTAATGTGTAATCAACATAATTGTGAACCAGGAAGTGTAAAGAGCGCCAAACGCTGCGTAGGGAGGAGGGCATGAAATTTAACCTCTGCATTAACCCATCCTAAGGATCAGCGAGCTGCTGTAAAGTGCACGGGGAGTAACTTGGGGTTAAGTGTCTCGCTCAAGGACACTTCAACATGTAGACAGTGTGAAACCAGAAGTCAACGTTGATTTATTTGTCACGTAACCTAACTATGTAGTTTTGTTGCCTAAACCTATCCAAGTCGATATTTTCCTAAACCTAAACTAAGTACTTTTATTTTGAAAAGACTGGAACGGAAATTGAGAAGTGTTGCTGGACATTCGTAGGAAAGCGCACGAAAAATTATCAATAACTTTTCTTAAGAAAGCATATGAACGGTTGTAGGATACGTTGATCAGTCGGTTGCTCCAACTCATTTGTCCAGATCTCAACAACTATTGAATGAATTGCCGTGAAACGTTGTACAGATATTCATGGTACCAGACGGCTGACTTTGGTGATCACATGACTTTTCCTCTAGCGCCGCCATGAGGTTGACAATAACTATTGATGGCAACAATGTCTCACAGGAAGTTGTACAAATAGCACAACATTACAAGGACATTCTGCGTGTCATGAGGATGCATTTTAGGCTTTTTGCATGTAATTTGCCACGCAACAAAAAACACGGTAACGCCCGCAGTTAGGTTGAGGCAACAAAACAACTTAGTTAGGTTTATGAAAAATGTTATGGTTGGGCTTTAAATAAGTATGCCAACTAAGTAAAATAAGTATTGAAACAATGTAACATAATTATGGAAAACACGTCACAAACGTCACTAACGTAACTTACAAAACAAAACACCAGTCTTGAACAGTCGCGTGTTTCTTAGACCCATCCACCCCTCTCCCGCCCGCCGTAAGCGGTCTTTCTCGCTTTTTATTCGACATCACTTGCTCTGAGCGTGGCACATGGTGTACAAATGACACGGCAAAAGCAAGAAAGGCATTCTTATTGCTCGCTAAATGCCTTGCGCATTATCGTGTCATTCACACGCCTTTCCGTGCAAACTGGATGTGAAGGGATTGCCATGAAATTTGGTACCGACATTCCCGTCCCCCTCAGGATGAACTGTAAGAACTTTGCTTTCTAATGTAGCGCCATCATCAGGTCAAGATTGTAATGTGTCCAATACTTTTGTTTATGACCAAATACCTGCAAAACGAATGACCCATCAGCCTCAACTCCCATGCCATGTAAACAAGGCGATATATATCATTTTTTTACTCTAATTTTTAGGAAAACTGTCATAGTATGAACGCACTGCCATATGCATAAAATCTTCAAAAACATTGACTTTTTTCATGCAATCAGAACAGTCAAATCTTAATTTGCATTTATCACAGTCCCTGTAAAAATCCGACATCATAGCACTACTTTTTGTGGAATCTGAGCCACTATACACCATAAATCTTTGTATGTAAACTGTTAATTAATAACCAATAGTGTTTTCTAGAATCAATACAGTATCATAAAACATAATATCGCGATACTCAAGTGTATCGATATTTTCTTACACCCATTGGAGAGTGACCCTGTAACACACACACACACACAAATGTTGCCGTTTCCAGTTTACTTTTGGCTAGTGACATCTAAAGCTGGAACCTCTTCACCCAGATATCGCCTCAAACATAAAGAGCACATTTGCTTTTTGTAAAGCAAAGATCATGATTGTGTATTGTCACCCAGATAAAGTCAGTTGCAGGGTTTGATTAATATACCTTCAAATTTCACATGGAAACATCTGATAAGCAAAAAATAAGCTAAGCCTATGACCCATACATTAGTTGTCTATCTTGTCTTGACAGACACTTTTTACTGTCGAGCCACACATAGGGAGGTGTGTAAGAATAGACGAGAGTAGTTAGGCATGCAGCTTCCCCTGCAACCTATCACATATTTCAATTTTCTATTATTACACTGATATAATGCAAGTGTGACTGACTTCAGTATATTTGCCTGTCTCTGCTGTCAACAGACGATAAAGTGGAGAGAAATGTTAACACTGCATTGGTAACAGGCATTAAGAGAGACAGAGAGAGAGCGCCTGCAGATTTACTGCTGTGATGTCCCACTGATGCGCCGTGTTTGACGATTATGGACAGCCCTGGGTAATAGCAATGTAATTAGGCCTTTACTGTCGTGTAATTCTCCGTCAAGCACATTGTCAATAGCTTGGTTGATGAGGTTGAAAGTGAGATTGGAATCCAGTGACCCGGGTCAGCCGCCGTAATACCGGCACACACACATTAACACACACACAAACACACACAGAGAGGCAGCGCTGTGCTTGTAATGCAGTGTTGCTGCTGTGATATTTGCTTTTGTCCCCAGTGTTGATCTAAGCTGACATTATGCTGTATGGCCCTGATCGCTGTTTGTCTGAGTGTTACATTTGTCATCTGTGGGAGGGCAAACGAGGGATCAGGAGGACTGGGGAGCAAAGTGAGAGAGAGAGGGAGGGAGGTAGAGAGGGCCTGGCAGGTGAAGGAGGGAGGAAGAGAGGGAGTGAATGAGGGGAGGAAGGAGGGAGGAAGTGTGTGTGCTCATCTCTTGTGTGTCAGTTGCAGATCTGCTGGTGCGGAAGCAGATCTTTTCCCTCAGTGACTCTATTAATTTACCTCATTTATCTTAACCACCTCCTCACCCCCTCCCCCCAATAAATACTGGAGACCTCAATCTGTGTGTGTGTGTGCGTGCACGTGAACAACCATATAGCTGTATGTGTGTTTGTGTGTGTGTGTTAGTGTGTGTGATGGAATAAAAACACAGCAGCTCCCCTTTCTATTCCCAGAGGACAAATCCGTGGCGGAAAAACTCATTTTCCTGCAAATAGTTTGTCAGCCAAGCTAGGAGGAGTGATAAATTATCACAGACGTTAGGTGAAGGAGGGTGACTGGAGGAAGAGGGAAGCCCTCTCTCTCTCTCTCTCTCTCTCTCTCTCTCTCTCTCTCTCTCTCTCTCTCTCTCTCACACACACACACATACACACACACCTTCCTCTCACTCACTTTCCCAAACTACTCCTCCCTCTACTTCCTCCCATCACTTCCATTTACGTCTGATTTCTCTCATCCTGCGTCTGTACTGATCTAAACATGATACAAGCATTTATGTATGCACAGAAAAAACAATCCTACACAAACACAGGCGCGTACACACACGCACACACACATACAGACACCCAAAGACGCACACACAGTGCAAGTTGGAATTGGGAAAATGGGGTTGCCCCTACAACTCAAGTGTGACTCCCCATTCCAAATGATAAATTGATGGCCAGAAAAATGGATTTGTTTTCAACTAGTAACACATCAAAGAAATAATAATTCTGTGCGGGGGAGAGTGGCGGGATGATGAATGGGGTGGACAGCTGGATCACAACGGAGCAATGGAGTGAGTGAGTGAGAGAGAGAGAGAGAGAGAGAGAGAGAGAGAGAGAGAGAGAAACTGTAAAATCAACACGCAAACAAAACACTGTCAGATAGATGAAATAGGTTTTGTATGTTTTGTAACAGGCCGTCTCTGGGCGGACAAGTCTGATTCCCCTATGTCTCAATTGGCCATATCAAAATGTGGACACCTGAATGTTACACCCATTTGTGTTTGTTGGACGTCTCACTCCAAAACTATGGGCATGCTATGACGGCCTTCTCCCATTGAGCCACAAGAGCACTCAAATTCATCACAGAGGTGTTGGATAAGGTTCAGGTTCAGTCAAGTTCCTCCACACCAAACTGGAAAAAAAAACGTCCCCATCACTTCCCCAAAGTGTTGCCACAACGTTGGAGTCTAAAATATCAGTATATAATGTAACACTAAGATCCTATAAGTGGAACTAAAGAGCCGAGACCATGAAAAACAGCCAAAGATTAAAAGTACATTAAAAGTATACAGACTGGGGCTGTCCTCGAACCAAAGAATTTCTTAGTCTACTAACACTCATACAATTTTGTCGACTAGTTGATTTAATCAACAGATCTGTAAAACTGAATTTCTCCACAAAGAATCACAAAAAAGCACCACTTTAAATCTTGTGTTTACCAGAGATGTGCTCATAAGGTTCTTGGAAATGAGTTATTCAGCATGAAAAGAGCATAAAAAACAACTAAAGAAATCTTAGTCGACTAAGACGATTAGCGATTAGCCAAATAATTGACTAAGAGGAGGCAGCTAACACAAACAGGAGTGTCCACACACGGGTCAGCATATATTAAGCAAACAATTTTTTTCAAATGCATTTATTTATGCTCCATAAATAAACATTTCCATTTAATTATGACACAATAAATCATAGTTTTATTTGTTTTTAATCAGACATTTTAAATCTCCCACACTTAGTTAGCAATAGTGATTAAAGATATAAAGAAAATGTGTGAGAATAACTCAGTTACTTAATGCTATATCATTATAGCAATACAATTTACTCCTTATACTGAAGAAGCTCTCCATATTATCAAGCGTTCAGTTTGCAGTAAGTTTGTAAAATGAATTCAGTTACCCTTTGATTGGTTGAACTCTACACACAAATATTATCATTACAAAAATAAACTCAAACTCCATCATCTTGTCTGTTATGTTAAATTATGGCCTTGAAAATCCATGAACCACTCAGTGCTTCTGTTTTTATGTGACAGGACAACTATTGGCCCTGTTTTCTACAAATCTATATTTGGACTGTGTTAAAATACTCCCAATGATACTTAAAGCAGCATGGACCATGGAGCAAATATGAGCATGGAGCAAATATGATTAAAAAAAAGTTATTTCTATAAAACGGTCACTATATCCTGACAGTAGTGCATGACACAGGTAATCTGAAAAAGGTCATGTGCCTCTGTGTCCTCCGGTGCTCCTAACGGCATCTACGAGATTTCACAGACCGGAGGAAAACAAACAGTCAGAGCCGAGCTGGAGTCTTGCCATCTCTGAGCAGCTGTCAATCACTCTCAAACTCCGATCAAACGGTCAACCTAGGCAGCGCTGATCAAATATGAATCAATATTCTCTTACTGTAATGCCTATTTCTCTCCTCAAATGTTTTCAGAATCATCTTGTAGTGTACTGTTTAGCTGTAAAATTAGAAAGTTTGTGACCCGGCAGCCATGTTGAGAACAGTTGAGGAAATACCAAGCACCGCCCACCAGCCAGAGCACAGCCAATAGGAACATTCTCTCTTTCTGAAATGACCTGTGATTGGTCAAAGTCTCCCGTCACGGGCTAGATTTTATAAAGCCTGAAAACAGCACCACGAGGAGGTGCAGAAGTCTCTCAGAACACTTGAATTACAATATGCTGAAAGGTTAATATAGAATCTTTGCCCAATGATGCCAAAAACTTTCTGCTTGAAGCTTTAACTGTCAGAGATGTCAGTTATTATACAACTCTGCGGGATCTTCACAACAGGCTGTTTGGTTACTAACGCTTATTAAACAGAAGAGTGAACACAGAATCAAACAAACCTATTGCCAAGAATTTCTTAAAGCAGGCAAATCAGTCATTTTAAGCAGTTATAGATATCAGGGGAACAAAAACAAACAGGTGTATTTCAGTCACATCACTTCCTGACGCGTGAATTAAGGAATATATTTCCCTAGTAACCATAAAAAATCATCTTTATCCTTTTCTCTTGCAACTCAATCCTCCCACTCAGCTCTAATCCCACTCAGGTAGTCATCTCGCTCAGGTAATAACCGTTAGCATAAGCACTAAAATCACATCATCATAATCATCATCATTATCATCACCGTCCCCGGTCCCAGCACACTTACAATCATAGTTAGAGCCAGTGATAACACAATTGCATCCATATATTCACACAGTATTCAGGCAATTATTTGGACTGCCATCGTGCACAGCGGATCATTAAATGGAAGAGGTGTTCTTCCCACTCGTTTGCTCTCTTCCCTCCAGGTTTTTAAAACTGTACGATGTCTATACCCAATGTGTGTTTTCATCCCGCTCATTTTTTTCCCAACCATATCTTATTTCTATTCTTTTTTATCGCACCCCCCACCTCCACACACACTCTCTCTTCTCTCCCCTTCGCAGTGATTGATGGAGTTAGGCAACAGAGCACAGAGCAACGTGTGGCCAACAGTCCAAGACAGCCTGCATCTGAGAGGGAAAGAGAGAGGTTGGTGGTGGTGGTGGTGAGGAGGAGGAGGAGGGTGGGGATTAAACGAAGAGAGAGGTAAAAGGGAGGGAAGGAAAGAGGAAGGGAATGGGGAGTGAGAGAGAGAAGGGGAGGGAGAGTATGAGAGAGAGAGGGGAGCTCAGCTGAAAGCCACAGACTTAATTCTATGCATCATTAAGCAGTCTCACTCAATGCAACATCCCCTATACATCATCCACGCTCAGTAAACACAACGGTGACATTACATTAGCAACTGCAAATGAATTTTCTTTTTAGAAGGAAATTGAGAATACTCTCTTTCTCTCCCTCTCTTTTACCCTCTCTGGCGCTTGCAAAGCTTCAGCGTCGGCCATAAAAGGCAGGGAGATATAAACAAAATAAAAATAAACAATATTTCCCCTTTTCTCTACCGCCACCGCCACCGCCTCTCCGATGGCACAAACACACTCAGTTTGTCAGACACAAGAGTGCAGAGATTTGTGCACAAACACACACCACTGTTCTGCTGTAATTTATGTATAATATGAAAGCAACATCATGAGCGTTTTATTCGTACTGCTGCGGGAAATATAGATTACTTTTATTTAAAGATAAGGTAACACTGAAGTTGTTTGTGTTGTGTAGGCTACTGTAATATCTCTCAGTTTGTTCTCAGTTTGTTTAAACTGCATCTAGTCCTGGAGGTGGTTGCACCAGCTGTTCATAAATTAGCCTAGTAATAATGTTCTAAGTGGATATTTACATTTACTTTATATCACTAAATTTAAATAGGGTTGCACCAGATTAGTTGTTACTGTCAGGTACCGTGAAACTGAACCAACGGACAAAACTAACGTTAGCTTGCTACCCATTTAGACTGACGACTGAAAGAGGTAGCCTGATATGGTCGACATAACTGATCTGACACTTCATCAAAATGCTGTTTAATAATGATGTAAACTTACAAATACCTCAAAGTAGAACATGTTTTGCAGCATTGGCCTAAACGTTGGTTAGGGTAACGTTAGCTTACTTGGATATTTCCCTATCACTACCTCGAAGTAGAAAATGTTATGCCAACGTTAGCTTAAATGACGTTAGCTTAAATGACCAAATAATGTAGGTTAGGTCAGCGTTAGCTTAATCAGACACTTCTTTCACTTTAAACTAAGCAAAGAGTATAGAAGCAGAGAGACGAAATTCTGGTGCTTTTTTGACAATAGCCGCAGATGGCGCTGCGGTAGCGCTGCCGCCATTTTGGACTGAAAACAGCAATTGCCATGGATGTATAAAGAGACGTCTGTAAATCAGAGGATAATGTTTTTTTAGGTAAATCAACTTCCCAGCACGAACACCTTAAATAGCCCTCATTTAAATCATTATGTCCTAAAAGTTGTAAAATTTACTAATAGCCAAATCCAGAGTTATTTTCCTCGGCATAATGAACGTACATCAGACCCACGGGACTGCACCGCCTTGCACAATTATATGTCATAGCCGGTTCTTCATGCTAGCTGTAATAATGGATATATTTGCTGTAATTCATCACTTCTATTATC
Source organism: Sebastes fasciatus (assembly GCF_043250625.1). NCBI lineage: Eukaryota > Metazoa > Chordata > Actinopteri > Perciformes > Sebastidae > Sebastes > Sebastes fasciatus. The sequence goes on along the minus strand of NC_133813.1, from coordinate 23,193,074 downwards.
TTCTAAGACACCCATGGGCTGTATGCTGTAAGCCTGTACCGTGGTGGATGTATGAACATCTCTGTTTCCAAACAACCGGCTATCGGCCAGTAGCTAGTAGTGCTAGTAGCATGACATAAACAGAATGTCATTGTAGGCTATTTACTAACACGCAGGGCAAAAGCACAGGACACAACCTCTTATACATCCATGGTCTGTGGTCTTTTGTTCATTGATTTTGATAAATAAGTGAGTAAATAGTTATAATAGTAGGCATATTTATAATATATTTTTATTGTTCGACACAGGCTATTTCAGTAAAAACATTAAATATATGACAACAGAATAGAAATAATTTTGTTTTACTTTTGTACAGCACTTTGTAGGCTGACGTTTAACTGGCGTCATTATGGTAGTCGACTTGATTACAGTCCAAAATGGCGGAGGCGTAGGTCTGCTGCTGGGCGCTGGCGTTGCAATGGAACTTATAATTGACTTTCACTTCCTAGCAATATACGTTCTTTGCTTAAATGACCAAATAATGTTGGTTAGGTCAGTGTTATATTTTAATCGGATATTTCTCAACTACAGACTTCACTTGATCAAAATGCTGTTTAATAAGAATGTAAACTTACAAATACCTTAAATTAGAAAATGTTTTGCCTGCATGCTTAGCCTTAACGTTGGTTAGGTTAACGTTTAGCTGAAATTTTGTAATTTCTAGATTGAAACAAGGTAGTAATTGAGAATTTAAGAACGCACAGACTCATTAATGGATTCATGAGTAGATGGTGCCGCCCAATCCTGCGCTCTCACAGCATGCAGACACACACAATTCACACACACATCTAAGAACATAAATTATCAAGCAAGTCAAATGAATAATTATGTTTTTATTGCACAAATTATGCCCTGTCCCTTAAACTAGCCAGTCTCTGAGGCCTGGGAAATCTATTAAGGCTGAGCTATAGATCATCCCATCCACTGTGGCGTGTATATAGATCGGTCGGCTCATTTGAGGAATATTGAATCGGTTACAGTAAAGTAAGCCCCTGGATTGAGTCAAATGTAAAAATCCATGCATGTGTGAGGAGCTGTCAGTGGCGTGCTGTAATGACGGATGGCGCTGGGTCTCTGTTTCAGCGAGAGGTGATAAAAAGTGGTATTATGAGCGCTGGGGAGGGACAAGGGAGTGTGGGGGAGCAAAGACAGAGAAAAGAGAATTGGACCAGATCCGTCAAATGATAAGAGCAATCAGTCAATCCGGGAACGTTTCGGACGATGGAAAGTGTTATTTCCTCCCAGTGCAGTTCGGAGTCAAGGGTCGGTGAGGGGTCAAGAGTATGACCTCTGACCTCGTGCTAGTGAAGAGTGAGACACCAGTCCGTCGGCTATTGATTCATGGTCTTCACAGTTTACCCATGTTATTATCTATTGGACATGATTGGTTTCCAATTGCAGTGATTTGTAGTGAAAGTACTTTAACACAAAGGGAGTGACAAGGAGTTGATTAGCAATTAAAAATCGTTTTTCTATAAAAGATATTGCCTTAAATTGGAAATCTTCATCCACTGTACATGCACGCACTTAATATTTGGTTTATATTATTCATACTGTTTTGTTTTTACAAAAGGAGAACGAAAGGAGAAAGAAAACTCTTTCTTTAAAGAGTGGAAAATTGCATTGTGGCAGCAGAAACATGGTAAAGAACCAACCATTCAAACACAATATTTTCAGTTGGTTATGTTATTTATTGGGATTTTAGTGCTTAATAAGACACAAATATATTGCCATTTTTGGTTAAATACTTCACATAAAATCCACTAATTTGCTCTGAACATCATGAATATTACACTGTAAGCTGTTTAAAATGGATCAATAGTACAAAATGAAGATTTTTCACCTCACTAATGCAGGGATGTCCATGCAAAATGTCCCAGTTAAAGATCTATCTGTGAGCAGCTGTTCAGGCAAATTCACAAGTTTGTTCCAAAGTCAAAACGTTTTTGCTCTACCTGCTGAATAAGCTGAATATCCTCCTGAAAAGTCAATCAGAAAGTTTCTGGTAACATCCTACAGTATTACCACACAACCTTGCTTCACCCTGATCTCCCCTTCTGCTTTCTGTCTCATCAAACAGAGCCATGGACGGACCCCCTACCAGGCAAACCCCCACGCGCTCTGAGACTGACCCGCTCCGAGGTGTGAACCTCTGTCCCCCAGCTGATAGAGCCTCCCGATCATTTTTATAGTCCCCATCCCTCGCTGTTTATGACTCTGCAGTTTGATTATAGCAAAGGGGGCTCGGAGAGGTAAGAGCCCCAGAGAGGCACACACACACATCAAAGGAGCTATGAGAGGAATGTGGACATTTGTTGTTTGTTTTATCATCCAGTACCAGCACTTATCTGCTTAATCATAAAGGATTGGCCTGGGAATGAGGCAGGAGGGACACTGCGCTGGCCAAACAAACTATCCCCAACACTGTAATTGTTACTGGAGGGATGTGCCAGATTCATATTGGTTGGAGCAGCTTACAAGGTACATGGGAGTTTTATTTGAAGAGAGAGCAGAAGAACACTTTAACATTACAAGTCCAGGCAGGGGATAAAGATGCATCTGAGTTATTTAGCTGCAGCTATAATCCACTATTTATGCTCCAGTTTAGACAATACGTTCACTTTTTTACCCGGTGGAACAAATAATCAGTAACTTATGTTCTCTTGCAAACATTATCAATATCCTGTCATCAAGTATTATGGTTTCCATGATTAGGGCAGTAACTAATTATTTTCATTATTGATTAATTTGACAATTATCTTCCTGATTAATGGATCATTTTGTGGTCTATTGAAGTAAAAAAAAATAGTGTAAAAATGTCCCTCACAATTTCCCAGAGCCTCAGGTGATGATGATGTCTTCACGTTGGTTATATGGTCAAACTAATAGTCCAGAACCCAAAGATTTTAAATTTACAATGAAGTGAATGAAAGAAAAGCAGTAAATCCTCATATTTGAGAAGCCGGAACCAGATATTTCCTCTTTATTACAGACATTTTATTTCTAGAACTGTTTTGCTTTCTGGCCCTTTTTTTATTTAGTGTTTTTACTAGGGCTGTCAATCGATTCAAATATTTAATCACAATTAATCGCGTGATTGTCCATAGTTAATCGTGATTTATCGCAAATTAATCACACATTTTTTTATCAGTTCAAAATTTACCTTAAAGGGAGATTTGTCAAGAATTTAATACTCTTATCAACATGGGAGTGGGTAAATATGCTTTCTTTATGCAAATGTATTGGAAATCAATTAACAACACAAAACAATGACAAATATTGTCCAGAAACCCTCACAGGTACTGCATTTAGCATACAAATATGCTTCAATCATAACATGGCAAACTGCAGCCCAACAGGCAACAACAGCTGTCAGTGTGTCAGTGTGCTGACTTGACTATGACTTGCCCCAAACTGCATGTGATTATCATAAAGTGGGCATGTCTGTAAAGGGGAGACTCGTGGGTACCCATAGAACCCATTTTCATTCACATATCTTGAGGTCAGAGGTCAAGGGACCCCTTTGAAAATGGCCATGACAGTTTTTCCTCGCCAAAATTTAGCATAAGTTTGGAGCGACATGGTTGGTACCAATGGATTCCTTAGGTTTTTTAGTTTCATATGATGCACGTATCTTCACTCTAGATTTAAAACTGAGTCCGCTACAACCTAAAAATCGCAAGTCGTGTTAATGTGTTAAAGAAATTAGTGGCGTTAAAACAAATTTGCATTAACACGTTATTATCCCGATAACTTTGACAGCCCTAGTTTTTACATTTTAATCATGGTACAAACTTGCATGCTCCTGTTAAAAGTGCTGAGACCTGACACTCTCAACGCAATGTTAATGACAGATTGATTCCTGTTTTTGAAGTATTTCATGTTTTCCTCCTCAGTCATACAGATATATTAGTGTATTGTAGATGTCTGCCTTGCAATATATCGTATTGCACAATCACCTGTGCTGCATTACAGTTGTAATCAAGCACTACGCAAATCACATACTTTTTCTTTTTACTATTAGTAGTACTGCAGCTACCCTTACAAAGAACTACGTACTGTTGCATGCGGTATGCATACAATTAGGACATAGTACTTCGTTATAACATTGCGCCTCGAACTTTGACCCTCTTGCTCATATATCCCAGAGGATTGTAAGTCAGAATAGCCAGAAAAGCATGCTGGCTTGCATACCAAAGAACATATATTGCCAAGAAGTGAAAGTCAATTGTTCATTTCCATTGCAACATCAGCGCCCAGCAGCAAAGCTACGCTTTCGCCATTTTGGACAGAAGGCGACTACGCCAGTAAAACGTCCGCCTACAAAATGCCTTACAAAAGTAAAACAAAACTATTTCTATTCTATTGTCATATTCTACCGTAATGGCCTGTGTTCAACAGTAAAATATTATAAATATAATAAACGTTTTCAGTCCAAAATGGTGGCAGTTGTCGAAAAACATTTCATCTCTTTGCTTCTATACTCTTTGTGCATGTACTGCAAAATGCGACCAGATGTAGTAGGACATCCTGGTATTTTTGACATACTATGTATTGGGACATACTTAATCTTTTTCTGGCAAACTAAACAGTATGGTAGTATGGGTATTGGAACAGATGGTGTTATCTCCTCTGTTGAAAGCAGAGATAGACAAATCTGCTCTCTCAGTGTGGTCAACTACATGAGGGGCCACATAAAGTGTGTGTAAATGTTGATGCTTGGTCCCACTACCGGTCCCAAAATACATAGTTCCTTATGGCAGTACCTGCACACAACTTAAAAGCACCTATGCATTTTTCTTCGGATGGGGTTGAATCTCAACACTGATGCATCCCACACCGCTGCTGTAGCACCAAAGTGACTGAGCCGTAGTTACAGTGTGTGAGATACACAACACTTTAATTAAGTCACAGGATCTCGCCCCCCGCCCCCCTTTCTCTCTCTCTCTCTCTCTGGCCCTGAGAGTCAATCAGACTCTCTGCCCTTCGTTTCCCCTGTGTGGGAGGCCGGTGTGCTGGCCTGAGTAGCTGGGAAAGTCCCATGATTTATGGCCCTTTGCAGGCCTGACTGCCCCTCACCTCACTGGTGATAGAGCCAGAGGTAACGAGGACTGGTTGCTCCAATCCACTCTTCTATTTGCTAAATCCAATTTGATTCATTTGGGATTTAAAGGCACTTCACAGCGTTTGCCATGTGATGCACTAATACTATTGGAAAGATTTATCAGAGTACTTCTACGTGTAATTGGGTATATTTCTTACAGGTTGGGTGATAATCACATGGATTAGATGTTAATGATTAAACACTCCAAAGGAAGAGAGAGGGGGCATTTTATTCTCAGTCTCACATGGTAGACTTTCATTTCCTTATTCATTACTTTTTTCCTCTCTCTTTTGGTGTATGCTCCATAGAGCCCTGTAACAGTGTAGGATGCCTTTACATGGGCAAATTGAAAGTAGCTTTAACTGAATAAGCATAGGCGCAAATACCTGTTGTGGCTTAATATTTACCTTGTGACTCTTTGTGTCCCACACTGCTGCATCGACAATATTCAAGTGTACTACCACATGAGACCAAAGCTCATACCGAATCATTATGGAGTCCATTTTGAAGCTTTCCGCACTCGTTTCAGTCTCCATCGGAGGATCAAGCAAGTCTGACATATTAAAATCAACCAACCTTACATACTGTACGTAGAAGGGACGCACACGAACACACTCGCCAGCAGCAGCAGGGCAGTAACTCAAGGCCAAAGGAGGAGGTTTACTTTTATCATGGGCAAAGGCGCCAAATCATGTTGGTATGAAGGGGGCTATATAAATGCAAATTGTATTGGAGAGCTATTAGTCCTGGAAAAGGTTTGTATGTAAATGCCCTATAGGACCACAGCGGAGCACTCGGCCAGTTCAGATTAGTGGGGTTTGTGGCAAATGTGCTGCAAAAGACAAAATAGGGAAAATAGACGGAAAATGCAATTGCCTTGTGGTAAATCATGGTGAACAAGGTGAGCAGTTGAGTAATTGAATGACCGAGGTGTTTCTGTATGGTTTATTGTGAATGCGAGAGAGAGGTATTCTGCGTGTGTGTGTTTATGTTTTATGGTCATTTTGTTCAGATGTCTTCTGTACCTGAGCAGAACACAGTGTGGCCACAGCAGCCCTGCGAAAGTGTGAATGAGCAAGAAATTACTGCTGATTAATGGCTGCCTTGTTTATGGCCTTATAATATTTCAACTGTGTGGTTGGCAATAGAGCGTACTATATTGATTGGAGGAAAGATTGGTGATTATGAAATGAACAAATCAAATATGGCACATCATTAATGGAAAGTAGAGGATTTAATAATTGGGCATTAGGAGAGACCACACCAGCGCAAGGTCGCCCTCTAGCTTTAAGCAGAGACACTCACAGTCATACCACAACACATGAATCCACCACACAAAAAAATACTGAATAATACTGAATTTGATTCAGAGAGTGAATGCCTACCTTGCATCAAAAGTACCACGTTACAAAAATAATTGTGTGCGGTTGTATAATACAGCCTAATATATACAGTATATACATTTTAATATATGCATTGACAGGGTTAAGAAGTTAACATCACTGTATTGACAACTTCTACTTTGTTTTTATACTGCCAAGTGAGGACAGACTGGCAAAAGTGGCTCATAACAAAAATTATAACATGTTCTTGTCCTGGATATAAAATGACTGCATAGTTCAAAAAGTGTAAAGTGCAACTGCAGTTCTCCGTGGATCTTTTGCTTCCTGAATTATTTCTTTCGAAACGATATATTCCTGCAAACCCAGTTCATGCCATCCTGGAAAGAAGAAGACAGATGTGTTTGTGTTGTTAAAATTAGTGAGATGAAATTGATGTGAGGTGCAGCTTAAAAGTGTGTTTACAAGCCAGAGATTAACCCATTTGTGTCCGTGACTGAAATTTGAAAAATTCCTTTGGAAATGTTCTCTGGGCCTCAAGCACAAATCTGAAGAAATTTTCAAAATCGGTCAAACGGTTTGGCTGAGAAGTGAGTTTTTCTTATCATACTATATTTAGTCTTTGTAGATTATATAAATGTACTATATTACTATAAAATAGTAGAAAATGCCCTAGAATAAGCAGTAAAAATGTGGGGATTTTTTTTTATTATTTTCAGTACACACTTGCAAGGGACTCCTATCTATATATTCCATTTCTATTTTTCAAAAATCCTGACTTTGACCATTGATAAAAGTGGGATTTTTCATGTGAAAAAAAAAAAAATCACTTTCCAGACTTTTGACCAATCAGAACAAATGTTGTAACATTTTCTCCTTATCATACTAAATATAGTCTTTGAGCGCAAATGGGTTAAAACTGATTTTCATGGCACTCAAATTAATAAAAGAAAATCCCAAAACAATATCTCTAAGACTGTTATCAATTTAATGATGTATAATATGTTGACTGGCAGTTGGGTTGTATTAATAACATTTTCTTACTGTGGCTGGTGATGACGTTCTCATAGGAGCCATTTATACGTATGGTGGAGACACACCAGCAAAGCCTCTTTGGTTGTTAGAAACATGCTTAACTTCAGACCTTTAATCCGAGCAATCTTATAAATAGTATGTATAGTTTGAGTAGGGAGAAGTCCTGTCCTCAGTTCAACACTGAACTGAACTGAACTGGTCTGCTTAATACAACAGAAATGAACTGCAGAGTTGCTGCTGGCTTGTCAGTTAACATGAACACATTGATCAGTTCAATGTGACATGTACAGAAACAATATTAACATTTGCTACATCCTACATTTCTTCTGAAGTCAGTTATGTTTATTAGCCCACCATTTGCTGCTGCTTTTAAATTTAATCAAACTTACAAAGTGTACACAGTAAATATAAATCATATGTTCGCTTGGTCCTGTGAGTTATCAAATTGATTGCAAAGGCCACTCTGCAGCCCATCCTGCTGTGTATGCATGTGTGTATTGTATTTACCTGCAATCCCTCAGCAGTGGCTGCTGAGCAGGCCTGAACCTGCCACATGCGATCCCGGATAGTGTGCAGATGGAGACTCTCTGCCAGCTCAGACGCCGGGGTGGCTGTCATCAGGTCCTGCTTGTTGGCAAAGACCAGCAGAGGCACAGCGGCGAGCTTTTCCTCATCCAGCAACTCAGCCAGCTCCTGGAGAAACAGACAGTGACATATGAGTCAGAAATTGAAATAATATTGACTTTTTGACTTTAATGGTACCCAACACTGTCAGAAAATATGGTTCAAATTGAGTTTGCATGCCTAAAATTAAAATATTTTCCTTAGTAATCACACTAAAAAATATTTTATTATTGCAAACTGTAATTTGTATCTTACCAGGCTTGTCTCCTCAAACCTTTTCCTGTCGGAGCTGTCAATCACATAGATCTGCAAACAACAACAACCAAAACGGTTCATAACATGTATGAAATACTTCATTATGAGGACAACTATCTGCAAATGTTAAATATAGAGGGCCGTAAATAAAGCATTTAATTGATTAATAACTAGTTGTACAATAAAAACACCCATTCATAAATTTGTTTACAAATTGATGTATTAATCTATGAATAAATGGACTAAATTACAAAGTAATTCATTAGGAATTACTTTGTAATTTAGTCCATTTATTCATAGATTAATAAATCAATTTGGGTTAGGTAAATACAGGTTTATTCAGGCAGACAGTATCAGGAAAATAATGTGTTTTTTGAACATTACAGCATGTAAACATATTCTAGAAGAAACAGAAAATATGAACATGAAAATTAGCATGATATGGGACCTTTAGATTTCTTTAATTATGGCTATTGTAACAAGCAATTTAAGTACATTAATGAGGACCTACCAGTACATCTGTGTTCTCAAAATAATTCCTCCAGTAGGGGCGGATGTTGCGCTGACCTCCAATGTCCCAAACATTCAACTTGAAGCCAGATGATTGAACGCACTTTATATTGAAACCCTGTTGGAAGATAACATGTTTAAAGCTTCATTTAACACAGGTGAATTAAAGCATGATTTGGAAATCTGCTTGACTGGAAAATGAAGAAACGAATGAGGAAATTTGACGGTCTGTGAAAAGATTCCATATTCACAGTGTGTGACTCAGCTACAGCTGGATGCATGTGAGTGTGTGCATATTTGTACTTGTGTGGGGGTGATGTGGCTGATATCTTCTGCTGCCAGCTGTTTCAGCAGAGTGGTCTTGCCAGCATTGTCCAATCCGAGCAACAGTAAGCACACCTCCTGATCTGGGGACTGCTTCAGCCTCCGGAGAATGGACAGAAGGCCCTGCAGAGTGCATGTCAGGTGATTCAATGGGACAGCAGGTTCAGAGATGGCGTTTTCTCATTATATTGTTACGTGGCCTGAACTGCATCAGGTCATCAGAGGCCAGCATGACGTCACAAGTTGGCAGAGGATCCCAACGCAGGGCATGCACGAGGTTTAACACTCACCTCACAGCAAGAAGCATCTAGAGCATGAGGACTTAGCTGTTAGCCTGCTTGCAGTGGCCTACACATGTATCAGGCCAAAGGCTCCCATTGGTCAAGTAGATTAAGCATGTGCACAGTGAGTTGGTTGAGTCCAGGAGGTGGTATGAGGAGGGATTTGGCTCAAGCCATTTACCTTTTTGTTAAGATGACAATGCTGTCACTGCACTCTGTGACCTGTAACATGTGCACTGAGCCAAATGTAGAAATAACTGATTTTCAACAGATATTCCCTCAATAAACCAATGGACACATGAAGTATTCATTTCAGCACCTTAAAACTCACTTGTTTTCTTTGGCTTTGTCTTAATTTTGTAATTTTATAATTTGTGGTTTGTGCAGTTTGTCTTCTTGTTTTCATATAGTGTCTTCTTTGTCTCCCAGTTATCTCGATTTTCCTTCTCCTGTAGAGCACTCTGTAACTACTGTTTTGAAAAGTGATATAAAAATAAAATGTGCTTGCTTGCCCGCACTTAGAGGAAACCTGAATGTTTGAGAGTGAATGATCCAAAAATGAAAATAAAACATTGTTTAAATTAAAACTAGTACTTGCTATTTTCATTGACAACTCATATTATCGTCGCAGCCAGCTATGTCGACATTTTTTGACAGTGTCAACTAAACAGTGACACAAAACGAATGCAGTATTAGCCAGTGTTGGAAGAAGTACTCAGATCTTTTTTCTTTTTACGTAGGAGTAATACCACAGTGTAAAAATACTTTTACAAGTAAAAGATGTAAAAAATGTAGTGCAGTGGAAGTATAAAGTAGCATGAAATGGAAATACTCAAGTAAATTACAAGTACCTCAAATTTGTACATAAGTGCAGTACTTGAGTACATTTATTTATTCCACCACTGCTATTAGCTAGGTGCCCCATTCACTGACCTGTAACAGTTTTCAGTAAAACACATCATGAAACAACAACTATCATTCAATGAAAATGTAATAAAATACTATATTTTCATGTACTAATTCCAAAGCTGTGAGTTGCAGTAACTCACCATGTTTTCTTCAGGTGTTACTGTTGTGGCCCTTTGCTCAGCCTGAGTGGATTAACATCTCTCTGACCATGCTTCCTGGGAGAACAGCTGTCAAGTTCTGTTGCTAGGGGAACCGTGACGTCAGCGTAAACAACGTGACAGGCCCGGCATCTCTCGGGACGAGGCCGGAAAAAACGGAGGACTGTAGGAGGAGGAGGAGGAGAAGGAGGAGAAGGAGGAGAAGAAGGAGGAGAAGGAGAAGAAGGAGAAGAAGGAGAAGAAGAAGAAGAACAACAACAACATTATTGAACTTGACATTTTTTTATGGTATTTTTTTATTGAGATGTATCAAACATAAAGACAAAATTCAGCAGCATAAACAAAGAATTACTGTGCATAAAAATAAAATTTAACATTACAGAAAAACAATATTTAATAATTATATTAAAATATTTAATAACAGCTCCTCATCGTTATTGATATTCATGTAAATCTGTCCAAATTTAGTTGAAGGGTATACAATAAATGATCACGTGTATATTTTGAATCATGTGTAGCTATATTTTGCACCTTACTTATAATCTTTATTGTTTATATTCTGTTTTATTAATTTTAAAAGGGCCTACAAATATCTTTATTATGATTTATTCTCTTTTTTTCTTAAGATTTTGACTTTGCAGTTGTTTCGCTTAATTTTTGCTTAATTTTTATGCTATTTTTTTCCATATTGTATTTCGAAAGTTCAATACAGTAGTTAAACTTTAATTTGTATTGTGTGAAATCACATGTCATTTTATTTTTTATAATAATAATAATTATAGTTAGACAAATTTTATGAAAATTTAATTAGAGTATATATATGGCTCAATAAGGAAGCTGGTTTATAATTAACAATTGATTTATAGAGAAGGGGTGGGATTAAATAAGTTTATACTTCTTCTCACTCCTTTTCGAATATGTAAATCAAGGCATCAAGTGTTGACAATTTATTTTTCTTACACTTTTCATTGTATGTAAATACTACTTGTTTCTGATTGTCCACTAGTTGGTATGATCATTCTTTTTCTTTCTTTTTTCTTTTTTCTTTTTTTGTATTCTACATGTTCGAAATAAATTTTGAAATGAAATATTTTCCTGGTTAGAGTATAGATGTTTCACACACGCAGACACACAGCGCCCTCTAGAGCTCTATGGCCGCCCTTGTTTATATTTTGTTTTATAAATTTAAAAAGGGCCAACAAATATCTTTATTATGATTTTTTTTATTGTCTTTATTTTTTTCCATATTGTATTTTCGAAAGTTCAATACAGTACTTTTTTTCCCTGGTTACGGTCAATTCAATTTCAATTCAATTAAATTTGCTTTATTGATCATGACTGTCAGGTGAACAATATTGCCAAAGCGTCAATTCAATAATAAATAAAACATTTTAAAAAGAACAAAATAAAAACAAAAACATATATATACATATATACAATTCATTAAGCAAATTACAATATATAGCTATTTAAAAAGAAGAGAACAATAAAGAAGTAATTAATGTTTGTTGTGTTAATAAAACAAACAAACAAATAATAAATAACAATATATTGCAATATCAAAGGATAAATGTTACAGTCTAGATCAGGGCTGCCTAAAGCGGGGCCCGCGGGCCAAAGTTGGCCCGCCATCAGGTTTGATTTGGCCCGCCAGATGTTTGCAAATTCTTTTTTTTTTTTATTAAAAGACCCAACCGACTTTACTGTCTTTTGGAGGCCGTACCAGGCTCGGGTTTATGGTTAGAAGATAGTGGCATCATATGAAACTAGAAAACCTAAGGACTCCATTATACCAATCATGTCATGTTAGCTTGTCAGGAAGGAGGCTAACACTCTAAAGTTGGGCTACATTTTGGTGGAGAAAAACTGGCATGGCCATTTGTCATTGTGTCCCTTGACCTCTGACCTACAGATATGTGAATGTAAATGGGTTCTATGGGTACCCACAAGTCTCCCCTTTACAGAGCACCTCTGGTTTCACAACAGCTTTTTCCCAGCTACAATAAGACTGGTGGCAAAGGACGTTAAAGAGGGACACAAATACGCCACACCTCACCTCCATACCATTATTGACACACAGTACACCTGAACTGAATGGACTGTAATGCTGTGCAATATGCTACCTTCCACTGTGGAATTGTCTGAAATATATTAATTATTTCTTTTTTTAAATATTTTTGAGAGTTACAAGTTCTTTTAACATGGTCATGGAGCATATATACTGTATATCTGTATTGTGGGGGTATCGTTCCTATGCAGAGGGTAGTTTAGTTTATTTATTGATTACACTGAGGGCGTTTTATATTTGAATAATTTATTTATTTATTGTGTTGAGTTGAATGTGCTACTTATTTTGTACTGTAATTACCTTGTGCCTTTTCTACCTTTTTTCTTTTCTTAAAGCTGACTCAGTGTAAACTGCTCAGAATTCCAGTGTACTTATAGGTGCAAATGTCAAATAAAACTCTTGAATCTTGAATCTTGAATGCCCACTTTATGATAATCAAATGCAGTTTTGGGGAAAACATGCAGTTTTTTTAATGCAGTATACATGGGAACTTGGGGTCCTATACCATTTTGCATCTTAACAATACAATACAATAGGTGTTTCATTTTGGCCCGTGGCCCTCCATTGAGTTCCAGTTTTGGCCCTCCAAGGGAAAAGTTTGGGCACCCTTGGTCTAGATCAGTGGTTCTCAAACTATGGTACACGTACCACTGGTGGTACGCGTCCTCTCTCTAGTGGTACGCGGAGGAATCTCTGACTATCGATTCCTCTGTATTGATGCTTTCCCACAGTTACGCTGCACAATGACGCATACGCACGCTGTATCATGTTTCAGTTTGTTTTAGACCGGAGACACGGTGAAGAGAGAAAAAAATGCTCGACAGCGTGGCGCAACTAAACCTGAGGGGTGCACCCTATTTCTCCCTGATAAAGCTACACTGTGAACAACAAATCTGTGTTTAAATCAGCAGGAGGAGCATTAGTAACGTTAGCTGTTAGCAGCCAGTGGGTAGCACAGTCCTGACTGACTCAATACCGGAGATACAGACGTTAACGGGGGTGCCATTGAGTTATTGTTATGAGGCGTTCAAAGTTGGCTCAGGAAAAATGACTATTGGGTGAAGGTAAATTACAACGTTATCATGCTGGGGAATTCTCTGTTTTGTTAAGTTTTGTTAATGGAAACATTACTACCCAAAACAGTCAGTCCTGTATGGTTCAAAAACTCCTGCATATAATGTAATAATATGTATAATATAATTAATAATGTGCTGTTTGGAGTGATTTTCATTATGATAAATGCTGAAAAATAAGTGTGCAGTATGTTTTCTATAAATTAATGTAGTAATAAAATAGAGGTTACATCTGACAGAATTTGTTTGGCCCCCGGCAACAATCTGGGTTTCTCATGTGGCCCCCAAGGAAAAATAGTTCCCCATCCCTGGTCATAATGGTGGTACTTAGAGAGTCAAATATTTTCTGAGGTGGTAGGTGGTGTAAAAAGTTTGGGCACCCTTGGTCTAGCTGCTTCACACAGGCAGACACTCAGCGCCCTCTAGAGCTCAATGGCCTCCTCTGGTTCATGTTACTATCAGCTCTGTTTCTGAGTCAAGGAACAACACAAACATGTCCGTGTGCGACAGACTGAAGAGTTAAACCAGCAACAGACACCTCTAGTCATCTCAACAAGAAGTCATCGAGTCGACCGACTGCTATATATGATTCCCGTCGCGTTAACGGCCGACGACCCAGAAAGATGCCGCAGAAAGCACTGGGATCCATTGTAGGTCTTCTTTGTACCGGGACCTGTCTGGTGCAGGTAAGCCCCGCTTAGCGCTCCACGGGTGTCGGCTGACGCTTTCAGGCGAGGCCGCGGCTCCTCGGGTGGGTTGAAGGCCTTTCTTGCTGATCCTTTTTGTCTCCTCCACAAAGGAAACTGGGCACGGGTGACGTCATTTAGTCAAAGTTTTCATTGATATTTCGACAGTTAACTTGATAGAAGATTGAAGTTATAACTAAAATACTCACAGATGTGTTTTATTACCTCAATTTAACAGTTTGAACCACGAAGGGTGTGAAGATTAAGGTTAGCCGGTGCTAACTGGTACCCAGCAGACTGACCTGGTTACTCCTAGTAACGATAACCAACGATGTGAAGCCTAATGCAGCATTTCATCTGCATATGTGTTGACCTATTTCTGCAGTGTAATTTTGTGTTATTGCTACAGGTTGCTCTAAAACCTATTTAAGTTGACTTTTAATGATGCTGTTGTAACTAATAATTATTTTACTGTACCTTTGACAACATTTAGCAGTGAACAAACAATAAATCTGTGCAATATTAACACACTGAATGTGAAATACATTTGTCTGTGCAATATATTCTTTGATGCAATATATACCTGAAGTGCAACTACTTTTGTTTACATTTTATTTATTACATCTACCCTACTTATTTTACAAGTGCAATTACCTCTGTTTACATTTCATCTATTTTTTATATTTTATACTTCTAGTGTAACACTTCTGTTTATATTTATTTATTACATCTACCCTACCTATTTTACAAGTGCAATTACCTCTGTTTACATTTCATCTATTTTTTATATTTTATACTTCTAGTGTAACACTTCTGTTTATATTTATTTATTACATCTACCCTATTTTACAAGTGCAATTACCTCTGTTTACATTACATCTATTTTTTATATTTTATACTTCTAGTGTAACACTTCTGTTTATATTTATTTATTACATTTACTTTACCTGTTTTATTTGCTTTATAACTGTTTGTGTGTTTTACCTGTTATATGTTTTATCTGCCTCGTTTAGTCTTGTCAAGTATTTGTTTTAAAGCACTGACCAGAAGTGGCAAACTGTGAATCTCGGTGTATTTAATACAATGACAATAAAGCTTTCTATTCTATTCTATTTTATTCTATTCTATTCAGTGACTGCTGGCATTGCCTCTGTAGTATTTTAAAATCTGAAAATCTCAGTGTATTTTGCCTGTATAAATAGTACTGAAAATTAGCACAGACATGCAAAAACAACAAATGACAAAGGCTAAATAGTACCTAGAAATAGGTCAGTCTATTGAGGGTTTGCTATGCGGTTTCTTGTTGACCTTTGTGATTGAGTATTTACTCACTTTGTGTACCTCTTTGTGTGTATTTTAAGGGCAAGGAGTTCTGTTTCGGGGTAAACAATGAGCAGTACCGCTGTGAGATGGGGTACTGCTGTGGAGAGACAGAGTGCTGCACCTACTACTACGAGCTCTGGTGTAAGTTGCTATTCATTTTTCTTTATTAAATATTGTTTCTTTGTATTACACCCATATTGTCCATTTACTTCTCTATTTTTGAGATTTAACTCTCTCAGGATGTGTGTTATTTCATTCTAAGATTAGTTTCACTTTCACAAAACATATACGGAAACGTGTAAACGACCTCAGCCTGCAATTTAAGATGATTTATTATGATATGTGGAGCCCCATTATAGACTCTTTGCCTTGTTTAGTGTTACCTGTACAGTTACCTTTACATGATGATAAGAGTCTGTCTGTCCCCCCCTCTTAGGGTTCTGGTTGGTATGGACCTTGATCATCATGCTTAGCTGCTGCTGTGCCTACCGACACCGGAGGGTTAAGATGCGTCTCCAGCAGGAGCAGCGTCAACGTGAGATCAGCCTCATGGCCTACCAGGGAGCCTCCAGCTCCTTCATTTCCCCTCCACCACTCAATCTAAGTGAGTAGTCTTTGTGTTTGTGCTTCCAGAATTTAACCGTTTTACCATCAGATGGCGAGGGCACTCTCAGATGGATATCTGCATAGAAGCCCAGACAATCTTTTCTAGAGCAACTTTTTCCAGTACCTCCTACGGGATGGACCTGCTGGGAGATTCAGTTTCTGCTGGTTCAGCCCTGAGGTCTCTGCTTAGTCAGTACAGAGATGCAGCTCTTTACCAGGGTTGTCTTAGGGCGCTTTCACAAGCCAACATTTATTTTGTTTTAATCAGACTCTGGTGGGGTTCACTTGGGAAGTTGTGAACACACTAATCGTACTCTGGTGCGGACCAAAACAACCAGTCCGAGACCGTTTGTGAGAGGTGATCTCGGACCGTTTCTAAGTGACCCAAAGGCTGACTATGCGGGTATTTGTTGAGATGGACACAGGTAAACAACAGGTTAACATGAGTGAGAGAGGACTGACTGTTTGCTTGACATCTGGGCCGAAGAGAACATACAGAATGTGCTAAATAAAGTCTGCAAAAATAGTGAGGTTTGTAAAGTAATTTGAGATAAACTGTAGGAGAATGGATTCATGCTCACAGAAGATCAGTGCCGAGTCGACAGAGTCTGCGATTCTGCATAGAAGTAACAGCTCTTGAGATGAAAAAGATAAATTTGCTCCTTAATTCAGGCCCCTCAGCAAATCATCATTATTTTTTTTTGGTCCGCTTTAATTTGTGCACTGTGAAACCAAACCAGACTAAATAGAAAAGAAAACCAAAAGTATCAATTTCACTCTGAGTCAGACTATAGCCAAACAGGCTATGACTTGTGAAAGCGCCCTTAGATAACTTTACTCCTCTACCTTTCAGACAAATTGAAACCTGTCCACCACCAAAGTACAGTTCAACGTCTACATTACAGCAGCAAATCTCGCAATCTTTGTCACTCAAATCCACAAGATACCTGAACTCTCCTTGGAGCAGCTGCTCTCTCCTCTCCCTGAATGAAACAGTCACCTTTTACTCAGAGAGAGAGTCATAACCTTAGAATTGGAGATGCTGATCCTCATCCCGACCTCGTCATACTCGGCTGCAAATCGCCTGACATCTCTGTTGTCAGAAGGGCATCGGACAGCAGAGATGCCGCCCTAATGTCAGTGGTCACTCCGGACCGTGGCTGAAAGTTGATATTGTGTCCCCTGATATCACAAACAAGACTTGGACAAGGTGTACACTTGTCATGAAGAGCCCTACGCCCACAGTGAACATACTTGACTCAATGTCAAGAATGTGAACACAACTCTAACTTTGAGCATGCACAGACAGTGACTCACACAGAGACCCTGGTAACATACTGTATACTCTTGAAGCTCTTCCCACTGGGTAACATGGGGAACGTAGTAATAAGCATTTTATAAATACTATGGGTGCGTTTTAGCTGTTTTCTAAGGCACGCCTTCCAACATTTAATTTAATTTTATTACATGATAATCTTTTTCTTAATTTTCCGTCTGTATTAAGGAGTTTACTGCTTGTTTTTATGCCTCCGTGCCGTTGTTGTTACTGTCTGTCCTTCTAATTTGAGAGCAAATAACACAGTGGGTCTGGGGACTAGTGGAGCTTCAGTCACCAAAGTTTGTTTAAGGTCGAGTGCAGTGACAGTATTGTAGTTGCAAATGTTTCTGGGACCATCGGTGAAATGGGTTGGCCTACATAACACCACGTTAAAGCCTGAATGTAGAGTTGCAACTAACTATTATTGGTATTATAGATCAGATTTATGTGCTTGATTTTATTTATTTTATTGATTAATTCATTCATCGCTTGGTCCGTAAAAGCGTTAGTAAATGGCCTGGGCTGACCTATTCAAATTGCTTGTTTTGACCAACCAGCAGGCAAAAGTGAAAGACTAAGAGGACTAAGCAGCTAATATTACCACCCGAGAAGCTGGAACCAGTGAATGTTTTGCATTTTATCTTACAGAAATTATGTAAACAATTAATGGATTATTAAAATACTTTTCAATTAATTTAATAATTAAATTGTTGCAGCTCAACTGCCTTTATGGGGATGATGGTTTGAAAGCTAAAGCTGTCTGTTTTTGCTGACTCTCAGGGTTCTGGAACGACTGCAAGCTTCCTGACTATGAAGAGGTGGTAGGTCACCCCCCGACACCACCTCCCCCTTACTCTGAAAACCCCCCTGAGACTGCTCCAGCACTCCCTCCGCAACTGAGCCATCCAGACGCCGCGGCGCCACAACCCCTGCCTGAGGCAAGTCCAAACAGTCAGGCGTCAGGCTCGTCATCAGACCAGGAAGCAGCATCCATCCAAGCACAATGTGTGGCAGAGGAGAACGTGGAGGCTCCTCTGATGGCGGCGGCGGCGGCGGAGGAGGAGGAGGATGAGGAGCTCGTCACTCGGCGGCGTCACGTGACCGGCGACTCAGGGATTGAGGTGTGCGTTTGTCAGCTGGACGTCGACGAGGGCTCGGGGCTCGAGGAGGAAAGCGATGAGGAGCACCGGATGTGCAAGGTCGCCGGTCAGGACTGCTGCTCCGGTCGCCAGCAGCGGACCTTCAGACAGAAGGAGCACCCCTCCGAGATGCCCAGCCAGACCGCCAGCACCAGCACTGGGGACCACATGGTGTGATCAACAGCGTAACTAACCAGCCAACCAGCGTGGCTTTCTGCCTCACGCAGGGCAAAGACAAGATATCATCATCACCACCACAAGACTGTTTGTGTTTTAATTCTTTGAACTAACACACAGGCATGACGTCAAGATGATGATGATAACTAATCCTTAATGGCTCCTGATTAGGACAAATGAATAACACATTGTGTGGACAAACTTCTCGCTTTTTTTTATTTTAGCTTTGCTTGAATGAGAGAACGTCATTGGGTAGTGAGGACGCAGCAAGTGCTTGACAGAATTGACTGTTTCCCTCTCTCCTACCCTCTCCTTGAGCACTGCCGTCATGTTTCTTTTTCTGTCCCCGGCAATCTCCTTGGTCCGAACATTTCCGGCCATCCTCGCATCTGACATTTTACCTCCGGTGGGATGGCCAGCTAGGAGCATACCGACACGGTCAACAATATTTCAACCCCCTATCCCTAACATGACTCTGAAGCAGAGGAGAGAAAAAAAAAACCTCTTGAAAACTGGACGAATCGACAAGAAGAGCACACAATTTTCTCCAAAGCTGTGTGCGCGAGAGTGTGTGTGTGTGTGTGTGTGCTGGGAAATCTAGGGCACAGCTGCACGATGATGTCAGCTCTGAGGTCATGGCAACCAGCGTCTGGTGTGAAGCCTGTGAGACTTTTCCCATCTAGAGTGGGGGAAACTTAACACCCCCACTAACATCAGAGGAGTTTGTTGTTTTGTCTCTGGGTTTTAAATGTCATACACCCCCTGGCCCTTGTTTTCCTTTTTTAAGGATTTATTTATGGTGGGCACGTCATCTCCCCACTTCGGTTAAATTCATAGTAATAGCCAAGAGGGCTATGCCACCAATCTCTTTAATCAATAAAAAACCGTGTGGTGGCTTTGTGTTTTATTTACTGAGAGTGAGTAGTGGCAACATTTTTGCTCAAACATAAGTATATAGTTTGGATGTTCATAACAAAGGATGCTTTTTTTTTTCTCCATTTCATAACCAGCTATGCTTCGGTTGCAACAAAGCTCCTGTCGTGGGGGCTGCTAGAGTGTGTACTAGTGAGTGGATGTTATAGTGCAGTAGGGAAGGGTTGTGTGTTTGTATATCTTTATAGTGCTGTTAGCATCTGGTTGTAATACTTGCTCAGCACTGAGGTGGTGGATTAACTATTAAAAGCACTGGTGTTTTTGCATGAGGCATGAATTTATATGTTTATATTTGAGTTCTTGGCAGTTATGCTTCTTGCTTTGCTCATCTGTTTGTCAAATTGATAGTGGGCTACAGATGTTGGGGGTAAAGCAATTGACTTGTGGTTTAAGTTTAGATGCTCTGGCTCTAGTTTCATTGTGTTGTTATGACTGTGCGAGCCATGCTATGCTGGTAGCTCTCTGTATCCTCGTAGCTCTTAGCAGTGTGAGGGATTTGCAGTGGTATTTTCCATTGGCAAGCAGAAGCCGAGTGCATTAGCGAATTGAGGTGGATGCAGGCTCTAGTCGGTGTTGGCACAGCTGCAGAATCTATTGTGATTAACTGCATGCTTGTCTGCGTTGCATGTTGCTTGCCTGATATACAGTCTGTATTCAAAAGCGAAAGCAGTCAAAGTGGTCGTTGTCAGCTGGGGAAAACCACCGCAGAACAAGATGCAAGTATGTGCAAGACAAGCAGGAGGTGATTAAATGTTTTTATTGAGAATTTAGTTGGGAATAATGTCCAACAAGTTTTTATTTGTCTGCTCTGATACTGTGTCAAAATGGGCACAGTGTAAAAAAGACTCAGGTCGGTCATTCTGCTTCACACAACGAGCACAGACTCGCGCAAAGTACAGCTCCTGATCTGATTGGCCTTTATCATTGTTACAGTTTGTAACTTCCATGCAGTTCTGTTCTAGATAAAGCCATTAAAAGTACAAAATGTCCTAGATACAGTTCAGTGTCTTGGCTGAATTAGCAGTTTAAACTTCCAGTATAGCTATTAATCATATGTTTCCAGCTGACAAGGTGGGCAGTAAATGCCAACATTTCATGCCTGTAAAATATATTTATTCAGCTATTAAAATTAATTGTCTCTTTATTTCCAGCACTGATTGAACTCTGACAAGGACACATTTAGGAAATTCTTGGCCTCTTAACAAGAAGCGATACTGCGTTCTGCACATGAATCTGTATAAATCTAGGGCCAATGAAAGTGTTTCCTCCAACTAGCAGCAGCAGCCCAGAGCTCTGTACTGGCTGTGGTTGTGTTTCTACCATTAGAGCTACACTACATGCCGCTGTGGCTAAAGCCTAGGAAAACAACAGAAGAGGATCGGTCTGCCAAAAATATCAATATAACGTGAAACAAGTTCCCTAAAAGCTTAAATTAAAAGAAGATTTTGGTTTCGTTTTCATTAAATAGGCCTAAGTCGAGCAGGTGCTTGAATAAGAAGTCAACCTAACATGACAACGACCTTTTCAGAGGAGCTGTTACACTGCGAGCATGACTGCACACCCATTAGCAGAAGTAATATAAGACATTTTTTTGACCAACACACCTCAAGCTGCCTTGCTGCATCTCTAGAGAGCAAAGATGTCTTGATTATTGGAGCTGCACAGTAAAGTGTAGCCTCTGTGTGTGCGGAGACAGACTGCCTTATTAGAGTAGATGTGTTGAATGGTAATAGTTGCGTTGTCCCTAGCACGAGTGCTTCAGAGCAGAGGGGTGCTTTTGTGTCAGTAAATGGAAAAGAGCATCTGAGGTTGTTCCGAGAAGCATGCGCTCGCTTTATGAGAAGAGGATGTGGTTTACAGACATTTAAAGCCACAAGATTTAAAGTGTCACATGTCCTGTAGAGTTTTGTATCAGAGGGCTGGTGGTGGTGTCGAATTCATAATAGTGCGTGTGTCTAGTTAGTTGTGGCACTGATGGATTTTAGTCGAGAGCAGATTTTGAGTTTGAGCTCATTCTGTGTTTGTTCTACAGACCTGAGGCCTGCACTACGAAGCAGGATTTGGGGTTAGTGAGGTAACTTCAGGGTTAACTCTGGGTTCTCAGTCCTACGACGGTGGTTCACTTCTTACCGAGGTAGATCGCCATGGTAACTTATGCTGCTCCGGAGCAGGTTATGTTCCATATAAGAGATCAACTCGTTTAAAAGCACAGTCTACTGAACAATCAGAGCTGAGTGCAAGGATCTTATTAGAATATTACACAAATACGAAGAAGTTTAAGTCATAATCCAGGCTAAAAGCAACACAGTTTAAACCGACAAATGCAGAAAAGACAGCTGGCTGTATGCTGTGGGTGCTGCTTAACGCTTTGAATTATGTTTTTTTATATTTCTTTTTTTACTTGCTCTCGAGTCCGTTTCACACCGCCGGAGACGGGGACGCACCTGAAAGAAGGCTGAAATAGTCAAAACATGCCACCATTTAGACAAATATATCTGACTTTTGAGTATTCCGTTAAATTAATAAGTCTGTTAATTTACACATTCACAAATGGGCAGTTTTTTCTTTTGCCAGCTGTCCTTCCTGCACTTGGCAGCTTCAACTGTGTTACTTTCAGCCTGGGTTATGTATTTAACTTTTTCGTATTTGTCTAATATTATAGTTTGCTCTTTTTTTGTAACATATGACGCTCTGCTGACAGTAGACTGGTCCATGTTTGTGATTGGTCAGATGCTGCAAACTGCGCCCCGTTCATGTGAATGCGTTCGCAGCCAGATTGAGAAACCCTGGGTTGATTTACAGAGTTGATAACCAGAGTCGTTGGACCGCTTAGCGGGATCTCGTTTGTTAGGGTTATTGAAGCCAGATAACGAGAAGATAACCTGGGTATGTTGAACTCTCTTCGTAGTACAGGCCTCTGGCTGCAATTAGTTTGTGATATTTACTGGCTAGAAAGCATGAGGAAAATATCGTATTTTTTGTTTTCTATGTTTTTGTTGTGATTTGGAAGACAGAAATGAACTCCAACAAGACGTTGCTTTGTAACCTTCGTTGCTAAGGTGCATTTTTGCTTATTTGTATACATATGTAGACAAAAATAATAAGGGGATGGGGGTTTTTTTGTGCATGAGTGAACTGGAGGTCCATAGTTTCGCCCATTGCCAAACAACTACTATGCCTCCCTGTTTTTTTTTTAACGTTTACCGAGATTAAGGGCTATATCAGTCATCAATTGTGGGACAAACAAGCATCCATCCATTTCGTCTCCTCTGTGCTGTTCACTTAAAGCCACAGTTGCCGAGATCCACTATCTGAACATGGTCGGTGTTTGGGTTTGGATGTTCTTTTTTTCAATGTTGTGGTGGAGCTCATATTTAACTATAGCTGATTGTACTGTATATGACTGTGTGTTTTGTTTCATAGGCTTTAACTTTGCCTTTTTTTTGTTTTGTCGACGGAGGTGCGTGATGCGACATCCCAATGAGCCCAATGAGAGCGATTCTTTCTTATGTAACTGGCTGCATGTGTGGTTGTGGCAGGAGCTTGGTGCCTCCACCCTCCATCATCTTGGTAACAGAAATTGTAGCCAACCGCTCTGCATGTGCACCCTTGGAAACAGGAGAGGGCACATCCACCCATGCAGACAGAATAATCTACCAAAGTCGCTGCCATCTCCATGCTACATGAGTCGTCACCGTTATCACCGGTGTGTGTGTGTGTGTGGTTGTCATGACGATTTGGTTTCCCACTCTCAGGGTTATCTTTTAACAAAGCAGTGCTAGAGTTTTAAATGAACACATTTTCAGTTTCATAAAGCCAAAGCAGTTCTTTCATTTCCCCCATTGTTGTCTTTCTGCATCACGCATCTCTGTAGTCTATTGTACTTTACTCAACTAGGCTATGCAAAAACATACTGTAATATGCTGCGACCCCCCTTTCTCACTTTCTCTGTCGTATGTCTGTGGGCACCAGTACAAGCAATATAACTCTGAGTACTCGTGGCACTGCACTGTACTGTAATCTACTTTGGTTGATGTGCGTGTACATGTGTTTGTTTAAGAAAACGTGTAAACCTGTAATGCTACTGCGATGATGTGATGAGAACGTATGCTTCAGTGTCAGCTGAGGGGCTTGAGTTAAAAAGCCATTATATATTTTCCCTCTTTTTGGCGTTTTCCTGCCTGCTTCCTCAACCACTAACCCTTTTCTTCTCCTGACTTATGGATAAACCACATTATTAAGATATTTAAACCTGGAGGAAAAAAGTTGAATATATTGTTTTTTTGTTGGAATAATTCATGTTTGATATCTTTAATCCACTTTTCCCATCATCCTCGTTTTTTGTTGCACTAATTCGATGTGTTGGTTTTCTCAGTTAAAGCAACAGCTTTCTTCTTTTTTTTTTCCATCTTGATGAATTTTCACTGACTGTTGCCTTTAAATCCTCAGTTATTACAACACCATCCATTTCAAAACTTTTATATATTATACATATGAAAGACCTCAACATGGAACACAGTCGGCTTACATTAGACCAGGACACATTGGGCTGACACACTTTTTTTCTCAACCATGAATTAAAACCAAACACATGGAGGTGCCGTGGTTGAGCTATGTGGATTTTTTTTTTTTTTTATGTCAAAATGAGAAACATCCTATTTTAAAAGGAAGCAGACATCTACAAACACGGAATTTTTTCGACATTGTTTTCCTAATAACTGTAAACAAGCCAAAATGAGTAAAGTGGAAAACATTAAAGCACTGAATGATAGATAAAAATGCTTTAGTAAGAAGTCTGCTGTGTACTCGTTGGGTCATCATTTGTATTTTATTTTTTTAATAAAACAGAGATTGGCACTCAACTGACCGATTCTTGCCATTTCTTGACTCGAAATCCTTTGATTTACCTCAAGTAGCCTTTTGGAGGATCCTGGTTTGTTGTTGTAAACATTTGTAAAGTCTGAAAAAAAAAGCTTGAAGAGAAAAAGAGACCCAAATAGACCCGTTTTTGTACAGGGGGTCTTTAGGGGGAGATAGCAGGTCAATACATAGAAGTGATATATGGTACATCAAATGAAAGCTGCGAATCTGAAGATTAATTTGAGATGCAGCTCAGCACTGTGTCAAATTGTTCTAATCAGAAATCGGAAATAAACATTAATTATTAATTAAAATAAATTGTGAAAGTATAAAAGGCCTTAGAACATTATAATAGAAGTATATGACGGCCATCCCCATGCTCTATTATG
Organism: Sebastes fasciatus; assembly: GCF_043250625.1. Taxonomy (NCBI): domain Eukaryota; kingdom Metazoa; phylum Chordata; class Actinopteri; order Perciformes; family Sebastidae; genus Sebastes; species Sebastes fasciatus. Next base: position 23,167,923 of record NC_133813.1, on the reverse strand, counting down.
TCTCATAAGTTGTTGCAGCAATTTTTGGGTTGATACCATTTGTCACACAGATTTGGTGCTAAATTTAACCATTTTTTTACCGCTTGAGAATTGATAAAAAATAATAAAAAATCCCTCTAAAATACCACATTAAGACCTGCTGTGAATCGGTATCAAAAACCTTTGACATTTGGAGATTTCTGCAAGAATTGCATTGGATGGATTGAGATTGGATTCAGATATCTTGAGGTCAGAGGTCAGAGGTCAAGGGACCCCCTTTGAAAATGTCCATGCTAGTTTATTCTCGGCAAAATTTAGCCTAACTTTGGAGCGTTATTTAGCCTCCTTTCCGACCAGCTAATATGACATGGTGACAATGGATTCCTTAAGCGTTCATATGATACTAGTACCTTCACTCTAGCTTTACAACTGAGCCTGCTACAGCCTCTGAAAGACGGTAAAGTCGGCCGGGTCTCAGAGGGTTAACCTTGAGCACTTGAGAGTGAAAATGGCTCTCTACACAGACGTGACAGAGCTGAGATATTGATCTGGAGGATCACCACACGGCCGCAAGCGTGAGAAGCACCTCAAGTCTGGATTATTGACAGGGTGTTATGTCATCAAAAAATTCGGATGTTGTTGCCCACACACACTGAAAGCTTTAACAGCTTGAGGTTTCTACAGTGCGCTGTTTATCAGAAGGTGGTTCATTCACTAACTTTGGAGCACAGATAGAAACACGCACATATATACAGTATATCCCACTTCACACCCAGAGGTCATAAACAATATCAATGTAGGTCTTGTTTAGTCTTTAATGACAAAGACACAAGAGTGGTAACAAAATGTAAATGGAAGGATACATGAGGCACACGGTTTTCATACAAAACAAAACAAAAACAGAATATAGATAAGGTAAGTCCTCACTCATTGCTTCACATAAAAGACTTATGATGTTGACATGAGGCTGCAGCCATTTCCGGGACATATAGAAGACCAACACCTCCATAAACAGGAGGCAGCCTGAGGCCAAACCAGCATGTTTGTTCAGTCCACTGCAAAAGCATATATATATATATATATACACTGTATGACGCACAAACACAGAGGTGGTGTTTTTACATATAACACAAAAGGAAACATAAAACAAAAAGTCATTGTAGTGCTCAATGTGCAAATAAAAAGTGTCAGTGAAAGGGAAAATAGTTATCATAAATGAGTAGTCATTCAAATTCTCTTCAGTGCAAAGTTTTAAATATGTTTAGGAGAGTTTGCTCTAAACTGCTAAAAAAACAACCTCAAATACACACATCAAATCTGGGAAAGGGAACAGTGATAAATTGAAGTTAAATATTTCCCTGAAACACCCAAATCTTTGCCACATGCATCAATGAGGCAGGCCAGTTTTCCATAATGCTTAACATAAACACATATAAAGGTCAAGCACGATGAAAACAAAGCACAGCGGTAGCCTAGACCAGTGGTTCCCAACCTGCTACCTACTTCCCAACCTGCAACCTACTTGTATCTAAGAAAAGCTGAGCCCCTCAAAATATTTTCTGACGTCAATACACACAAATCCTCAATTTGAGTAAAGTGATTCAGTGTATTAAATAAGTTTCTTTTTTTTTTTTTATTAAATCAACTTTAACTTGAATGAATATAACTCGTCAGTGCCTCCCTCTGTGTGTGGTGGTGCAAATCTAATTTTGAAGACTTCAGAGCAGGCAAATTCTGGCACACCCCCTGAAACCTTTGGCGCCCATCTAAGGGGGACCCGGACCCCAGGTTGGGAACCACTGGCCTAGACGATTCATGCATACTACAACTACTGGATGAGAATATACAGCATACTATATAGTAAATACTCAGAGTCAAAATGAGTAAAAAGCATGGAAGCAAACAAAAGATGCATCTTTAGGTAGCATGGAGCTACTGTAAGGACGGCATCAATGTTTTTAGTGCTATTGGTTAACGCTTCAAGTCATACTGCAGAGTAGGAACATATTGGATACTTTTATATATATATATATATTTATATTTCTAAAATCCATAAAACCAACACCGACCTGTGAACTGAAAATTAGTAAAAAGTGTTTGTCAAATGCAGCAAATGGTGACAAAAAAATTAAAAATAGCTGCTCATAAGATGTCATTCTGCACGTCTGCTGTGTAACAAGGACAGAGGTGGAGATGGCAAGGCCGAGGTGGTATATTGTGTGTCAGGCTGGCAGGGGGTTGAGAGGACAAACGTAAACTCCTCCTACTGCTTCATGACGACCAATGGCAAAGTTGGATGATGGCTTTTTTTTGTAGCAGGTGATACATCAACTCCGTCTCCTGTCAAAATAGTGTCCTCGGGATAAAACAGCCTACTGCGCTCTACTGGCCGACAGCAGTGTCTCACTCTCGTCTCAGTGCGGTTGGGTCCGCGGACCGCAGTCGTCACAATCACCACCTCCATCTTTATTTGTGTTCTTTCTCTCAGTAGAAGCGCTTGCGTCGGCTCTCGTTCCAGTGGCTGTAGACCACCAGGCCGATGACGATGAGGAAGATGCAACCCAGCATGGAGAAGAGCACGGTGAAGAAAATAGCTATTCCGCTCATCCCTTCGTCGCTCTGACCCGCTGGAGGAGAGGACGACAGTCAGTCAGGCAGTTAGAGAGAGAAGGATGGGTAGAAGAAAACACGAGCTGAGGATGGATGGAGAGATGACAGTTAAGGGGATAAAAGATGGAGGAAAGAGGGACAAGGACAGAGAAGGAGAGAGGAACTTACATCTGAGTAGCTCAATGTTATCCACGCTGGGTATGGTTATCTCCTCTTTGTCGTCCTCCTCTTCCTCTTCTCTTTGACTCCGCAACACCGTCAGTTGGTAGAGTTTCAGGGAAATGATATCATGGTTATCTATAACATCGAGAATCAGAAAATATGATTACATTTAGAAAAACACACGACATATCAATTAGAAGTGATTATATGTGGTTAAAGGGGCCTCACACTGCAAACGTTCATAGAGCAAAACTAAAAGCACATGTTAGTTCAGGAAGAGAGCAGAGACTTTTCAGCTAAATCTACTCCTTAAAGGGTAACTTTGGTATTTTTCAACCTGGAACCTATTTTCCCATGTTTTTGTGTCTAACTGACTAATTGGGACAACAAGATAAGGCTGTTACTGGAAGCCGCGAAACGAGCTGCGAGGGCAAGTTAGCAGCGTCATTGTGACGTTATGTCCACTAAAAGTGCTTGTTTTTCCCACTGACGGGCTCAGATTGTTATTATAAATGTCTGACAACATTATGGATAGGACCCTACAGAGAAATGAAACATTTTTCTTACCTTTCTTTTGATCCGGTCTGTTTGTTATTGTTCTCAAGGAGAAGTCTCGTTGTGAAATCTAAATATCTGTATACTCTGGCTTAAATAAATACGGGCGGCTATCAAATTCAAAGACCTCATCCACATCCACGAATCATCTAAATATTCAGCCATGACATTGAAAAAATCTTTTAGATAATACTAAGCTAGGCTTACTGTAGTCGAACACAACAAAACTCTGCCCGGCTGGCACTCGCGTTTCCATCATGGATGTATTCCACCATTCCAACGTCACCTCGCCAGATTTCAGAACGACACCTCTCCTTGAGTTCTTGACTCTTTCCATTACGTCAGACACTTATAATGACAATCAGAGCATGTCATTGGCAAAAACAAGCACTTTTAGTGGACAAAAATGACAGTGCAAGCTTGCCCCAATAGGATTACATTGTATCCCCTGAGCGGCAGCCATCTGCAGCGCTCTCCCTTTAATACTGGGCCAACTTCCAAAATTGTTGTCCCTATTAGTCAGTTAGACATAAAAACATGGGAAAATAGGGTTGAAAAATACCAAAGTTACCTTTCAACAATCTTTCTAATGCTATATTCTTTATTCTGCATCAGTCTACAGTCTGATTACTCAAAGGATCAATTCACTGAATTTTAACCTTGTCTCTATGTATCTATCAAAACACGACAAACTACTTGTATATACGTCAATACACTTGGTTCTGTTTGTCCCTCCTAAATCAATGATGCAAACACAGCCAAGCAGACATTTAAGGTCCAAGAGCTCCAATGATGATTTTTACCAGATAAAATAAGACAGACTTTGAAACTTGGAGAGAGTAAAGTACTGTGAAACTGAGGAAAATAGTCCTTTAAAATCACCATTACTTGAGGAGTGGTTTGGGGACGGTGAAAGCTGTTTTTACCTGAGAGGTCTCCAGTGATGGATGTGGCTCCAAAATAATAGCCTAGGGGAAGCCGCACCCCGGGTATGTCCAGGCAGTCCCTCCACTCATGTTGCCCGTCGATATCTATCATTATCTGAAGGACAGAAACAATCAGTAACTTGTTAGAGGGTCACTGAATGCAAGTACCTGGGCATCTGGCTCTCAGCTCTGCAGGTTTACTCAGTTATCTGAATGAATTTCTGAGCAAAACCTAGAATCTCCTCAAATCCTGACATAGAATCTGTGACAAAAACAGCTGTTTTTTTCCTGAGTGATTAAGAAATGTAATACATTGTGGTGCTTATCCATCTGCAAAACCCTTGTTGAAAAATTGCCATTTTAGATTTTTATCTTTGCTCCTCTGAAAACACCGTTTTCACCGTGCACCAATCTTGTGAAATAATCTGTATTGTTCTATTCCCAATAACTGCCCTGCACCTGCTTTAATGGAGCCGTCAACTGTTTGTTATTCTGTTCTGTTTGTGTCTGTACTTGTTAAATCGTTCTATTTTTCAGTGTAACTTTAAACAGGGCGTTGCTGTAAAAGAGCATACTCAGCCAACCTACACTTTATAAATGAAGCTTAAACAGGTCAAGGTCACTGAGTGTAAATGTGCTAATAACAGGTTGGACAGTCGAGGACATGAGGAAGTGTCTGCGTGCGCTAAGCAGTGTTATTACTGTCGATAATTGAGGACTCTCACCGTGAGCCTGCGGCGGACGTATCGGATGAAGAGGAAGGTGTCATGTTTGAGGTTGCGCACCATGGCGTTGCAGCCGCCCAGCTCTGTGGGCCGACCGTCACGCTCGTGGTCGTAGCTGATGCTGCCGTTCCCGACCATGGCCAGAACGAAAGGGAAGATCCTCTTTTGGTCACAGGGGGGAAAGAGAGAGATGAGGAAATTTAGTTTAGTTTTATAACCCTTTTGGAATTCATATTACCCTGATTCAGACAACACAGCAACCATGCAGGGACAAAAATAAATAAATAAATAAGGGTGTGATTGCAGTCAGAGAAGCATGCTTAAGGACCACTGGAGGTCGTATAAAGAGGTCAGACAGAGGATTGGGATCAAATGTTCCAAAAGCCGGTTACCTGTGTGCGAGGAGTATATCTTTTCTTCTGCGCCTGACTCCAAATGGTTGCAAAAAAGAACACAAAGACGGCCCTTTTACACAAAATTTGCAAGAGCACTTGTCCATGGCTTTACCCTCAACCCTGCTGTACTTTCCCCACAACGCTTGAGATCTAAGCAGCATACCTCTAGCTGTTTCTCCTCGTTGGGATACGTGTCCACAAACACACCCAAACCAGTGAAGTTGTCCATATTTCCAAATACAGGACCTGTAAAATAAGCAGAAGACAGAGTGTTGATAATATATATAAAAAAAAAAAGTTTTTTAAATAGAATATAAGTAATGTTAGGTAAATAAGCATTTACCTTTCTGTGCACGCTCCTTAGTGTACCAAATGGCCAGCCCGTCACCATTCAGGTTCTTCTTTCCTTTCCCATGAATCTTAAAGTGCACCTGCATCTCCCAGTCTGTCAGATGGCAAGGCTAGAAACACACACAAGTTAAATAAAGCCACTGAAATACATTCACGTTTGCTAGGCAATAAACACCTGATGACCAAAACGGAGTTAGTCTCATATTGAGGTCACTGAAGTCACGTTCAGTAGTGTTTGCTGTAGCGCTGTGTAAGCGTCACAGAGATGACTGGTTGGGTTGAGGTCAAGGCAAGAGGAAACACAAACCAAACGTTGAGCTGGCTGGCATTTAGGTCGGCATATCGGAGATATGAGGTTTACACCCGGCCACAATCATGGGCAGCAGATGATGAGGGTGTTTATTTTGGTTAGTGCGAGATGACAGCCAACAGGGTTACAGCAAAGACGATGACACACAGTCTGAAAACAGAAACCAGTTCCTGAAACACCCTCCTGCACCAAACCCATGCTTCTCTATTTTATTGACTGAATAACAAACACCATTACCACTAGGCTTCCAACCCCTTAACTTGGTTGGTATACACCAAGTTACAAATTTATCAGCATATATATTAGAGCTGCAATGATTAACCAATTAGTTGTCAACTATTAAATTAATCGCCAACTATTTTGATTAATCGGTTTGAGTAACTTTTTAAGAAAAGAAACTCAAAACTCTGATTTCAGCTTCATAAATGTGAATATTTTCTGGTTTCTTTACTCCTCTATGACAGTAAACTGAATATCATTGAGTTGTGGACAAAACAAGACATTTGAGGACGTCATCTTGGGCTTTGGGAAACACTGATTGACATTTTTCACCATTTTCTGACATTTTATAGACCAAACAGGAAAATAATCGACAGATTAATCGTCAATGAAAATAATCGTTAGTTGCAGCCCTAATTTATATCGATGAGGGTAGACTAAATAATAGAAACACCTCTCAGAATAAAACAAAATACAATTCAGCAGCGTCACAAACAACCACTGCAGCCTTCATGATGGTAGGATTTACTGCAGGGCTGTTGTTATTAGACTAGTTTTAGCTAGGTGAACCTAATAAACTGGCAGCTGAGCCTGTTTTACTTCATGTGGTATTACTTGAGGGCTCTAACCTCCCTCTCATCTGTGTCTGTGGATACATTAGAAAAAACTTTCACTTTCAATTCTAACCTCTTTTTGAAATACAACACTGTCATATCACAAGACAGTTATGCTGCTATAGTTATCATCAGGTGCATGTATTTGGATATATATACTCACAAGGCGGCCCCACACTGCCCCCTGCCGGCTCTGCTTGTCAGGTGTGAGGCGCACCTGCTCGGTGGTTACCATGGCATCCCCCATCAGCTCCCAGTGGGAGGAGCCCAGGGATCCCACACCTGAGCACACAAATAGCACCATCATCAGCATGAAATAAAAAGATGACACAGCACAATAGAGCTCATTGAGCCTCTGCTTTGTTACTAAACAAAACATCTGTTTGAGAGAAGAAAAAGGGTCGAACTCAATGGAGCACAATGTAAGGTATTGATATGGTGTATAAGATAAGATATTCCTTTATTAGTCCTGCAGTGGGGAAATTTGCAGTGTACAGCAGCAAAGGGGATAGTGCAAAAAACAAGATGCATCAGCTAACACAGAAAAAAAAGAGCTAAACAAAGTGTAACAAAATATGAAACATTTAAATAGAAGGAAGTATAAAAAATAGGAGCAGTATATACAGTACTGACAATAAACAGACTATACATATATGTATATATAAATAGATTTTATTTTTTGTGCCTATATGTATTTATATGTGTAAACAGTACATATATGTATATATAAATAGATTTAATTTAATTTTATTGTTTTTAATTTTTTTTTTTTTTTACTTGTGTTACTTGTGTTGTTTTTACTTATTTATTTATTTTATATATTTCTTTGTACCGAGAATGTTATTATTGGGGACGTTTGTGAATGTTTGTTCTGTTGTTTCAAATGAACAAAAAAACAATAAATATATTATTGAAAAAAACAGACTATTAACAAAATTGCACAAGTGGAAAATGATATTGCACAGTGAGAATGAATGAATGAATGAATGAATGAATGAATGAATGAATGAATGAATGAATGAATGAATGAATGAATGAATGATTCCACCTGAAAATATCAGGTTATTGTCAGTTTTTTGGTGTGTAAGTGGTCTACTGGGATCAGATATATAACCTATATATATAACAATATAACAGGCTGGATGTTACAGCAGCAAGATTCATGTGAAGAATGAAAGCGTTGTAAGACAAATCAAGACATTTTAAGAAGAAAAGAGCTGTAGTTTAGCGGTAATTGAGTCGCTGAGTGGATTATTCTGGAAACATCTGTCCTCCTCAGCCTGTCCTGTGACAGTCAGATGTGTGTGTAACGGTGAAGCTAGCGTTACCTTGGTAAGGCTTGGAAAGGGAGTATTCCCGCTTCAAAAACTCCTCCATTTCGTGGTCATCGTCGGCGAAACACCGGCTCGCAGTGACAATAAGAAAAGCGAAAGTCCAGTATGGTTTAAAAGGCATTGTTTTCCGTCTGAATGGTGATTTGGGCTCACTGTAATGAAGACTCCTGCTGCTGGCAGCCATCGTAGGTCAAAAACTCCGCCCACTGAACTCGTCATGCTTCCTTCCCATTGGTTCGCAGGTTGCACGGCTCGTCGCCATTGGTCCGTTTGGTTGTCAATCAGAATGCACGCTTTTAATTGGATGTTACTGGACGATCGTTAGTGAGAATGAATCAATGAACTTATTAAAGTGGAAGTGTGCAGCTGCAGCAGAGCTGTAAAGAGCTATAATATGGTGGAATGTAACTAAGTATATTTAGTCAAGTACTGTATTTTACTTGAGTATTTCCATTTTCTGGTACTGTATACTTCTACTCCACTACATCTCAGAGGGAAATATTGTATTTTTTACTCCACTACATTTATCTGACAGCTTTAGTCACATACATATGGTTATATAATATGATGCAGTACTATACTACTAATAGTAGTAGCATATAAAGTATCTAAAATTGGCTCCACATTAACAAACTGCAACATTAAAATAGTAATAACAGAATAATATAATATTCTATGATATTATAACAATTTGAAAGGAGCCATTCTGCTCAATGACTACTTTTGCTTTAAGTACATTTTGCTGATAATACTTTTGTACTTTTACTTAAGTAAAATTTTGAAAGCAGGGTGGAGTGTTTTTAGGGCATGGCAATTCTACTTTTACTCAAGTTACTCTTCCACCACTGTCTAACTCTGTTATTCTCTGGGAAACCAATACAATGGTACTCCACATAAATTCCTGGAACATTCATGGAACCACTTCAAGTACTGTCACATTATATTAAATGAAAGGTTTGTCGGGATCAGTTTTTAAATAAGCATAACTTGGGGAAATTTTCTTTTAATAATCCATCTGCCTAATTATTGTAATTCTGAAAACAGGAGCTGCACTAGAATCATATCATTTTTAAACAGTAAGTTTGCTGTGACATTGTCACATGTCTTTGTTTATATTATTATTTTACATCTTTCATCTCGGCTTTTTCTGTGACCTGTCTATCAGCTGAGGGCTTTGTCAGCTACCAAGCTTGCACTATGGGCTACACTTACTATGGTTCAGGAACTCCCATGTGCAGGACCCCAGGGCAAAAATCGAACTGTGAGCCCATATTGACCCATATTGACTCTCTCATATGCTCTTTGCATTGTGCATGTATTACTCATCAAGTACAAGCACACAGCAGTAAAAACTACAGATGACAGTGTCATAAAATTGTAGCAAAAGACTCAAGGAAGAGGCAAAAATGTAGTTTATACTGCACTACAATGGTGCATACTGTTTTCCCCTCAAAATTTGCAAATAATCAAATTACCACAAAACATCGTCTGGGGACTCGGGACAGTTGCCCACATATAAAACAGTAAAACAAATATAAAATATAAAAAACAGTTTTTAAACTGTTTTATATATATGGTTGCCCATATGGGTGGTTCTATAATGGTGATCTTTGCCAGATTTTTCTTCCAGTTGTTAATAGAATAGTCTAACGTATCCACACAAAGCTAAAAAGACAAATGATATATGACAAGGGATCCCCAGATAGTGAAATGGTTTGTTCTAGTCCTACTGTGGATTTAGTAGTCATATACTTTATTATTTGTCATTCTAAAACAAAAACAAATAAATCATGGGGTATGTGTTTGATTTCGTTAATAAATGAAAAATGCTTACAAATAAATGTTAGTGTGGTGATCATTATCAGGTGATTATTGAATTTGTGGAAATTTCTCCTTAAAGTCCTGTGAAACGTAATTAGCAGAGTGTGTGTGTGTGTGTGTGTGTGTGTGTGTGTATGTGTGTGTAATGTGTAACATGGTGGAATAAGTACTCATATATTTTAGTTAAGTAAAAGTAGCAATACTCTCCTTTACTCTGTAAAAATACTGTTACAAGTAAAACTCCTACTTACAGCATTAACAGCAAAATGTAGGCTTCTTAAAGTATTAAAGTAAAAGTACTTGTTAGGCAGAATGGTCCATTTCAGAGAGTTGTATTATACTGTAAGCAATATATTATATTATATATGCTCCACCCAAAGTGTGTGAAGGAGCGCTATCGCAGGTCCTTCCTTCCTGCAGCTGTCAGACTCCACAACCAGCACTGCTCCCAGTAGACCACTTACACACCAAAAACTGCCAATAAGCTGATATTTTCAGGTGGAATTTCATTTCATTCTCACTGTGCAATATCATTTTCCACTTGTGCAATTTGTCAATAGTCTGTTTATTGTCAATACTGTATATACTGCTCCTATTTTTTTTACTTCCTTCTATTTAAATGGTTCATATTTTGTTACACTTTGTTTAGCTCTTTTTTTACTGTGTTAGCTGATGCATCTTGTTTTTTGCACTATCCCCTTTGCTGCTGCACACTGCAAATTTCCTCACTGCGGGAACAATAAAGGAATATCTTATCTTATCTTATCTTATCTTATCTTACTTTATTAATGATGCTTTAACATGTAAAGTAAGCAATAATCTAATGGTACAGCTGATGCACATTTAACTAGGCCTATATACTATGGGGGTGGGTAGGTAGGAGGGTAGGTAGGAGGGTAGGTAGGAGGGTAGGTAGGTAGGTAGGTAGGAAGGTAGGAAGGTAGGTAGGTAGATAGGTTGGTAGGTAGGTAGGTAGGTAGGTAGGTAGGTAGGTAGGTAGGTACAGCAGGTAGGTAGGTAGGTAGGTAGGTAGGTAGGTAGGTAGGTAGGTAGGTAGGTAGGTAGGCAGGTAGGTAGGTAGGTAGGTAGGTAGGTAGGTAGGTAGGTAGGTAGGTAGGTAGGTAGGCAGGCAGGTAGGCAGGTAGGTAGGTAGGTACAGCAGGTAGGTAGGTAGGTAGGTAGGTAGGTAGGTAGGTAGGTAGGTAGGTAGGAAGGTAGGTAGGTAGGTAGGTAGGTAGGTAGGTAGGTAGGTAGGTAGGTAGGTAGGTAGGTAGGTAGGTAGGTAGGTAGGTAGGTAGGTAGGTAGGTAGGTAGGCAGGCAGGTAGGTACAGCAGGTAGGTAGGTAGGTAGGTAGGTAGGTAGGTAGTAAAGTAGTAGCTTTGCTGCCCTCCAGTGGTCGAGCAGTTGGATGCTGCAGTGAGTTAAGATCACGCCCCCTTCACGGTCCCTGCCGTGTGTCGGCTTTCTCACTGCTCTCACCAGGTTCATGCATGTAGTGCTTCACTGGGGGATGGAGTAAAGGAAGGAAAGCATGGATCCCATTGAAGAGAAAACAAGCAAAACGGTCGACATTTATCGCGACACATGGGTCCGCTTCCTGGGTATGTATTGTCGTATGTGTATTGTTTAATTAGTGGCGGCTCAGCATTCCCTTTATTCCTGAAGCTACTGTAACAACTGAACGTTACAGAACAGAGAGTTCACCTCACACTCTGGCAGCTGGCTAATGTTAGCATAGCTGGCTAACCACTCTGTTAAAATGCTATTTATAGCGAGGTCATGTTGTAACTACAGGACGTAATGGACGACGTCCAAAGACTGGACCACGCTGCTTTGTGTCCATAGTGTATTGAACTGTTAGCGTTAGAGTTGTGTGTGTAGCTCAGGTCTGTCTCAATAAAGGTAGTTGTTGAGCAAGTTGAGGCAGTGAGTCAAACAACCACAGAGAAACGCCCGTAGACATGACCAGACTGAAAGCTGACACTGGCAGCTACTACTTCCTGTTTTCCTTGCTGTCCTTCTCTAATCAAAACATTAGGATTGTTACTAACATTGGTTACACTGTCACCCAATGAGCTGTTAGCTGAGAAGGACATGTACAGTAGTAACAGCTGAAGGGCATCCATGCTGCAGCAGCTCCCACTGTGCAGGCAGTCCTCCTGGTGAACATTAATAATCTCCAGCAGGGACCATGTCATGTGAATCCCTTTATCCCCTTCATAAAATCATAATCTATTTGCTCTCATCTTTAATCCTGCCCGTGCAGTTTAATATCTCTATTGACATGCATGTGAATATGAGCCATGTTTTGAGTTGAACATTGAAATTTGGAAAGAATAATGTAACTCATGGATGGAAATCCTTTTTGCATAGGAGCTGTCATATTTCATGTAGCATTTCTTCTTAGATCTGGGCGATAGGGCCAAAATCTATCCCGATATAGGTCATTTCATATCCGATATATATCTTGATATAGCATGTTTGGTTATTCAATGAATAAATAGTCCATCTCAAATAACCCGATTGGGTTTGTACACCCTTGTGTGAGATAAATACTTGACAAGTTAAAATTAGGTCTGTCAATTGATTGAAATATTTAATTGTAAATTAATCCCATTTGTTCATCTGTTCAAAATGTACCTTAAAGGGAGATTTGTTAAGTGTTTAATACTCTCATCAACATGGACAAATATGTTTGCTTTATGCAAATGTGTGTATATATTTATTATTGGAAATCATTTAACAACACAAAACAATGACAAATATTGTCCAGAAACCCTCACAGGTACTGCATTTAGCATAAAAATCTGCTCTAATCATAACATGGCAAACTGCATCCCAACAGACAACAACAGCTGTCAGTGTGTCAGTGTGCTGACTTGACTATGACTTGCCCCCAAACTTGCATGTGAGTATCATAAAGTGGGCATGTCTGTAAAGGGGAGACTCGTGGGTACCCATAGAACCCATTTACATTCACATATCTTGAGGTCAGAGGTCAAGGGACCCCTTTGAAAAACTAGTATCTATACTATACCAGTATCTTCTTCTAGCTTCAAAACGGAGCCCGCTACAACCTCTGAAAGATCGATTGCGTTAATGCGTTAAAGAAATTAATGGCGTTAAAATTAATTTTCTCAGTTAAACTTAGTTCAAAATGATCAGATTTTCTGAGAAATTTGAGTTAGTATTTGCTTGTTATTATCAATTTAGATGACATAATTGTGTTTCACGATATCTATGATATCATCACAATGTTGTTCCATTGAAAGACAATAAATTGTCATTGAATTATCGCCCAGTCCTATTTCTTTGTATATTGTATATATTTTACATTAGTATATAAAGCATTTTATATTTTCTGCCTTGAAATGGGTACTTCCACGTCATGCCTCTGTACACATTTTTGCCAAGAATGAATTTTTCCCCAGCATTGTATTCCCCATAACTCTTTTGTATATCTGGAAAAGATCATTTTTAACTGCTGTGGAAAAAATGTGATATTGGTATGCATCAAAGAATGGATTTAACCTGACATGTGGCTGTTTGAGGTTGTGAAACAACCTTTTGTCAAATTTTGATGTCATTGCAGCCATTACTACCTCTCATGTTTGGGCACATATTCACTGGCACAGACATCTAAAACAGCCTTAGCTCACAGGTCAGAATTGGACCCCAGCCTATTGTGCCAGGGCATGGCATATTACATTATTAACTGGGTGTTCCTGCTTGCTGGAAGATAATCTTATCTGGACTCGTGTTATCATATTTTATTATACCAGTAGAGCTCTTATCACCATATGCTCTCAGGTGCTACCAGCTCCAGATTCAGTAGGTACTTTGCTGTCATTTTCACTGCTACAGTATTTAAAGCAAGCAGCCTAGAGCTGTGACAGAGTTCTATAAAGTTGTCTTGTTCTCTTCGCCAGCCTTTTTTTTTCAGCAGACATTTTTACTTGTCGTACTAGGAAAAGCGCAGGAGGAGCATTAACGATGGCTCAGTTCTATTCAAGAGTCTCAGTAAGTCATGACAGTGTGACAGTGAACCAGCATGCCCAGTACCACGACCCTGAAACTGGAGCAGCTAAATGCTATTCAGCTGTTCCTGCTGAGACATGTCCAAATGTCCTCTGTGTCTTTACCAACATGTAGGGATATGAGCAACAAGTATTGGGCTCTAATCTTGTTTTCCTATAAATTCTGTTAACATTTTTATTGTTTTAGGTTCAGTGCATCATATCTAAATAATTAATTACAGTTTTTAGGACTTTGCAGTTTAACTCAACTTCTAATCCCTGTTTCTCTTGTGGAATTGTGAAGCAAGAACATATTGCTCATAGTGCGGCCTTCTGAGATACACATATTTTCTTTATTGGGATGTTGGGTTTGATGCAAACAGCATTACACAAGCTCCAATTTGGGATTATAAGCATGTATTGCACCTGGGATTTTTGTTGCGGTGTGCAGAATTTCTCTTTCTCTTTCTCTTTCTCTCTCCTGAGTCATTACGTGTCCTGAATATGTCCTTGTGGTTCCAGACAGTGCTGAGTTTGGAGTTTATAGCCTAACCATTGTATTGCTCAGTCCTAAACATGGCTGACAACAATTAGTTTTTGAGGTTTAAAGCTGCAGTGGGTAGAAATGGAGCAAATATGATTAAAAACAGTTATTTTTATAAACGACTGTAGTGCATGAGACAAGTAATCTGAAAAAAATCATGTGCCTCTGTCTCCTCCGGTGTCCTCCGGTGCTCCTAACGGCATCTGAAAGATTTCACAGACCGGACCAAAACAAGCAGTCAGAGCTGCTCTGGGGTCTGCCGTCTCTGAGCAGCTGTCAATCACTAGCAAACTCCGACCAAACGGTCAAACTAGACAGCGCTGATCAAATATGAATCAATATTATGTTACGTTAATGCCTATTTCTCACCTCAAACGTTTTCAGAATCATCTCGTAGTGCACTGTTTAGCTGTAAAATGAGAACGTTTGTGACCCGGCAGCCATGTTGAGATCTCTTGATTAAATACCAAGCACCGCCCACCAGCCGGAGCACAGCCAATAGGAACGCTCTCTCTGAAATGACCTGTGATTGGCCAAAGTCTTCTGTCACAGGCTAGATTTTTTAAAGCCTGAAAACAGAGCCATGAGGAGGTGCAGGAGTCTAGTTTTCTCACAGAACACTTGAATTACAATATGATGAAAGGTTATTATGGAATTTTTGCCCAATGATGCCAAACATATACTGCCTACTGCAGGTTTAAGGGTTTGATGTGCTCTTTGGCTACTACCTAGTAGGGCTGGCCGACATGGAGAAAACCAAATATCACAAAATTTGACCAAATACCTCGATATCGATATTAAGACAATATTGTAGGGTTGACCATTGGTGCTTTTACAAAATACTTATAAATATTTACACAATGAGAATTTTGATTAATAATCATCAGTAATGTGGATATAATGACTAAGTGTAAAAGAGAAATAATAGAACAGTCTGGTAAGTTCAGAAAACTACATCAGTTTACTGTAATGTAGCCTTTAAAACCAGGAAAAGACAACACTTATGCCATATTACGATATTATGATATCCAAAATCTAAGACGATATCTAGTCTCATATCACGATATCAAAATAATACTGATATATTGCCCAGCCCTAACTCTTAGAGACAGTTGGAAAAAAACAAAGTTGAAAACAAAACTGAAGCTGTGGAAATCCTACATCTCTTACTAAAGGTTGAATTTCAATGAAATTCTTACAGCAAGAACAAGAAAAAACTGTTGTGTAATTAAGTTCCTGGGGGAGTCCATAGCACCCTGCTAATACTGCATGAAACATTTTGACAGTGTGATAAAAAAATTATTGTACACATTAAATATGCATCTTGTATGGATGCACCGATACAGCTTTTTCTCTCCCAATACGGACACCTCAACTCAGGGCATCTGCAGATACCAGTGCTCTCTTTTCCCCCTAATTTAAAATATGTATATCATATTGCGTGGAAGTCATTGGGATCATGTTTATGTAAGGTAACATCAGGCCAGGGATTGCAGTGGACTGTTATGACTAGGGCTGCTCAATATATCGCTTTTTTATTGTCATTGCAATGTCAACTTGTGCGATCAACAAATTCTGACAGACATTACTCTCAGGGATTTTTTTAGTTAGTTGAAAGAGAGTATCAGTAGAAAACGGCTCTGTAAAATGTTACTATCATTCTTTTTTTATTGGTGCCTTTTGTGTTCAGTTCAATTTGTTCAATAAAATAAAAATTCCTTTAATTTTTTAAAATTCAACAAGCAAATTGTATTTTCGGTGTATACTGAAAGCAGCAGAAAGGCACACTTTATTATCTGTATATTTATTATAATATCACGATATTCAACGTTATGGCATGCTTTTCTCATATCGTTTAGCCCTTGTTGTGACTGACTGAATAGAACCGATAGTGATAACTTTGAAGCACCTAATGGTGCTTTAGGAGATTTAAACCATCCAGATTTTGCCAAAGTAAAGACTACAGTGATTATCTAAGTTGATGCCTGAGATAAAAATAGTGTGAGTATTTTGATAATCCACTAATCTGAATCCGATCTTGATTTAATCGCCTTAAGCGGAGAATAAAGACTATGAAGAAACCCACTCATTTGATGTGTTTATCAAGAAAACTGAGAAGTGTGTACTACACTATGTGGTTGTTCCTCATTTATGTAGCTGATGACAATTATTGGGGAGAAAAGAAATTGTCCCCCAAGCAGTGTTTCATTGGCTCTGACATGGTTGCTTGTTAACTAAGTGCTTTTCTTCAGCACAGTAAAGTGGAGCTACTCTTTGCACAGTGCTTGCCAGCAGTACCAGAGATAAGAGACGAACAGCGGCAGCAGAATTTGACTCCACCACGCTCTTATAGTTCTGTCATCAGTGAACCAAAGACAATACTTCCCATGTGACTCCAGTTAATTTTCCTAGTGGTTTGCATATACTGTGGCGTATGGCACAGGCGACTTCTGTAGCAAGGACGTTTAAGTCGTTCAACTCTTGTGAAATGGGTATTGCATAATTTTCCAAATGTTACTCTCCATTTAATGACTTTTATTATAGAACAGAGGCTTGGCACCTGTTAGCGGGGTGGCTAACTAAGGTTATATGATGCATTTAGAGGAGAATTAGTGAGTAAGTAAAGTTTATTTTAGGGCTACAACTAACGATTATTATCATTGTCGATTACTTTCTCGATTAATCGATTAGTTGTTTGGTCTATAAAATGTCAGAAAATGGTGAAAAATGTCAATTAGTGTTTCCCAAAACTCGAGATCACGTCCTCAAATATCTTGTTTTGTCCACAACTCAAAGATATTCAGTTTACTGTCACAGAGGAGAAATGAAACTAGAAAATATGCACATTTAAGAAAAAGAATCATGACTTTTTTTCTTAAAAAATTACTCAAACTAATTAATGTATTATCAAAATAGTTTAATTAATTGACAACTAATCGATTAATCGTTGCAGCTCTAGTTTATTTGGTAAAAATGGCTTAAATCTTATCTGCATGTGTGCCCACAGGCTATGCCAACGAGGTCGGGGAGGCTTTCCGTGCTCTGGTACCAGTGAGTTTTGTCTGGGGCAGCTATGCCGTGGCGTCTGTGTACGTCACTGCTGATGCTGTGGACAAAGGGAAGAAAGCAGCTGTGGTAAGATATAACATTTATATGCATTATCTTCATCAATATCTATATTGGTCAAATTTAGATTATTATGTAATGAGGAAGGGCTATAAATAGATATGAGCATCATGTTAGATCAGGGTTTACAAGGGATTACAAGATTAATCTGAGGGGTCATCAAGAGTAGCATTAACAGAAAGCAGAAAGAGATTTTTCTGCTGCATAACATTATACTTATTTTTCCAGACTTTCTTTCTTGTGTTCTTGGATACTTTTACTGTTTCAGGACTTTAGAAATGATTCAGATTAAGTTAGAAAATTTGGTTGAAAGTAGACATTGTTTTGCTTTAAGGGGTCACAAGCCAAACAGATTGGGAACCATTGTCTTAGATGATCAAGTAGAAACTGGGTCGCTGATTAAAGAAACTCTCATTTTCTGATCGTGAATCTGTTCCTCTAGGCCCACGGGGACAACCCAGGGAGGACGACGCGGGTAGCGGCGGCAGTGGTGGACACGTTTGTGTGGCAGGCCCTCGCCTCTGTGATCATCCCGGGCTTCACCATTAACCGCGTGTGTGCTGCGTCACTACACCTGCTGGGCAAAACCACCAAGTGGCCGCTGCCAGTCCGCAAGTGGACCACCACAGCTATAGGCCTCTCTACAATCCCCTTCATCATTACTCCTATAGACAGGTGGGCAACATGTGTGTTAGTTCCTTTGTATACATGTGGATTATGTACGTTGCTCATTATGTAAGATTTAATTTGAAGGGTTAGGCTGCTCACACAGTACTCGCTACTCGCTACATTACAATTCATAATCCCTAGTGGAAACAAGAGTCCAAACTGAAGCAGTTGTTGATGATTTGTGGGCCATACCGGCTAATTAAGAGTAGCAAGGAGTCAATGACTATAAAACGGTCAATAAATATATCTTTGTCAAAAGGTGTCACACGACTAAGGCTTCAGCCGAAATGGCATCCTATGCACTACATACCCGATATGTGTACTATCATTCAATATACTTTTGAATAAACAGTAGTATATCTCTTTTCGGGCGCACTGAGTTATAATTTACGTTGTCACTTCCTGATAGCCTCCTTGCCGGTTGGAGACGTGTAACCATGGCAACCCGAGCGAAACTCATGTGACCAAAACGATTGTGGATGCAACCTAAGTTATGGTGCCATAAACAACGACAACGATATAGTAGTTACACATGAAACCTGTTTTTTTACTGTACAGTTGCTCTTGTTGGAAATGGATTCAGAAATGCTGTATTACGTGTCTCAATGTTTCCACTCTCTGTACCTGCAGGTCAGTGGATTACCTGCTTGACTCGAGCCTTCGGAAGATCTACAATGAGGGAGAGAAGCACGAATAGGGACAACTTGTCCCCTCCTGGTAGTAGACACCAGTGGAGTCGAGATAGACCTGTGCTGCTTATCCACAGCTGTGAAGCACTAAAGACGTGTGAAGAAGAATTTCATGGAGCAAGACTCCACAGTTAGTCCAAGATACATATAATAAAATAGATTTTATTTCAGAATTATAACATGTACATATAGATAAGTTAAAAGTGAAATCCTGCTTCATGAAACATCCCCTTGGGGATCCTTAACTTTAACCTCTCAGGGCAATCTGGATAGCGAAAACCAAAAAAATGCTTGAACAGGAATGTAACAGTATGAAATGTGTATTTAAATATTCACAGTGAGATCCTGCTTCTTAAAGTATCTTCGTCAGGGACACAGTGTGCTGTTATATTCCTGCCATCCTCCTCACAGAGAAAGCCTCCGAGGTTGCCCTCATGGTTTAGAGTTGTGAGCTCACCTCATGTCCAGATGTCAGATTAAATCCACTCTTGCTGTGTTTATTAGCCATATTCAGTGGTGCTGTAATGACAGTCCAAAAAAAGCCAGTTTACCATAATAACATCCCTCTTATTCATTACTTATTTAAAGTTTGTTTTTGACTGTTTTTCTTTCTGTTACTTTGAACAGCTGTTTCAAGTGTCTTCTGAAGCACTTTTTCAGTATTTCTTTCTACGTTACTGTTGGGAGCTAAGGTTTACACTGGGAGCATTCTTTACACCACGGTTACAACCTATACTATTCTAAATGGTATATTCTTCTCTTAAAGGGCCGGTGCGTTACATTTTGGGAGATCTATTAGCAGAAAGGGAATATCATATTCATTACGTTACCTCAAGGCCACCGTAGTTCTCTGACACGCTTGTGAAACTGCGTGAGCTGCAGAGTGTAAAACCGTGGTACCGCCAGCCGCCATCTGACTTCCATTGCTCCTAAAGTAGTGTTATCATGGTAAGGATGGCCTCTGAGTGAAGCGAACGGCGTTACCGCGGTTTTACTCATGTTACCGCAGCGGAGGGGTACTCTGTAGCTTGCAATCTGCAACCATACCACTAGATGCCACCAAATCTTACACACTGTACCTTTTAAACTAAGAATACTTGTAGAAACATTATGTAGAACTTCACAAGTATTTGAATTATTTCTCACCAATATCTAAACCGTTGGTTCTTGATGCACAATACTGTAACTTCAGACATCTGTAACTCCGCTTTGAAATATCACACTCCTTCGAACAAGCTTTTTAGTTTTGGTGTGTACAATTTAAACAGGCTGGAAATTTCCATCTAGTACATGTGCATTCAATTTAGTGTTGGACTTCTCAAATACTTGTGGAGGTCAGTGTAGCACCTATGCACAAACGGGTTTTAGGGATTCTTTTAGAAATATACAGATACTGTACGTCTGTGTTATTTCTTTTCTTCAAGGAGCCAAGTCATATACTGTATCTCATGCTGAACTATGCAACAAGGGGAACTTGGGAAGTTAATGTGTGCATACGCAAATGACAGGGATTGTTCTCCCTCTTTAAAAATAAGGTATATGGTTACATAATGTTGTGAAATAAGAAGGGAAATCTGATACTAAGTGTAGCTTGAAATTAAACAAAGAGGAACATGCTGTTTTGGGAATTTGTTTTTCTGCCAGTATAAACCAGTGTACCGTAGCAATAATAATAATGTGTTTGTGTCACACCATATTCTCTTGGCTCTGTGGATATTCTCTTCGTCATGGAGAGAGATGTGCTGAAAGAAAAGATTGTGAAAACTTTGGGTGCACCAGTTATGTTTTTACATGCTGATGTTCAATAATATTTAAAAACCAGATCAGTTCACAATGCACAATGTTTTTCTAATTGGCGTTTTAAATGATTGAAACACGTGCTCAAGGCTCCAGTGTGTGCAGATGTTTTCATTCACTTAAGCACAAAGTGTATAGACCTTTTTCATGTCAGGCAATTTGACTTGTCATAGCAGGGAAAGCACAAGTGTACTCAGAGTCTGGCTTAGTGTCCCAGTAAGCCAGTGATTAATTGTGCATAGTAACATGAAACTGGGGCACTTAAATATAATGCGCCCATAATTAATGTTATTAATTACCTCTGCGCTTTTCCTGCTTTAATAAGCATATTGGTGCATCCCTTGTGAAACTTTATATATTCATATTACATTTTAACATTTCAGATTGTACACAGGACTTCATTGTATTTTTATTGTTGCAGGCTGCAAATGTAAAGGAACGGTTTACTTTATTTTGTAATGTTTCCTTTTGTGGCAGTGTGTTCGGAAGTGGGTTGTATGAGTCACATTTTCAGCCTTAACTGAAAAACCTTTGTTCCGTGTTCACAATGTGGAGATTATTTTTTTCAAATGTGAAAGCAACTGTTGAAAGCTCCATTCATTCTAGCATTCAGCAGTCTGTATCAACTTCTGACACACTGGAGGGAAAAAAAAAAAATAAATGATGTACTGACAGCCATGTGTGATTTCTCTTTCAAACATCACAAAATCACAGTTTAAAATATCATGGGCCTGTTTCATTAATGAATACAGTTACGTGTCGAGGCCTTGTAAAATCTATTGGTTTTGTTTTTTAATCATTCCTGCAGTTATCATCTTCTTCAATACTAATTTTATTTCCACTTTCTACGGAGGACAGAACCTGCCAAATTGAAAAATAAATAAATAATTGACTCGATAAATGCATATGCCATTAAATGAAGCAGAAATGCATAAAGAAATGTACAAAGAAAAGAATACAGAAATAATTAAGTTTGGGGAAGTAAATAGGGGCAAAATGCTAAGGGAAAATCATGCATAAATGAATAAATATATAAATAAATACAATGTAATAATAAATATATAGATTTAAAAAATAAAATAAATTAAAAGGGAAAATTAAATTTATTTCCCCAAGCTTATTTATTTCTGTATTATTTTCTTTATTTGTTTATGATTTTGGCAGGTTCTGTCGTCTATACTTTGGGAAATAATGATTGCCCGCTCAGTTTAGTGAAAAACCTCAAAGCATTATCCAAACTCAGTCTGCTTCAAGTCCTTCCCACTGTGTGAGAACACCTTTCTACAGTGTGATTTCAAGTGTTGCAGCACAACAACTTGCTCTTTGTGCAGACACAGTTTCCACTTCCTGTTACTCTCAGATCGGTGTAATTCAAGGCACGGTTTAACCAATGAAATGGAAGCACCCAAAAGCACATCAGACCAGATGCAGTAACTTATCTTGATTGAGTCAGGAGGCCACAGCTGATGTCAATGCTATAGATGAAGTGCCCATATAAAGAGCTAAGGAAGTCCAAGCAGCTGTATGCACAGTCATGTTTGTTGTTAATCTTGTGTTTTGGGCTCTTTTGGCCTCCTCAACAGTTCAGTCAGGTGAGGAGAAAATTGTAATATTTGTCTTCCTTTGAACAATTTTTGTTGTTGAAGGATCCTGCTGAAAGTTTTCCGTGCTGTCTTCTGTACCACACAACATTTCCAGGCATTCCTCGGTACATCCAGGGCCAGTGGGTCCTCCCTGAGGAGAATCCACAGTATGAAGACACTGATGGACCATTTCTAGTAGTAGAGGAGAGGATATGGCCCCAGAGCCCACCAGAAGTTGTTGAACCAGTAAAGGAGAGGATATGGCCCCAGAGCCCACCAGAAGTTATTGAACTGGTGATGGTGGAGGAACAGAACTTGCTGTCCACTCCAGAGCCATTTGCTATGAAGGAACAAGGTGGGCTGAAATCCAGATTACCCTAGTCTCTTTGTCTAAAACTGTACATTCACTGAGTGTTTTTGTTTCCTGTTAGATCCAGATGGTGAAGGGGAAGAATCAGCGGTGTGGAAAATCGTCCTGGTAGTGGCCATCCTGCTGGTGTCTATAGTGGGATCTCTGAGTGTGGCCTATTACATGTGTGTCTGGAGAGGAGGCAGGATTCACTATAAGCCTCAGAAAATGGATTATACTTAAAATAAAAGTCAACTTTGTGGCGAAACTATTCTCAAGAAGTCTCATTTTAGTCCGTATGTGAGGCTGTCTGAATGTTATTTTTTTTTTTACAACAGCTTGTTCTCTTTACTACCAGTGATCTCTGACAAGGAAGTGTGGGCATGCAGGATGTGAGAAGTAACAGTTGTTTGCTTATATCATAAAAATATAATTTAATTATTTCAGGGGGCTTGTTGGTTGATAATGCAGTAAATCATTCTCTCCTGTTGCATGATGCATCTAACTTGCCCTGTGTGAACATATCCTGAGACGATTTGTTTCCGTTGTGGCGGTTACTGTTAGGTTTTTGGACAGTGTGCCACTGGTATTTGTTGCTCTGTGTATCAATGCGGGGGCCAGTCAAATACACATTTACCGATAAGATGCTCTTGGTTCTTCAGCCAAAGCTTCGAAGACAATGAATGTCAAAAACGACTTAATTTCTCAAGGAAAATAATTGTTTGAATAGTGTAAAATGTGTATTAAAAGTATACATAAAAGAGTTGTACTTAATTTCCATATATTTAAGCATATCTTAACATCTTTGGGTACTTTTTGGCAACCAAAACCAACTTATCTTTATGCACTTTTTACATGTATTCACAAGTTGACACAAGGGTGGTACTCTCCATGGCTTCACACAGTATGTTAAGTGTTTATCATCTTGACAATGGCAGCGGTTCATAATTTTCATGCATAAAGATCTAATGCCTTTAACCCTTTTTTAAAATAAAATCTGGATTGTTTCAGGTTTTATATTAGAAATATTTCTGTAAACTGCTTCTCTTTTCAGACAAATCCTCTGTGCAGTTCTTGTAATGGCCACTAGAGGTCACCCCTAACATTGTGTTTGGGCCATGCTCCACCTATCCTCTTGACAGGACTGCAGCTATGCACACTTGTAAGCTCTGTATTTCATTATACAGTAAGTTTATACTTTTGTTTTAATGATATGTGTCACCAGCACATTAAACCCCTGACTTTGACCCCTGTGTTTGGCCACCCTGCCCTCACTGATCTAGGATTACCAGCATACGTTTCATGTCTCCAACCTCAGTTAGGCTTTAGATCCTTTATTTATGCATTTATTTATGTATCCGAGAGAATAACTTTGAAAATGACAAAGATGATAAAATATAAGTTATAATAATTATAATTCATTATTTTAGAGAATAAGTGGATATCTGGCCAATAATATTTCTGCTATGTTTGTGTAGATATTTAGAAACAACATTCTTTTGCTGGCCAACATAAAACTGCCTAAATTTGAAGTGATATACTGTACATCACTCATTGTGTGAACAGCCCCTGACAGTGTCATGCTAATAGTCCTTAAACTGCTGTATCTACTGTTTCTTGGTAATATTTAAATAACCCCCACAGTGATGATTCAGCTTTTTCTTTAAAAGCTTTTTCTATGAAACACTTGCAGGACCTCTATTTTCTTCTGTAACCACCAGCCAAAACTCTTCTCATGTTGAAAACTCCAGTTTATGTTGTTGTTCGCCGCCTTTGGCAAAACATTTTCCTCTCCAGAAGAATTCATCTTCATCAGAGTTATGGCAGAATTGGCAGGCAGGCTGTTGGCAAAAACCGGTGTAGTGTTAAGAGTAAAGAGTAATGTTTTAATTCAGTGTCAAGCAAGCAGGCTCGGATCAAATCCACAAACATTTATAAGTCCCCCTTGAGCAATATCAGGTGGCATTAGGGGGCCCGAGGAGACAAAAAGCTGATGAATTGAATTAATCTCCCCTCCCGTGATGGATGGGCCTGTTCGCAGGGGGCTGCAAAATGGGCGCATTGTTCATCTGTCACTCAGATTGCCATGTCCCTCTATGATTTGTGCCTCGGTTGTGAAGGCCACAAGTGGCCAAAAGACCTCCCTCTCTCCTTTTTCAGGAATTCACAGCCTTTCAATTGCCTCCACCCCCACACTGATATCCATACAGCCAGATGCAGAAAAACAAGCCTTCTCTCAGGACAAGCAAACATAAATATGTGTCACTCTGGCTTTGTTTTATACACAGTTTGTGGGGTTAAATCGCTGTGCACACATTGGACCAAGTCATAATGTGTAAAAGGTGTTTTAATTACATTACACCGCATAATATAATTTAATTAATTAAAAATTAGTTATATATTTTCCACAATATGATAAAATGTAATTGCATTTTCTTTCCAACACAAAACTGGATTATTTGTAATAAACTGAGCGCACAGAGCTTCATGTCAAATAGAGAAGCTGCTTTAAAAAAGTACATATTTTGTTGTCTGTATGCATATTTGGTTTATTTTTAAATACATGTTTTAATATTTTATTGTTGTCTGAGCTTATATGCATTATTCTGGTGCTTTAAAATGTGTCTTGAACACAGAGAAAGTCATGTCATGCCTTAATGTCTTCTCACAATGTCGGTTGTAATCCTCTTTTCTTGCTTTAACTGTAAAGGTCCATATAAGCACAAAGTGGAGGAGCTCGGCTTATAACTGGAACTCTCATTTGAGTTGCCTTGTTTGGGTTTCCAGACTTTAAGAAAAGTAATGTTTTGATCCTAGCTAATATTATGTTTCATTTAACCCTGTGTGTTCAGAGTGACACGTTAACATGTAAAGCCTTCTATGCTGCTCAACATTTTATATTAACAAACAAAATGTAATCCAGTTTTGGCAATGAACTTCTCTGTTTCCTCTGTTTTCTATAAGACACAGAACCTGTTGTTTAAACTTCAACTTGTAAATTGGGGGGGCAACTTTCTTGGCTGTGAGTCTTTAGTCTCCATTGTTTCTCTGGAGCACCTGCCCCCTTCAAAGACACCTGCCCCTCTAAAGGAACAGGTGCTAAAAGGTGATTCAATAGAGAAAACAGAGCTCTGATTTCTTCACGGCTTTTGTGCTATGTGTGGATTACAAATTGAGATAAGATAATATCAGCTGCCGGAGAACAGAGGATACTGGAGATGACTGAGTGGGAGGTAAAGCAGTCGCTGTTGTAATGAATACTGTAGGTAAGCGGCGGTGCCACAAGACCAATGTGGCACTGTGTGAAAGAAGCCTGGTGCATGCTGGGATAGGTTCCAGCCCCCAGGACCTATCCCATCATGTTTGCAGGGGGACGAACTGAACCAACCCTGAAGGTATACAAAACAAGCATGCATGGTTAGAAAGCAGACAATTGCTAGAGATATTGCTAGAGATATTGCTACATATCCATATTTTATATCATATTGAAATCAATTTGTGGATGATATGGAAGAAGGCCTGGCTTAAACCTAACAATATTTAATCACAGATAAAGTTGAGGAGATTTCTTTTAAACTCATTCATGAATTCTATCCATCTAAAAAACATGTTTAAAAAAAATATTTAAGAAAGACATTGATGTAAATTGTAGTTTCTGTTATGGATGTCCAGAAACTGCTGTGCATTTATTTTGGCATTGCTCTATTGTGAAGACTTTATGGCGAAACCTTTTATTTCTGAGGATATTGATGAGAGTTTTGTCTTGCTTTGGAAGAAAGTGTTGGTTGGTCTCCTGGAAAGTCATGTGTAAAAAAATCTCATCATTATAATGGCCAAATTCCATATCAATAAATGTAAATTTAAGAGTAAGAATCCATGCTTTATCGCCTTAAGCAATTAGTTCAGACAATACATTCTTTCAATTCAACACTCTAAAACAACAGTTTGTACTGTGTTAAGAATGTATATAGATCTTCCACCCCCCAGCTTTAAATGAAAAAAATATTTTCTATTTTTTCTTTTCTTTATTATGTGTTCTCTTTTGTGCATGTTATGTACTTGTAAGATGTCTTTAGACAGAAAAATAAAGGGATGACGTGGATTTGTAAATGCCCTGGGAAATTCAAAAAGTTGTCTTCCTTACAAGAAATAAAGGTTTAAAAAAATAGCAGTAATTGCAAACTCGCTTGGTTGCGTTCTGTAAGCACATGATTTGCTGAAGGTGTCAATCACTCTGCACCTGCAGCCAGCTCCCGCCCCCAGCTCTCACGAACCAATGGTAGCCAGCCTACTGACACCATGTTTCTTTGACTTGGAGAAAACCAAAACAAATGCAATGTGAGGATAAGGAAACACTGCAGCATGTCTACACGACCGAAATGATCTGAATTCTCTGAGCAGAAAAAGAGATTGATTCGTTGTTAAGATATATTGATCCCGGGAGTGTTAGCAATGATGACGGCGCACCTTCAAGTCCGGTGATTCGTGTTTCCCTCCTGTTAAAATGATAGCGCCACCCTCGGTGGTTAGGGTTAGGGATAATGGTTAGTTCAGGTTTAGGTAGGGGTAAACACATATCGACAGGGAAACAGTAACGTTAACGTTATTTGACAGAACACCTCCAACACTGCTAGCGCCGAGCTAGCACAGAAGAGGCAGCAGATGCTAGCGCTCAGATGTCACGTGTGAAAAGGTAAGCTTCATTTGCTCAGTTATGTTTAAGTTGCTGGTGAAACTTAATCGTGCACATTTCATGGAGTGTGTGTGTGGTATTATTTTGTTTGAGGAGCTGAAATTGGAAAATAACTAGGCTACAAGATACTGCCAGGACATGAGTTATTATGCAGACCGGTGCGTTATAACGTTACTTTATTGTTGACATTGTACGCTGGCATTACTATTTTGCTGGTTTCTGCTTTATTTGTATGGCACACTGGCCTCTGTGTGTTGGTGCTTGTTGCTGCTAAAATCATCACTCTTGACTTCTTGACTTTCACTTTTCATTTGAAACCCAGATAGACGGCAGACTGAACAGGATCCCTCCCTTTAAAATAACACAAACTGAAATGATCAGACACAATCATTAGTAATGGGCAATGGACTATGATTTTAATAGCTACAATGGTGGTTACTACAATGCTCTTTCTCTCTTTATTTATAATTTATTTCAAGCCAAAGGGGAAACATTTACATTCACATTGCCAAAGCAAGTGTGAAACAAAAAAAAAAGAAAATTAGTACAATAAGTTAAGATCTAGTAGAATACAGAAATGTGTGAACAGAGCTAGGTCGCATTGCAACATAAAATTAGGGTTGTCAATCGATTAAAATATTTAATCGGAAATTTTCAAAATCAATTAACAACACAAAACATGTAAAATATTGTCCAGAAACCCTCACAGGTACTGCATTTAGCATAAAAAACATGCTCAAATCATAACATGGCAAATTCAAATCCAACAGGCAACAACAGCTGTCAGTGTGTCAGTGTGCTGACTTGACTATGACTTGCCCCCAAACTACATGTGATTATCATAAAGTGGGCATGTCTGTAAAGGGGAGACTCGTGGGTACCCAGAGAACCCATTTTCATTCACATATCTTGAGGTCAGAGGTCAAGGGACCCCTTAGAAAATGGCCATGCCAGTTTTTCCTTGCCAAAATTTAGCAAGAAGTTTGGAGCGTTATTTAGCCTCCTTCGCGACAAGCTAGTATGACATGGTTGGTACCAATGGATTCCTTATTATCGCGTTAACTTTGACAGCCCTAAATAAAATATATAAATACAAATAAGTATAGTTTAATTCAAAATACAAACAGAAAATTGGTGATTTTGCTCTTAACAATGTATACAGTATATACAGATAAGTAAAGATAACTTAAGATAAAAAATGTAGATATTGCTGTTGAAAATAAATACAAAGCAGTGAAAACTGTAAACACAGCGACATTTGTTTTAAAGAAATGTATTTAAAATGTGTTCTGTATGTATATACATTATGTCTATGTACAGAAAGCAGCACAATGCAAATGGTCAGAGCAGGAATACACAGATGATTGATTGTCGTCATGGTGCTTTTATTCCATTGGCGCCCTTTTCTTGTCACAACAGCTCACAAATCTTGCTGCCGTGTTTACACATTGCTGCATTTCACCCAGCAGGTATGGACGTTTTTCGTTAATAGTCATGTTGTCAAAATGTTTTGGGGTGTTTGTACGATGTCTCGGTACCGTTGGCAGGTAGTTAAAAAATGCAGCTCATTTTCCACCTCGTGTTGTGTGCAGTGTGTGCGCAGTCAGTCTGTTTAGGAAGCCTGTGGCGGCCTCTCTTGATGGCGAGGCTGTGCTCTCTAAGTCTAACCATAGTCAAAGATTTCCTTAATTTTGTGTCAGTCACAGTGGTCAGGTGGTCTGCCATTGTGTATTCTCTGTTTAGGGCGAGATAGCATTTAGATTTACTCTGTTTTTTGGTTGATTCTCTCCAATGTGTCAAGTTGCTTTCTTATAATTTGACTTAGTCTAATAGGGCTTCTGTCTCGGGCCTCTGCTTCTCTCTCTCTCTCTGTCTCTCTCTGTCTCTCTCTCTCTCTGTCTCCTACATACACATACACCGCTCTCAGTGTGCCCCCCTTTAGTGAAGGACTATGTTTGTGGAAAGGCCACTTTAAGGGCACTAACTGAACTGTTTAACGCTCACTAGTCGATTTATTGAGGTCAGCAGAAGGCTACGTTTTGAGAAACAGAGGAGCGGGCTATGTTTGGATTGATTTTCATGAATGATTTTATGCTGTGAGCAAAAGAGAAACAAAAGACAATCACGGCACATCAAATCAAGCCACAAAAGAAATAAGGCAAGGCCACATAAAAAATGAAGGGCAAGGCCAGTGCCGTGTCACTGAGCATTAAGCTAATAAATATCACTCTCTGTCTGTGAAACGTGAAGACAAAGAGCATGGAGAATCCTGCTGGATTATGCTGTTATGTTGATTTGATCAAGTTCTTTACTCTGGAGGGGGGTAAAATAAGCACATTAATGCTATTATAGTCAGTGATTTATTTTGGAATAGTATCTTTAGAGAGAAAAGGCAACTAGGGCTGCAACTAATGATCATTTTCATTGTTGATTAATCTATTGATTATTTGCTCCATTAGTCGATTAGTTGTTTGGTCTATAAATTGTCAGAAAATGTCGATCATTGTTTCCCAAAGCCCAAGATGACGTCCTCAAATGTCTTGTTTTATCCAAAGATATTCAGTTTACTGTCATAGAGGAGTAAAGAAACCTGAAAATATTCACATTTAAGAAGCTGGAATCAGAGAGTTTTGACTTTTTGTTCTTAAAAAATGAATCAATTAATCATTTCTGCTCTAAAGGCAAAAATATATATGCTAAAAATGGAGGGGGTCAAACTATATAACAATCCGCACAAAAGACACATAGAAATAAGTTAAATATAATTAATGATATAATATAACTTAGGGATGCACAATTAATCGCATATTAATCACGATTTGGGCTTCCCACAATTAAATGAACATGATCGCCTGCGATATTGACGTTTAAAATGTGTGTTCTGCTCATAGAAATCTCTGCTGCATATCAAATCAAGCGCTTCCTAAACTAACAGCCAGCCACAAGCCGGCGATCAAGATGTGTTGGCTTCACTTTTGGGTATAGATACTATCTATACAACCAATGTGTTTAGGAAAAAATTGAGAGCATAAAATTGTTTATTAAGCCTCTTAATGTTACTAATTTTGCTCTCAAAGTGCACCAGATTGATGCATTTGCTTTAAAATGTAGCCTACTAAAGGGTAGGGTGAATATTCATGTATTTTCTTCATATTACAATATATATAAAGCAGAAAAAAATCTTGCAATGTCAGTTTTTTCCAATATCGTGCAGCCCTAATTTTTACATTGACAGGGTTGTAGCACAATATGGAAGTGAAAACAGTTCTCTGTTTATTTTAATGTGAATGTGCAAAAAAATATGTCGTCCCTAAAATCAATAATAAATAATCGTGATCTCAATATTGACCAAAATAATCCTGATTATCATTTTGGCCATAATCGTGCAGCCCTAATATAACTACCTGGTATAGTAGAAAAATACAGCATACGTCAGGAAATCAGGACGTTAATATTGACAGAATGACACCAGGAATTATTCTGATTCACGTGGATCAATATTTATTGGCTTAATAAAGATCCAAGCCAAACAAAGAGCAACACGACAGCGCTTGTTTCAACAAAGAAACTGTCAGTGATGAAGCGGTGATTCCTGATTTGACAGCGTACTGCGTGATACAGGCTGTGTGCTCTGTATGCTGGCAGAGAGCTCTCTCTCTCTCTCTCTTTGTGAAATGAATTAGGAGAACATGAAAACTGAGCAGACCTTCAGCAATACATTATGTATGAGGAGCTTGAAGGCTCCTACTGAATTCTGTTCAGGTGGCATCAGAGGGTGCAGCCAAGTGGAAATGCTGGCTGGTCACTTAAAGCACACTATCTGTGGTAATATTTCTACATGAATGCGCAGCAAGCGGACTGGGCTATATTCTTCTACTCACAAGTTGAAATATGCAACACAACCAGGTTTCTATAGTGGCCACAGAGGAGGTTTACTGGGGCAACGGGGGATTAAAGGCCTTGCTCTAACCTTCAGGCTATCTCCTACCCTGCATAACTCTTAAGCTGCTATTTGCAATTTAAATTTAAATCTATATTTTGTTTCCCATCTTGCACTTGATTTACTAGTTACAGTATTTCTGCGGTAATCATCCAGGCTTGCAGCACACAATGTCGTCTGTTGTGTATCAGTGAGTTTGACAGCTTGACATAATTTCAAAATCAGATAACTCACCATATGATTCCCCATCTTCTGTTGTTACGAGATAACATCTAATTTCCCTTCTCGCGAGTAATCTTACAAAGACATCGTCTGCTCATCGTGAAATCAATATGCCGCGGAAACACCATTACAACAGTCTTCACAGTGCTTGAGTGAATCATTCGAGATCACAGATGAACGTGCACACACAGGCAGACACAGACACACACACACACACACACACACACACACACACACACACACACATATACAGGTACACGTACACACTGTCACCTCCAGTGTGTCCTTTGAGATAACCAGACTAATTAAAAAGCTCAAAAAGCACAAGAGTGCTCAGTGCAATTCAATAGTTTCTCAGTGCCCAGTGACAAATATTTGGCACGTTAAGAAATGTGCATAAAATCACACAAGAGCAGAACCAGTATCAGGATGAATTATACTGGGTGTAGTGGTCTCACAGGGGAGAGGCGATTATGGTCAATGGAGTGCATCCTTTGCCAACAGACAGACAGACTGTACACTACAGTCATTAGCTGCAGTGTACAGAGGCAGGACCAGTGGGCTGCCTCCGGGTCTGAGAAGTGAAGCCAATGTGGAAGTGCCTTAAACTTTCATTTTTTCGAACAGCCAGCAGGGGGCGACTCCTCTGGTTGCAAAAAGAAGTCTGATTTTATAGAAGTCTATGAGAAAATGAGCCTACTTCTCACTTGATTTACATTGTAAACATGAGATTATGGTCTCAATTGTCTTCTTCAATACAGCATGATGTTCATTTAGTAAATTATGGTCACATTTAGAGTCAAATAGACCATGAAGCAGGGGATGCTTTAGAGCGTGGCTACCTTGTGAAGACAGGTCACTAGCACGGTGTTGTCCGGTCTGGGAGTTGTGCGTAATTTCATTTTACAACTTTGACCCTTTCACAGTGTGTCTTCAGTTTGTGAAAGTTAATTTTAACAATTCGGTTGCCTAAAAATGTCTTATTCAGCGTTCGTTTGTACCAAGCTCCACCCTCTCGTGGCAACAAGATGGCGACGGCCAAAATTCAAACTTGAGGCTTCAAAACGGCAGTCCATAAACCAATGGGTGACGTCACGGTGACTACGTCCACTTCTTATATACAGTGTATGGGCAGGACAGGCAAAAAAATATATATCAAAATATGTCCGATGCAATTACATTGCAGTCAGAACAGACATGGCAAGAGCGGCGTTCTTATCACACGCTTTTGCCTTGCACATTAACATGTCATTCACACGCTTTTTCGTGCGACCGGGCTTCATAGAGCCATATATCGCTAGCATGGTTAAAAATGCTGAACATACACTGGTTCCAGCTTCTTTAATCCCAGAATTTGCGGTTTTGTTCTGTTTTATATTGTTGTTAATTAGACACCTTTGGTTTTTGGACAGTTGGTCGGATAAAAGATATCACCTTGGCCTCTTGGACCAATTTTTTCACTATGTCCTGCCATTTTATAGACTAACTAAGTAATCGTAAAAAAAAAAATCAACTCTTTCTTTGTTGATGAAATAGCTGCTGACCCAGTAACAGGAATAGAAAGTAGACAGACACAAAACAAGCATATAAGTGGAAACAGACAGGATCATATTCAAGGTAACATACATTTGGAGAGTTACAGTGGGTATACAGTAAACTGACAGGCTGACAAACAGTTAGATCTCCTTCTGAGAGCAAAATCAGAAGTGGAGTGGACAGTTAGAAAAGCACAACAATGAGCGGATGCCAGTCTAGGAAGAGTTAGACCTATAGACGTCCTGTGATTTAAAGTCTCTCTCCCTCTCCCTCTCTCTCTCTCTCTCTGGCACTGCTATAATTTTCCTGGGTGGAATGATGGATGAGGCGGTGTCAGCCCATGTTCATTATAATGCACACCATCTATTCTTCTCAGCCAGACTCTCCGCGCTCCAGGAAATGCCAGAGAGGTATTGGAGCCGCGGAGAGAGGAGAAACTCTCATCTGATTTTATGGAGAGAATTTGCTGCTAGGTGTGTGTTAACTTAGCACGCGGTGATCCATCAATCACTAATGAAGATACTGCGAGGGCTACTGCTTGTTCTTAAAAGAAACACATTCCTCCCTGGGTACGAACGATAAATAGCTTTCCATGTCCATGCAAGCACAATCCCTTGCAATATGCTTGTCCTAAATTAATAATGAGCACTCCCAACAGTTAGCTGTATGCAAACACATGTAGGGAAACATGCAGAAGCAGTGTTGGTCACCATGACCTATTTGTAATGTATTAAAGGCCTATTTCCTCGACCAGCTTCTTACTCCGAGCGATGGGACCCTACAAGAACACATTATTTTCTGATAGATTTGGAACAGTTTGGGTTATTTTACATTCAAGATTTTAGTATTTTTCTGTTCTCTTCCCACCAGTTTCAAGTGGGCGGGGCTCTATTAGAGAAAGGTGATGTCACGTACGTTCATACACCAATCATGATTTAGCAACACTTGAATCAAAATGGTGACAGTTGTGATGTCAATCAAATCTGGTTAAACCACACCCATAGTCCTGGATTGGGTCGCACCAGCTATTTGTAAATTAATTTAGAAGTTTGTGTGTAAGTTCTTAGCAGCTACTAGATAGTTTTAGAGTGATTTAGGCGACTAAATCCGGTTGCACCGTTAAAACATAAAGGGCCAGTGTGTAACATTTCGGGGGATCTTTTCGCAGAAATGGAATATAATATTCATAACTATCTTTTCATTAGTGTATAATCACCTGAAACTAAGAATCTTTGTGTTTTGGTTAGCTTAGAATGAGCCCTTCATATCTAGGGAGCGGGTCCACTTCACAGAGTCCGCCATGTTGCTCCGACATGTTTCTACAGTAGCCCAAAACAGACAAACCAAACACTGACTCTAGAGAGAGCCTTCCAGGTTTTTACGTTACCTGAAGGCCACCGTAGTTCTCCGACATGCTTGTGAAACTGCGGGAACGTGAGCCGCAGTGTGCAAAAACGTGGTACTGCCAGCCGCCGTCTGACTGTTGCTCCTTAAGTAGTGTTATTACGGTAAGGATCGCCTCTGAACGAGGTGAACGGCGTTACCACTGTTTAGCACTCACTGGCTCACATTACCTCAGTCTTGGAAAGGGAGGAGTGAGCGGAACTCAGTTGGTTGCAATCTGCAACCGCACCACTAGATGACACACTGTCCTTTTAAAACTTAAGGACATCTGTAGCCCTGTCCAATTAAAAGCAATCAACTATGTAAACAGGAAGCCACTGTAGCATCAAAAAAATACCAGATCTCTTAAATTTAACTACCAATTCTTTGTAAATGTAGGTATTACTTTGTTTTATTCATATATGCATACTTGGAGAAACGTGTGTCAGCGTTAATGGCATGAAATATCAAATTATGCTAACCTAACCGATACTATTTGGTCATTTAGCCTGACGTTATTGCCGTAACATTTAGTAATTTCAGGTAGGCCTATATTGTGCTGTTTTTGTGAAAACTAAAACTAAATACTTCCCAATTTACATTTGTTATAAACTGCATTTCAGTTACATGTCAGGTCTAATGTGTCTTTTACTCCCGACTCTATACCGGAAATATATTAGCATGTATTACCTTTAATTATCTTGGCAGCCGTTACACTTGGCAGTTGCTGGGTGTAAATAGTCTAATAGCTAATGTAGTATTGCAACCTGTTTTAATGTAGTGATATGCAAATCTCCACGTAGTAAATGTATGGCTCCTGATAAAGCAGGTTAGAAAGAATACCTACGGATGTGTCCCCTCCTCCCTCAAACTTTAGCTTTTATTCAATATTATAGATACATATTTAAGATTTGTAATCAAGTTTTCAGGGGCTTTGATAAACCAGCAAAAATTATGACATTTTTTGACAGTTCAGTTTTTTTGTCAGTTCTATTAGGTTCCAGTTTCAATTATAATTTATAGGTTTATTCAATAATTGACAAATGTGTTTTAAAAGACAAAAAGAAAAAACATTTTAACAAACTGAAACATTTACAGGAGAACTATTAAAACAGTACATGACATTTTATTTGTTGCAAAAAGACTTGAATACATGTCTACATATATATTCATGTGAGTATGTGCTCACTGCATCTTGTCAGTTTAAATGACAGGAGACTAAATGAAAGATCCACACATACATTAACAGAGCCACACATGTTAAACACACACTCACAAAATTGCTCATCCACTCCATCCCGAACAAGACTAAACACATTGTCTAGACAAACACATTATCTTTAATCAGGACAGTAATGCATCTTTTCTCCTCACACACAGATCGAGTCAGTGGGGGCCTGATGAGGGGAAATATGTGGCGTATTGAAATAGATTTATTCAAACTGATAGCATCTCATCCTATCAGCTCCACACCAAGTGTGCCAAACCGTGTGCGAGAGTCTTTTGAAAAGCCTTTAAGGATGTATCGAACAAAAGGGGAGGAAAAAGTCTCCAAATGAGTTCTGGATCATTCCCGGAGCAAAGGGATCAATAACCGCCAGGCTAAGCCCTCGCTCATCCATCTGATTCATATCTCCCCTCCCCTGCTTTTTCACATATAAGAGGAATCGCTGGACTAAAGGCTCCCTCTCTGTGGCAATATGTACCAGCTGTTTCCTCAGATACATAAAGCTGTATGAAGTGACTAATGTCAGAATTGTGCTAAAATCATAATGGATTGGATATGTCAGTGCATGATGATCTTTTCTAGAGATGTATGGCAGCAGAAGAATATACAGTTGTCTATAAATAGCTCTGTTAGAGGTAACATCTCTCTCGTGTAGAAAACCAGCCTATAAATTATAAAACAGAAATCAAACTACTGCCACTATGCATCCGTTGATACACATCACATGATGGTGATGTCTCTCTCTGAGAAAATGTGAAACTCCCAATGCTGCAAGATAAAAAAATACAAATCCTGTGTCATGTATTTACCTGACTATGATGGCTCTTGTGCTTAAATAATAGTTGTTTACTAAAATCCCAATGCTCAATGGAAACCTGGCAGGGAAAATACACTTCTCCTGTCACCGTTTTGTAAATAATTTAGTCTTAAACAGTCTCAGCTAATTCTTCATGCAGTCACACTGACATGCAAAATAAATCCCTGGAAAGAGAGCCTGATCATAGGATAAACGGTTAGGTAATTTTCTCAGAGTGTGAGTATTTTAAAAAAAAAAAAAAAATCATAGCAATTTTATGACTGCAAATGAAAAAGTCCATTCACTTCAATGTGATATTTTTTCTGTGAGGAACAACATGATTGAGGAAATAAAAAGCTTATTGACCGAAACTAACTATTGGATCATTTTAAAGACCTCTAGGGGGATCCATGTGTAGAGGTATGTAGCTATTGGACTATTCATTTCCTGTTTATTCATGACTCAAATTATATTTGCAGTCTGCAGAGTTCAGGAAAACTTCCCTCAAAAGAGAAGTTAACCAGCAAATCCAGTTACATTTGTAGTCCAAGCATATGTAGTACATATTTATGACAAAATAAATAATGGATAATAACACAAATATTTGATGCACTGACTCCTGGATGGCCTCTTCTGTCTAGCTCAGGAAACTGCAGCTGTATTAATAATCTTTTGTTCTTCAGCCTCAAAGGGCGCCACCTGCCATCTCGGAGAACAGAAAGAACAACTGAAGCTTTTATAGATAGTAAACAAAACCTCCAACAATATGTCTATGGAAATATAACAATGCATCACACACAGTAGGAGGTTAGGATATAATCAGCACCATGGCTACCATTGAGGACACTATGGTCAAGTCTCCAGTGTTTCTGAGAATGTTGGGGGTTTAGCAACATTGGAGTACTTTTAGACTCAGTACATCTAAATTTCATTATTTTTAGGCCAACAAAATGAATAAAGAAAGAATTCCTTTAATTTCCTATTATATTCTTGGAAATAACTCTGTAATCTGGTGATTTAACCTAGTTACAGAGAAAATAGGGACAAAATATTCTAGGAAAGGTGAGAATTTAGTTAATGATTTTTTGTTAATGTCAAGATTCAGGATTTTCTTGAAAGACTGCTCCATTTAAACCTGCATTACATGATATTTTCACTTTATAGTGTTTATATGTGGAATGTTTTAGTGAGCAGTTGCCTATTTACACCCCCAGCAGATCCGAAGTAACATTAGCATTCATTTGGAGTTGTGTTTCTGGCCACCCCATGAATGTAAATCCAGTATTCACTCTCCTTTTAGCTCTGTGTTTGGTCTCCACCAACTCCTGAGAAAAATATCTGGCTCTTCAGCTGCTAAATGATCCATACGTTCACCAGCTAGTCGCTAAGTAAAGGATAATGTACAGTGAGCCGGTCATGTTGTGAAAGAACCCCCGACAGGGTGATGCCGCACCCTGAAAGCGCCCTGAAGGGGTTTCTTTCACAACAATGACCCGCTAGCTGCACATTATCCCGCTTATTACACGGCTACTTACATAAGAAATCAACAATTTGACACAAAAACAGTCCGCTAGAGTCCGACATTAGAACTGCGTCCATAGTAACGGTGTGCTTTACATAGCAACGGTCTGCTATAAAGAAATAACAGACCGCAAAACGCCATGATTAACCAATCAGAATTGAGTATAACCGATAACCGACCCTCGTTAACCGATTATTAACCATTAACCAACAAGATTAGTGCATTTCATGCAGCGGTGCGCCAACTGCAGTTTCTTAGCACAACAGACCACTGAGTCTCCAGTTTGCCCGTCTGGGAGCGTTACTGTAGCGGCCACGGTGCTGCGTGTAGTGTCGCGGAGACACGGAAACATGCAGCCACTTTCACAGGATCTTCACCGCATCATTTAGTTTAGTTTAGTTTAGCAGGTTGTCAGCTGTGTGTCTGCCCGGCGTAACTTTAACGAGTTTCCTACAGACCGTGTGTGTGTGGCGGCTGTGAGTGTAGGGTTGTAGGTGGCGTTATAGCTGTGAACATAAGTGTAGCAGTGTGTGTTCAGTTTATTTGTCTGTGAATAAATGCTGCAACTCCTCACCTCGAGCGAG
Organism: Sebastes fasciatus; assembly: GCF_043250625.1. Taxonomy (NCBI): domain Eukaryota; kingdom Metazoa; phylum Chordata; class Actinopteri; order Perciformes; family Sebastidae; genus Sebastes; species Sebastes fasciatus. The sequence continues at coordinate 23,129,244 of NC_133813.1, read as the reverse complement.
CTCAAGAGACCCAAGCCAACTTCCTGTATCTACTGTAGCAACGCCGGCTCTGACTCTCTTAAGGTGGGCTGTTAAGGCAGACCAGCTTTTTCTCCTTTAAGTGACAAGTCGCTCCTCTGACTTTTGCTCAGTTTTTTAATGATTTATCAATATTTATTTTAACCTTTTAACCGATAGCGTTAATCGGTTAAAATTCTTAAAAGTTGGTTAGCGGTTAAGCGGTTAATTTTTAACATCCCTAATTTGTAAATATGAAAATATTGATTAGCGCAGCTTTAAATAAAACTGGACAGCTTACCCAAAGAATAAAATATGAACAAAACAAATAATAAAATAAAAACCCTGAGTCTTGGAGGAAGGGGTCATCATGACCCCAAGTATCTCTAAAATCTACGGCCCTGGATTAAACCAGTTTGGATAATTAACAGTTAAATTAATGCTTTATTTGAATATTATTCCTATCAATTCGTCATCTATGATATATATATTTTTTCAAATAGCCTAATAAAGTGTTACGATTTGGTGAATTTGGTGAGTGTAAGACTAACCTACATACAGTAGATGCCTCTTATGAAACACATTATGAGCTCAGTAAGTCATTCTGACCTCTATTCTGTCACATCCTCTGTTGTGAGAACACAGTTACATTATGTAACCAATGCATCACACACACAGAGACACTATGAAAAAAAAAAAAAAAATCAATCTTTCTTCAAGCACTTTTTTAATAAACCAAAAAACAGCATCTATAACAACAACAAAAGAGTGTCATAATAATAATAATAATGATAAAGGAAGTGCTGTCTGTCAGGCGTCTCCATCCAGCCAGCCCTCATATCCAAAAGACACTAAACACACAGTATACTGTGTAATCCCAGACTTTGATCACGTGAGCGCAAACTTGGCCAAATGGGAAGGCGAGTCTCGGTAGTACGCTTCCGACCGCCATTACATTACAATGCGTGGTGGGCTGGACGACCGTGCGCGGAGAGAGAGAAAGAAATGCCCGAGCGGCGCTGCGCGTAAAAGGCTCACAGACACACAGAGGGTGAGGATGACACACTCCGGTTACACGCACACTTATTTACCAATATAATAACACGCTCCAGACGCATGAACAACGAGGAAGGAAGCTGCTGCTGCTGCTGCTGAGGAAGAACAAGAAGAAGAAGAAGAAGCCGTGCACACGCTGGAGGATTCAATATAAATCATTTTCTCTCTCGAGAAGGAAGGAAGGAAGGAAGGAAGGAAAGGAAGGAGGAGGATTCGCTTTAAAAATGTCGTGTTGGGTTTATGGAGATCTGCAGACTTTTGCTTGAGCTGTGCATTTAACAAAAAAAAAAGAGAGAGGACGTTTCGTAATGATATAAAAACTGAAAGGAAGGAAGGATTTTTTTTTTCAAACACACAGCAGAAGAAGAAGCCTGCTTGTCGTTTTCCTGGTGGTGGAGTACAAGAAGAGTTGTCTTTGACTCATGATTCAGGTTTTTTTTTTTACATACATATACACGGGGAGACCGCTCCACTTTGTCCGCCCTGCCACGGAGGAGCACCGGGGGCTTTTTTCTCCGGTTTCCTCTCCGTTTAATTGAAGAGCAACAGAGGGATTAAACATTCCTGCTCCTCTGTGCTAGTGTTAGTGTGTTGAGGAGGCAGCAGACTGGGGCTGCATTGTGAGAGAGGAGAAACGGTTGTGGTAAAAGAAAGACAGGCTATAAATAGCTCATGCAATTCTCGAAAACTATCACAAGTGGTGCATCAGCTTGTGGAGCAGACGGAATCCGATATCCTGCATGTAAATGTCTCGGCTTCTTTTAAGTGATTGCTTTTGTGCTGAGTGTTTGGTGCTTTTTTTGGAGAAGTTTTGACTCTTAATTTCGCATTTTTTTGGGGGGGTGGTGGGGCTGGAAGAAAAAGGAGTCGCTTCTTCCCTCATGGATTATTATGCTCATTTAATGATGAAACTAGCAGCGGAAAGACTCGATATGGAAACGGGCTGATCGTCCTCTTGTGAAATGGATATGGAGTCTCTGTGTTTGACATTTGGAATCGCAATGTTTTGATCACGCTTTTGGATTTACATTTTCAACATTATTATTATTATATATCCGCTGGATGCATTCTGCACTTCTTCTGTCTGAATACGCCCAATTCCTCCAGCAGTGTATTCTCCGGACCTCTGGTGAGGCTGCTGCTCGTTTTGTCAGCCCTGCTCGGTGTTTATATACCGATGTAGGATCTCGACATGCCCAGCGCTGACGACCCCAACGGCGGACGATTATGACTACAACGGCGAATTGGGTGGCTAACGGGGCAAGCCTTGAGGACTGCCACTCCAACATCTTCTCTCTGGTACAGTATATATCTACAACCGGCAACCTATAAATCATTGCTCACAGACAGACACACACACGAGCCATGTTGTGATTGACAAGTCATAAGACCCGTGGGCGGCACGCGTAAATGTGTGTCTGCTGTACAAAGGTGAACCAACCAATGGCTGATGTTGTTATTAGGTAATCATTAACGAGGGTTAATGGTGCGAGTAAAAAGCACCATATTTCACCTCCTTTTATAGCAGCCCAGACAGGCTAAAATCAACAAATTATTATGAGTACAACCCCAAAAACATATCTAATAATGCTTAAGATACAATTTTTCATTAAAAAATGAAACCAAAACAAAGTAACCACTTATTTTGGCATGCATTTACAGTTTTTGGAAGGGGATGCACCGATCTAACTTTTTCAGTACCGATGGCAATACCTGGTCTTTGGGTATCAGCCGATACCGATACCAGTGTTTAATTAATAGGCTGTATATGCCTCACTGTGTGGAAGTGACTGGGATCATTCTGTGATGTGTATGGTAACATCAGGCTTCACTTAAACATCCTAACTTTGTAAAACAAAATGTAACAAATTAATCAGCCCAGTCGCGCAGCAGGTTGTGAAATTGAAACAAAATGTGATGTATTGATTCGTGTACATAGACACGAATTTCAAAAAAGATTTTGTGACGGTCAGCACAAAATCAATTCGTATGTAATCTGTGTAATTGTGAAGCAGGAAGTATAAAGAGTGGGCGAAAAACACAGGACTTTCACCCAGAATACCGGTGTTAGTGTCCCGTGTGAAACCAGAAGTCAAAGTTAATTTATTTGCCACGTAACTTCCGTACTTAAGTTACGGCATTTCCGGAGTTATTTTAACCCAAACCACGATCTTTTCCTAAATCTGTCCAAGTCGTTTTTGTAAGGTAACTTCCGTACTTAAGTTACGTCACTTAAATGTTATTTAAACCCTAAACCGCAATCTTTTTCTAAAACTAACAAAGTAGTTTTGTTGCCTAAACCTAACCAAGTTGATCCTTTCCTAAACCTAACTAAGTAGTTTTATTTTGAAAAGAATTGACACGTGAAAAATACGTTGTTGAAAGTCGTCATTTTGTGACTATTTCACGAACTGCCGTGAGACTGTGTTGAATATTTACGTAGATATACATTTGCTGAATTGATATTTATTATTAAAATAATAAATTGTACACCAGCAACTAATTAACAGGAATTACAATTGAACTGTAAACCTTTTTAGCAAATTGGTCAAAACTTAAACAGGAATTAAAATTCCAGTATAAAATGCATATAGTATATAAACATAATCTTGAATTCAATAGATCGGCCCCATTATCACCAATATTTGATCCAGCTATTTGAGTCAGTATTGGCCCGATATCCGGTATCTGGTATCGGTGCATTCCTAGTTTTTGGCATGCCGTTCAGCAGATAAACAATACATAAACACTAATTTTTCCCCATCAAGAGCACAGTGTGCTCTGGCCCTTATCCTCCTCCCCTTTAAATAATCATTTTACTGCTGGAACTCTCTTGCATTGCCAAGCAACAAACTTGGAAAGAAGGCGTACTGCTGCTGCCTCTTGTCAAATATTTCTAAAGCTGATCTGAAGCGAATAATGTGCTGATCTACAAAAATGGCTCACTGGGTTATAAATGGGTAAAATTAGGGATCATTTTTGCATGAATGTGAACTTGAGTTGCACACAAAAGCAAAATTTTTCAGATAAGATTAAGATTTTGACAGACAGCAGCGTGTATCAAGCTCACAGCGGAAACAACACTTTCACACTTATCTGAAAAAGGTGTTTTTTTGGACTCCACAGGCAGTGTTTTTTTTTTTGCAGTAGTCACTGTTTTTTTGAGGGTGGAGGAGATTGAGCAGTGTGTTTTCACAGTTTTCATCCTGCAATCAGCGGAGTTAACTGTCCTACTACAACAGGCAGCCAAGTGGAAAGGCATGCGGTAGACGGGCACAGGCTGCTGAGAACCACAACAACATAGGGGTCCTGAGGGCTTTTTAGGTGATCATGCAGGTTGTCCACCAGTAACAGCAGACGGCCCCCGGTTACACTACCAACGCTAAAGAAACACATGTCACATGCTATGGTTTTTGAGAAAGAAACTTTGTAGTTATCACACAGCTTGCAGACATCTCTAACAAAGCACTGGCAGTTCATCCTTCTCATGTATTTCAGTCGTTTTTGTGACTGTAAGCATGAAGAGATGGATTCAAAATAGCATCTTAAGCTATTCAAAAGCAACCCTCTTTGAATTTCTGTGCACTGGCGCTGACATAAATGCAACAGCGCTCCGGTATCACACGTCTTAAATTCTCTCAGTCTGACGTGCAACAGTCGAAAACAGCGATTACGTCTCTGTCAGCGTCGCAGTCGAGGTTATTCCCTCGTGGAACAAGCTTTCATTCACCCGCCGTGGCGTTGTTGGCCGTCGCGCTGCTGGCCCCTGTGAGCATCCCTTTCAAACCGAGGGAGAAAGAGACCATCCATCAGCTGGCTTGTTGAGAATATTTATGACTGGCTAGTGCCACAGCGGTTGCTCACTGGCAGGGCTCCTACAGGGAAGTCCAAGGCAGAACAAAACGCTAATGACACACCGAGTGTCCTGGTTAGAGGATACGACTGAGACAAAGAGACAGAGAGATGCAGATTGCATCCTGATGTTGAGAATGAGACATTTGTGCATGATGAGCTTAAGAAGTGGAGGCGGAAGTTATTATCAGTGGAATCAGGTGCGAGTGTTGATCCGGCAAAAGACAACTCTGAAAAATATGCATTTTATATGAATAATTGCTGGGTTATTATTTCCTGCCTGCATTTAGACCACGTATTATTTGGTTTAGTGTGGAAACAATTAGTTGAATAATTGATTGGTTGATCAACAAAAAAATTTAACAATATCTTTTATAATCTATTAATAATTAGATTTTTTTTAGAGTTTTTTTTTAAAGTTTTCCATCACAAGAATACAGAAATCTGAATGCTTGAATAGACATGAGTTTAACCACTGCTAGGGTTAAGGGACCAGCTAATATAGGATTTTGTCACGGATCGGGATAAAAAAACTCAAAGTAAGTTGATGGTGGTGAATTTCCATTTTCGAGATAATCGTGAATATCGTCACGAGTGGCTTGAAAAAGTTGTCTAGCTCGCTTTTTTATGGTAGAGAAGTGAAAAATAGAGCCTGATTTAAAAAATACAGGAATTATCATAAAGGAAAGAACAGACACACAATGTTGATATTTTTTATTTATCATTTATTTATGTAAGGGGACCTCGTGATTTATGAATACCTTATTTAAGATCGATTGTTTTTCACTAAGAAAGTATGTTCACTAAAAAAAGGCGTGTGTCCTATCTGTGATGCAATAAAAACATGTTTAACAAAATGTAAGAGAAAGTGATTCCAGTATGTTTTAGTGTCGGGATAATATCGTCAATCACTATTATTTTGGCCAAGATAATCGTGCAATGAAATTTTGTTATCGTCCCACGCCTTGTTGCAACTAACTTGGACATTTAGAGTTCCAAAAATGACACACGAGCTCTAAAGTGAGATATTTCTTAACCTTTTCCTTCAGGTCATGCTGGCGATCTCCTTACATAAAGGTCTCGTGGCTACCCGATGAGCGCTCTGGTCTGACAGCCTGTTAAACAGCATTCCAACATGCACTAACCTCGTCCCCCACACAGATTTACCGCCTGTTACTGCAACCCACATCCATAAAAAGTACCTTTTAGAAAGCATAAGTGCCCATACTGTGGGACTTTATGGGGACGCGGCAGATTACTGTCATGCGCTCTGCGAGGCCGGTGTCACATACTCGAGAGCGCTGCCATCACACACAACCCACAAAACAACTGTCTTGTGTTGCTGGTGATCGTCCATCTGTGACGGAAAGCAAACGAGACCCCTCGTAAGTGGGAGAAAAGATCTGAGTTGGAGAGAGGGAAGGGTGGAGGTGGAGGACGAGAGAAGGAGGAGAGAAACAGGAATGTTTTCATGCGAAGTGAGTGAGCGAGACTGCAGCGAAATCTGTTTTCATTTTAGGAAAGTATTATGACTGATGTGCATTTCCTGACTGCTAGCCTCAGCCTATTTGAGAGAGAAATGGTGAGAGTGAGACAGAGCAAAGGGAGAAAATTAAAGAGGGAGCGATGTAATGAGAGAGAGAGAGAAAACAGTCATGTTTCTGTGTGGACTGGGCCGGTTCTTATGACGCCGACTCGAGCCAGAGAGTCCCAGCCTGAATATGAAATGCAAGGAGACAGTCGAGAGCCTCACGACGCAGAAAGCCTCAGTGTGTGCAGGTGTGTGTGTGTGTGAGCTGTAAACACTGTAAACCATCTAGACTCGGGAGACAAACTTCAAACACCCATCACATTATACACACACATACAAATACACACACCGAGGAAAAAAAATAAACACCCACATGCACACACAAACATATGTATCCCAAATGCAACGCACTAAATCTTCTCACCCACACTCGCATGTTTTATCTCCTTTATTTGTGAATTCATCCTATAGCCCAAGGACGCAGGCGTGTACAAACATATAGGTAGAATGCAGCGCCCTTAATTAAAGGACTTCCTCTGTCCCCTCGACAGAGTGCAACACTGGTAATTAAGTGTCCTCAAGTGGAGGTCTAATGTGATCAACTAAGAGGTGCTCATTAGCCAAACTGTATTCCAATAGAGATCTTGCATGTGTAATAATGATGCTACTGTCTGGTATGGAAATAAAGTGCTAAGAGATGAGGCAGAGGGGGATATCATTAACAGCGGCGTCTTGATTTATGGCAGGTGAGTGGCCGTGCCTTGTAAGAAGAAGCAGGTAATCGGGGACGGTGCCTTTTTAATATAGGCTGTTTGCATTTCCGCGTTATTAATGGTGGTGGATATTGCAAGGATGCTTAGGGATGAGGAAGAGGCAGCGGTTGGATAAAGTGTGTGTCACGATCTGCCGGGCCAAAGAATCGGTCAAGTTTGAGTTTATACTGGGCTGAGTGGGCATCGTTTGTGCTGATACGATACCTGAGTGATGGTACTCATACCGAAATTGTATTTGGTATTTTATTATTTTCGAAAACTTGCTTTTAGAAATCCAGAGTTCTTAAATCTTAAGCTATAGTCTGACCAATAAATCAACGGTAAACTACATGTAATTCTGGCCGATATATTGCAGATATGTTGGTATTGGGGCACATGTTGATAAGTAACAAGACATTGCCGTACAGTAATTTAGAAACAGTGTTGCCATGACATTTTTCCCCCAATAGTTTATTTTTCAACTGTAATATGTCTTGGTCACTATACTTTAATAACCAGATTTAAAGTATTCTTATAAAAAAGTGTATTAATGTTATGGTTATATGTATAAAAATAAATGTATATTTGCCAAAATATCATTATTAGATTTTTTTTATCCACTATCTATCAAGCTATGGCCTAAACACAAGCAAATGTATGGGGATTTTGTCTAAATAAAAATAGTCCACAATTAGCAAAATTTTAATTGAAAGGATAAGGCTGGTGATTTATATAGACTTTGATTTAAAGGTGCTATATGCAATATCCAGAGCATTAATATAGTGGCAAACAACTATTTACTATGTAGAGATATAGAGGAGTAAAGTCTACCTGAGCAGAGAATCGCTCTCCGTCTGTGTGCGTTGTAATCCGAGTTTCTCCACGCTTTTTTGACATCGCCGGGCTGGCTCAACATGCGTGTGAGCGTGCCCTACTGGCTCGCTCACTGCTGCCGCTCTGCACTGCGCTCATACGGCGGTTACAGCTGATGAAGCCATCCCGACAGACGGCATCTTCACAGAAGTGTACTGCCCACCCACCGTCGGGTTTTCCCCCTCAGGTAAACACTGTTAGCTCTGTTAGCACCGTTAGTAGCCGGTATAGCCATCGCCATGTTGAGAGCCGTGGGGAGACAAGAGATATGCTCTTAATTCCTTGATAGAGAACCTTTAAAAAAAGGCTAAAAGGCCAAAATGGTAACATGACATTACATTACAATCATATTTTATGTGGACCATTTGCTTCATGATATGAACTAGCCTGCTGCTAGCCAGCTAGATTAGCTACGCTGCATGGATCTGGCGTTGAATGTTTCGTAACGTTAACTGATAAACTAATTTGCAAACCGCGAACTAGCCAGTTTACCAGCCCGGTCAGCCCCGGGTGTCTGGATGAATTAGCTGACATTATCCACTCAACACAGTAGGCTATTTTGCTACGTGAGCTACACACTGGTGGCGCTGTAGGAGAGCTGAAGAGAGGCGAGGCACTCGGGAGCACGCATAAACGTCGGCAAAGCCGTCCTGAGTCCTTTACGTAGAAATCAGATCAGTTATAGGCAACTGAGAAAGTCGGGGGAAGGTCTCAGTTTTACGGTACCTTACAATCCGTTCATGTAGTACATCTTGAGCTATCTTAAGGATGACATCATTGAAGCGATGCCAGCATCCTCTTACACAAGGAGAGGATCCGTCCAGGTTTCCCAGGCTTCACCCCCAGTCTTCTGCTGCGTGCCCTATGGAGCAGCTCCATCTGGTTGCTTCTCACTCAACAGTCAGCCCTCTACGCCCAACCTGTGCTTTTGGCTCCGCTCGCTTGCAGTTTTGACAGCTAGCACTGGCTTCACCTTGAGACTGTGTGTGGCGCCTCCCACTAATCTGCCCCTGTCACTGCTGTGGGAATCCCTTGTCATCGCAATAGGACTCAACGCGGCGGTGGCCCACCTGTGTGAACATGGCATTCTTTATGTCAGACACATACAGGCTCCTCAAAATAGTTTGCTGCCATAACAAAATGACTTGTGAACAAGGATCGCTCGCTGTTTTTTACTACACATCTCTTTTTCTATCAGAGCGTAGTCGTGGATCTTATCTGAGCAGTAGGCTTGTCTGGGTTCTGCCACAGAGGTGAAGAACGGTTCAAAGACAGGACAGGGAGGGAGGGAACCACCGCTGGTCCCGGAGCTGGAAATGGGACGGGATGGGCAGGAGTATTTTGGAGCACGGTGGCTTGAGTGTGAAATATGTAAGCCCTGCAGTGCCAGCTGTGTTCTATTCTTAGCGCCCGCTGGTGTTCCTGCATGTGTGCAGGGCGACAGCAGGCTGAGTGGGAACGGAGGATTGGTAGGAATGGGCAGTAGCTGGTGCCACCAAGTGCTTGTGATTGCTGGAAAGTCAGCCAGTTAGCTGGCATACGGACCGATAGACCGCTAGATAGATAGATTTAACCGCATCATTGTGACAGTGTTGTTGCTACTGTTTTTTTACTATGCTGAATTTCTGATGATCATTTATGTTTTATGCTGCAAAGAAAACCATCTTACAAGGATACATTTATTAATTATTGAGTCTTTGGTCATTTCAACCAGTTTTCAGTAGAACTGGTTTCAAGAATTTTCTAGAAATCAGAAACAAGATTATTTGGACTGGAAACAGTTGAAATTATCTTTTTTTTTTTTTTCACTGGTTCTTAGAAAATAAGATTTTTAGAACTCAGTGATAGAGAAAATCCCTTTTTGAAAGAACAAAATGAAAATGCAAAATATTTGTTGCCGATTTTTCACGTTCAAACCTTTCACACCAAGGCCGACACAAATATTTGCGTTCCATGCATTCTACTGAAAATTAAAGTTTTGCACCGTCACACAATCATCGATGCATATTAAGCACTGGTGACGGGCTCGTTATTATTCCAAGTGTTCAGTTCTGTGTAAGAAAGTTACATGTGGTCGCATTTTCTATGAAGCATGTTATTGTAATGAGTGGAAATGCTGAGCTTATTGCGCTGGTTTTCATCAGTCATGACCGGACTGGATCATACGTAGCCTATATATGTTTATTATTAAGTGATACATGGCGTTTAATACAAGGCTTAATGGTCAGTTTATAATGGTCAGCTTACCTTTGGGGCTCCATGGATTTCTCAAGGAAACACAGTGAGTTCATATGCTTCCATTACTGGTAATAACAACAATAGGCTGATAATAATAATAATAAGGCTGTACCGGATAGTTTGAAGCATCGAAGCTTCAATCATAATTTTGCATTGTAATTATGATTACTAATATCTTATAGAAACATTGCGTGAGATAATCCACCTTGTCTCTCCCTCACACACAGAGAGAGCGACTTGCCGGCTGGCTCGCACCTGTAACGGGGCGGTCTAGCAGCAATCTGCTCCATCCGTAAACATTATTATGACATTGACGTCCAAGACAATCTGTTGATCCTGTGATTAAAAGTCATTAGTTCATTGGACGGTTTGTTTTCACAAAAATTCGCAGAAATCGAAACAGCTGCAGAAAAAAAAGTTCAGTGTGGCTCATATATGATAAATGGGTTAAAATGTTTAAATTGATGTGTGATTTATTCGCACAAATTATTCATTTATTGATGATTTGTAAGGTTTGAGACTTTTACAATGTGTGCAGTATGTAAAGAAACGTAGCTGGGAATTATAGCTGTTAAATAAATACAGTAAAAAGTACAATATTTGCCCCCTAAATGAAGTGTAGTAGAAGTATTAAGCAGCATAACATGGAAATACTCCGGTAGAGTACATCAGAATTGTTGAGTAAATAATTATTTTCCATCACTGCTGTTGGTTAGTTGTTCTGTGTCATGCAGTGAGGCACATTTCCCCCTAAACGCTGGCGTTCCTCCCCTACGGATTAACACCACGTTCCTCCAAACTATTACATTCTGGACGTGTGTTGCTGCAGTCTGAGGTCTGAGGCCTGATGTCTGATGGGTAGATAAATTCCAGAAACAGATAAAACTTGTTTTCGATGATGCTGCCGCTGCTCTCTGTGCCATCGCAAGATCAGTTTGCAATCTCCTCACCTGTCTGCAGACACCTTAACAAAGAGAATTTCTTTAAAGGGAGATACTGACCTGCTTGTAACTGGGCAAATATTCTCTGCAAAGCCAGACAGCTTTGCCAATATCATGGTTGGCTGGGATTCAATTGCAGTTAAAGCACACTTAGGTTAAAGGGTGTCTTTTTTAGAGCTGCAAAACAAGGAGGAGAGAGAAAACATTAACGTTGGCTGCTGTGCTGTTGCAAATTCTAATTATCACGTGTTCACGTTCCATTGAGAGATTATCTGCGACCAATCAGACGGGTACTTGATGAGAACAAACACATTATGTGCAGACTGTTGATTCACAGCCGTTTGTGGTGCATTGATTCTCCCCCGCGCTGCCAAAACGGCGCTCTCTCTCATCTTGAATTAGGCAGACACCCATGATTTTTCAGATGCTAATGAAAATTTGTACAGCTCAATTTCAGTCCTGGCTTGCCTCACAGAATCAAATGGACTTTTGCGGTGTGAAAGTGAGACACAAAGGGTTTGATTATTTACCAGGCATGACTGAGTGAGCACGGAGCCGCTGGGCTAAGTGTTTAGGCAGGGTGGCGTTGGCACAGATATGAACATGCCATGCTACCATTGTATCTGTTGTGAATGGACAGGAGAGGAGGACTTGAGTGGGATTACATAAGTGTGTGTTTGTGTTGAGCGTGATAGCAGAAGTGCAGTGGACTTCTACTGGTAAAAGCTCTGATTGGCCGCCACTCCCACTTCGTAAGCAAACAACAGATTACAAACAGCAGCCAGGTGAGCTGCAGGTTGAAACCTGTTCAGGTGTGACATACGGTGAAGTTAATGGCTTGCCTGCGTCCTGCACACACACACACACACACACACAGACAGATGCATTGATGCTTTCCAGTTTTCCCGCCTTTATATTTAGTTTATCTGGTGTGTAATGAAACATGCAGAAGTCATGCTGATTTATGCAGGGCTATCATTTTATCTGAAATGGTATCCCATGTGGAAAAAATCAATGCAGGAAATTACAAGCCAAATTAGATATTTTTCATACCGCTTATGCCCCATTTGCCCAATTTCAGGAACAATCAGACTATTAACTACTTGTAGGCATTTCAGAAGCCTCCATGCAGTGCTAATTGTACAACGACTGCGTTGCATTCTCTCTCGCTAAAGAAACTCACTTGCTGAATTCCTATAGATGTTGTATGTTGCCTAGCAACTGTTTTTACTTTTCCTCTCTTGTCTTCTATTTTTCCTTCTTTGTTATTCTCATCTTTTCTGTCTTTGTCTGTGTCTTTTTTCGCTCACTTCTCCCTCCCCGTGGCTTGTCACGGTTGATTAAGTTACGCCAGAGACACTAGTAAAGCAGAGACTGGTTTATTTATTTGCACGTTAATAATTTAGGCTAAGCAGGGGCCACTGCTTTAGCCTGTCCCATAGCGCTCTAAAAGCTGCCTGACGCTGCAGCTTTGTGTTGTTTTATTTGCCAAATGGCTGGGGATCTTGTCAGCCCTCTCAGATGCTGCAGTGCACTGCACACAATGTCTCGCCGGCCTTATTGGTCTTCCGCCGCTGTCGCCCGCCGCCCCTCTTTGTGTCAGGTGAGAAGTCATGGCTTGATGGAGGCTTTCTGCGGCGTGATTGGCAGGTCTATCCGTCACTCAGCCCTGGGGACTGTTGCTGCTCTAATTAGGTCGCTTGGCTTGCTCACCTCCCAGGGCTGGATGCTACGGCACAACACAGATCAAATGACGGTGCCTTGTTTTGTAGGGACTTGTAAAGGTGGCGGCAGAAGGCAGAGGAAAAGCATCTGTTTAGTGTCCGCGGCCCCAGAGGCCTTCTTTCTACACCTGTTTGGTGCTTTTGTGTCGCTGCCGCTCCCCGACAAGTGCAGTAATGTGCATCGCTCTTCATTTGCGGTGTAAAATGCCAGAGGGGAGCGCGACTCCTTGTGGGTTAATTTGATTTCAGCGGGTTAATTGATGAAGGGGGAGTCGTTGCCTGTTCTGATTCCTGCCACCGGCTCCTCTAACTGGTGACTTCTCACTGCTGACTTAGCAGCACAGCCACCTTCACTGTCTTTGTTCATAGTTGCTTTTTGCACTTGATTGCTTCCACGTGCCAGCTCTGATGCATTCAAGAAATAGTGTCATTAAAGTTGGTTATTTAATCATTTAATAATAATAATAATAATAATAAACTTAATTTGTATGGCACTTTTCATTCAAGAAATGTAGCTCAAAGTGCTTCACATGAAAATGAACATTAAAAACATATTAAAAACATTAAGATGGAAAATAACAGCAGAAAAAAACATGATAAAAGTTAATAGAAATAAGAATTTAAAACGAGTTTGCTGTTAAAAATTGTCCAAAATTACTGTTGTCTTTTTTTGTAGATCAGCAGTAACATCTGTGACGAATACATTTCATTTCCTCTGACTGCTTCATAATAAAAGCTGCCATGTGAGAGAGAGAGAGAGAGAGAGAACAGGAAACAGTGAGGCAGATATCAATGAGATAAAATTACAAACATTACTGGATTACATACAGTATATCATTTGAATTGACCGTGTAAATGGCGGACTCCGCCACTAACAATGAAAACCACTGAATAGAGAGGCAAATACAGAATGTCAATACATTTGTTAGGGCTACAACTAACAATTATTTTCATTATCGATTATTTTCTAGAATAATCAAGTAATCGTTTGGTCTATAAAATGTCATAAAATAGCGAAAAAATGTCTATCCCTGTTTCTCAAAGGCCAAGGTGACTTGTTTGGTCAGTCTAAAACCCATTGAAACCCAGGTATTCAGTTTAATATATAAAACAGAGAAAAGCATGAAATCTCCATATTTGAGAGGCTGAAAACAGCATTTAATTGGCTATCATTTTTCTGTTAATCGACTAATCATTGCAGCTCTAATATCGGTGAAAAATGCAGACCATAAATATCAAAAAGGAGAGGAGTTTGATTTCATGAAAATCTAAAGGATTATAACTTTAAACTAAAGTGTTTCTGCTTAAACCTCAAACAAGTTGCATTGGGTCTGTAAGAAATAATTCAATTCTACCCTGTTCTTTGACATTGAATGAAAGAGAGGTGGATAGTGTTGCGTGTGTCTGGTAAAGACCGCGAGTCTTATCGAAAGACTCGCAGGCATCACAAGCGATCCGAACACACCCCAAATATTGGCAGCTTGTCAAGTGTCTAAACTGATTTGACGTTGACGAGAAAGCTATGCCACTCTGACAGAATAAGTGTTTCACTTGTGCCAGAGTAGGTAAAACTGCTGATACAAGCTGTCTCTCAATTGCCTAAAGTGCCTCCTTTGTCAGACTATCAAGACTGTGAGGCTCTTACACCGTTGTGAGATTCCCAAAGAAGTGGCATCTCTCTTAGATGACGTTCTCATACGCTTTCTGTCAGCTGTGATGGAGCGCTGGGATGAAAATGTTCACATCAGCTACAACTCGGATAGAGAAGTGTCCTTAATAAAGCACAAACATCTGCATATGACCAGACTAAATATTGTTTTACTTCTTCCGTAAACATATTGAATCATTTCTCTTTTAGTTAGCTTCATGTATATATTGAATTATTGTTAAAAGTCATTTGTCACGAAGGTGAAAGGAAGCACTCTACGAGTACAGAGTCATGTTTAACACTTTGAACTATGCTATAGAAATGGTACACCAGTGCCTACATTTTGCTTATGTGATGTCATTTCTTGGAGTATCTTCAAATGCTTCATATCTCTAAAATCTGTACAACCTAAGCTACAAAGTTATGTAAGTCAATAAACTATTATAATTGATAAAAGTGTTGAAATTGTGTCATAAATAAAAAAAAAAAATAAAAAAATAAAAAGTTTTTTCATAAAATATTACTAAATAAACACACAAAACATGTTGATCCAAAAGATTTCTAAATGTAGAAACTAGGGCTGTCAATTGATTCAAATATTTTATCGCATGATTGTCCATGATTAATTGTGATTAATCATCACATTTTTTAATCTGTTCAAAATGTACCTTAAAGGGAGAAATGTCAAGTATTTAATACTGTTATCAACATGGGAGTGGGAAAATATGCTGCTTTATGCAAATGTATGTATAGATTTATTATTGGAAATCAATCAGCAACAGAAAACCATGACATATATTGTCTAGAAACCCTCACAGGTACTGCATTTAGCATAAAAAATCTGCTCAAATCATAACTAGGCAAACTGCAGCCCAACAGGCAACAAAAGCTGTCAGTGTGTCAGTGTGTCAGTTTGCTGACTTGTCTATGACTTGCCCCAAACTGCATGTGATCATCATAAAGCGGGCATGTCTGTAAAGGGGAGACTCGTGGCTACCCATAGAACCCATTTTCATTCACATATCTGGAGGTCAGAGGTCAAGGGACCCCTTTGAGAATGGCCACGACAGTTTTTTCCTCACCAAAATTTAGCACCAGCTCTAGCTTTAAAACTGAGCCCTGTACAACCTCCGGAAGATCTAATGCGTTAATGCGTAAAGTTAAAACAAATTTGAGTTAACACGTTATCAGAGACAAGATCAAGACAGAGGCGGTAGCTTTCTATTGCAAAAAGAATGAATGCTTTAGCTGGTATGGTTTTTGTTTTACATTGATTTAAAAAGGATCATCCGTTTTGAAAAGGGTTAAATATGCTGTCACTACATGCCTCTGTACGTCCCAGGCAGCTGCGAAGCCTCGCTTGTGTGGAAAAAGTCCAACACAAACACGCATTCAGCTGCATGTTGGGAAGTTTAAGAGGTCCGTTCAAAAGGTCCCACAAGTTTTTTTGAGAAAGAACAGGAGGAGCGAAAATATTTTCAGTCTGCAGAAGCTTTCCCGTAAAGTGCATGTCGAGTGTGTTTTCCTCTCCGCTCTGCTATCTAAGAAGCGGAGGTTTCCTCTGCATTGTAAAGCTTCTGGGCTTCAAACAATATGCAGTATATACAGTATATCATACGTATGTTGTCGCTGCCTTTTAGACCTGCAGTATGACAAACCCTTTTGATTCCCTTTTCTGTCAAAGTCACATCCAGTTCTTTCTGTTTCAGCACATGTACGCCACAGATTAAAGTTCTGACTTCCATATTTCCCCTTGATTACAAGCACATGTCTGCTGCACTGAGGCTGACCTCTGGTTGGGATACAGATTATGTTCTCTGAGCCGGGGCTCAGTTCACCTTATAGTCAGGAAATTATCTTCAACTCTCTTGTTTTTTAGTTTAGGTTCATATTTGAAATCAATGTTCAAAGAATAAGAAAGGCATGTAAAGTAATAGAGAATCCACCTCACTGCCAGAAACGGAAAAAAAGGGTATTTTAATAGAATCTTCCACCTCCTCTGTGCTAACACGAAAATATTCAGGAAACATAAGGTTGGCTGTTATCTTTTCCCTCTGTTTACCAGACAAAAAAGACATAAAGAGAGGAATAACACAAAGGCGAGAGGGAGAGCGTGAGATACTCCTGGGTGTATTCAATAGGCATCCGTGACAGTGAGAGAGTGCTGAGAGATGAGAGGGAGAGTGGAGACAAGAAAGATAATAGAGGTGAGAGCGAGGTCAAAGCTTTGGTCCGTCTTAGCAATGGGAGGAAAAGCTCTTGTTTTTGGTCCTGCACTCAATCAGAAATTGAACCAGCTAACCAACAGAACAAGGGGGGCTTGGAGGAGCGTGGGCTTTATTGACAGCGAAACAAAATCCGTCGTCTTTTTCCTTCACCTCTTCACCTTTTTACCCCTGTGGTAGTTTTTTTTAAAAGAGACGGAGACTTCTTCTGCCTAGAATAATCATTTGATTTGCTTTTTTCGTGCTTTGAAGGGTGGCGAGGAATTTTCTGCTTTGGGTATATATATATATATTTGCTGTGCTCTTTACCGACCCATCTTGATGAACGTAGCTATAAAGTCACTCTCCCATCAAACACAGAATCATCATCACTGCCTATGACACAAAAATACACTTGTGTCAAGTGCATTTTTCTCAGATTAATGAGAGTAAAATCCCATTTGCCTAAAGGCCTTTAAACACCGGGGGCGTGACGAATAAACAACACGAAAATGTGAAATACTCGAATATTTTATGTCTAGGGCTTTTATTGTGAAAGGTAAGAACAGAAGGAGTGGATCTGGTCTGTGCTGCCTTTGTCAAGATTAAAAGGAGTAATAAAGTTTGCCATCGTGGTTTGAACTACGGGGCCTCCGTATTGTTGTTTCAGAAATATAGGTACAACTCAACCCGTTCCGCACAACCTGATTAGTTGATGCCTTTATTTGCGGTGCGAAAGCTCAGAAAATCAACCTCGTGCCGGAAAAAAGCTGCGTCACTTTTTCGCACATATATTGATGTGCGAGTTAATTGCACAACAAAAACGCCGCCGGAGTGTACAGGCCTTAACCCTCTCCATTATAACATGTAAAAGCAATTTTGCTGCATTTCCCACCTAAAACACCACTTCTAAGGCCAAAGCATGCTGTCATTTATCCTCTGATTGGTGCACACTAAATCTATTATAGCTAAATAATCTATTAAAGGCTGCACTTCAGCAACTTTCACCCCTGATTCTTTTATTAATAACAATGAAAGAACATAAAAAAAATATATTAAAGGTTGTTTTTATTTGTGTGGGTCACAGGATATTTCTCACAACACCTGATTTGTCCCCAAAGTTGCAGAGATGATAGCTTGACACGCTAGACAGGCTTTTGTTGCTTTCTCTTATAATGTGTTACAAGTGATAATTTATTCATACAACATAAAATTTTTTTAGCACTGCGTCTCCACAGACTCCAAACATGTGGATGCATACAGGACAGAAAAACACACAGATAGGCAGATCTTGGCTGTCATCACTGACAAATAACTGGACATCAGCCGGAAAATATGTCTGCCTCCTGATGCATGTCAGTGTCTTTGAGCACTTCTGGTCTGCGCATCATCACAGCTGCTGTGCGTGACGTCTGTGTGTGTGTGTGCAGGCATGTGTTTGGATCTGCCTGGGAGCATGTGACTGTAGCCCTGTTCCTCTCTTCCTGCAACTGTGCCACAGCTAATCCTCCACAGGAGTTCAGCACGGTGTTAGGTTAGTGCTTTACACATGGCCAACAAATACACAGCACCTGTGTTTGAAAGATGTAGTGCGGCCTCTGGCCATTTAGCGCAATACTTCACCTGAAAATACAACTTGTTATTGGAGAAATATTAAGACCTCAAGCCATATTTCTGCACTAGAAAGTGAACAGACTTAGCCTTAAAGCCCCCCTCCACTCAAACATGTGTTTTGGTTATTATTACTGCACTTGACTGTTTGACCTTCACTGTGCAGAATTATGTGTGTGCAGTTTGAGAATGAACTTTTCATTGAAGTAGGAGACATTATAGTCCAGCAGTCAAACACTTTTAAACACAGATATTTGCATACAGTATTCATGGATTCTGGATTATTCAATGAGGGAGAAAGAGTAGCTGTAACTGAATGAATTTTGCTCACGGCATGGTTAAAAAAAAAAAGGATGTCAATGTCGGTAGGTTGGTTGGTCAGTCCGAGACTGTGGTCCAGACTGAAATAAACCAACAACTATCGGGTGGGTTGCTGTGACTCATGGTCCCCAGAGGATGAAGCCTACTAACTACGTTGGTGTCCTGACTTTTTCCTCTAGCACATTATGTGGCTTCGAGTGAAATGTCTCGACAATTATTGGATGGATTGCCATGAGATTTGGTGCCCACATTCAGGTCACCATCAGGATGAATTGTAATAACTCTTGTGATCATTAGGTCAAAATGTTCAATTTGCCCAAAACCTTCGTGTATGACTAAATACCTGCAAAATTAACGACATTCCCATCAGTTTCAGGCTACATCCACACTAATATGTTTCACAATACATTATAATACATTTTAAAACGAAAACGTTCTCCGTCCGCGTCAAGGGCTGTCCACCATCCATACTACCACGCCTGAAAATGCATAATCACATGACCATTCACGTCATCGTTTGTCTGGTTGTACTTAGCTCCACCCGCTCGTGTCACTTCTGGTTGCAAAAAAAACAAGATGGCGACAACCAAAATGCCGCACTCGAGGCTTCAAAACGGCAGTCAACGAACCAATGAGTGACGTCATGGTGACTGCGTCCTCTTCTTATACACAGTCTATGGCTATACAGCAGCATGCTAGCATTGTCATTGTCATGTTAGCATTTAGCTCAAAGCACCCTTGTGCCTGAGTACAGCCTCACAGAGCTGGTAGCATGGCTGTACACTTGTTAACCTTTTCTTGGGAAAAAAAGGATATTGGACTCAAATTATTATTCCAAGCCGAGTATTTTTATATGTTAAAAACATGTCTGGGGGGGATCTTTAACAATCAGTTCACCAGAGAGCATGTGTTGCATTATAAAACCAACAACTGGTACGCCTTTTATTGTGAATACATTTTTTTGACATTTCACTTCTCCTCGCCTCCTCGTCTCCGCTCCCGATTCGGTAGCGGCAGACAGCTGTGTCAAACAGCGGAGGAACTTTTGACATTGACTGGGAGTGACGAGGCAGTGCAAGCAGATGTCTCCCTCTTTGCTTTGGGAGAAACAGCATCCTTGACCTTGTCATGGCTAATTTTAGGGCTCGGCTTATCACAACGCCAATGTTTATATCTCCCATTACACACACTGTCATTACAGGAGGGACATGCTTGTAATTACGGGTGCATACTGCAGTCAGGATGTTCCTGGGGGTCATGGGCATACCTCGGTGCACACTCGCTTATAAGATGCTGCAGTGTGTGTTTTTAGTACATGCACAGATTTCCTCAAAAGCATGGTTTTGGTTGGACTCATCAAAGCGGTGGAGCCTCCTTTTCTTCATCCACTCAAAGACACTGCAGGCTTTAATTCTCTTTATCCTTTTCTACCTGTCCCCGTGTTAAAAATGGGTCAGTATTTTTTTTCTTCTCTCAGCTGGTCTTGGATGTCTTGGCGCCTGCGCCAGTGTGCCAAACATGATCCTCACAGCTGGGTGAACACAGGAGAGGAGGGCAGTGTGACACACTGAGAGATTCCCCCCCACCCCCCCCTTGCCTGCCAAATCTCTGTCCTGTTCAACAATGCCTTTTTGTGCGCTCGGCTCATTCATGCAGAAATACAAACACACGGACACAAACAAACATGAAAAAGAGTTTCCAAAGCACACATGAGCATCACAGCGCCACGGACGTGTGTGTGTGTGTGTATGTTTGCATACGTATGCTCATTTACAAAATGTAAAATGATGGAAGTGGAGGCTCTTTCACTGGCTCATCACTAAATGTATCATGGCAGAGAGCAAACATAAACACTTATCATCCCATTAGATTGAGTGGAGAAGATGTCAGTTGTTGGGCCAGGCTCCAACCATTGACCCCAATTCTATTTCCTCTCCTCATGTCTCTGTAGCTCCCCTCTATATTTCAATGCTGTCTCTCCTGTGGTAGTTCATTCCCTGCGTTTCACTCAAGGCCGTCCTTTATGTCTCGCCGTCACTCTCCGCCTCTTCTCTCCTGGCACACTTTTATCGTATCTTTACAGCACCGACGGCAGCGAGCGAAGGTGTCAGTTAAATAAGGTAATAACAGCACAACAACAGGGAGACGTTAAATGTGCTAAAACATTTACACAAGGATCATAGCTGCGTAAACAGGAAGCCGGTGAAAATATAACATAATTGGGCCGAGAGACTGTGCAGTTATTGATTGAATCAACATTGTCTGATGCTCTCTTTCATGTGAAAGAAATCCATGTAGACTGAAGTACAGCACTCCAAGGTTAACACAACAGCAATAAGGCTGCTATCGCATTATGGATTTATACATAATGGTTGTTTTATTCCGTCTACTGGATGTGAGATAAATGTTAGACAGTGAGATATGAACATGCTTCTTGAATAACAATTATTACCTGATACAATTTCATATGGTTTATTATTTTCAGTATCGATTAATCTGCTGATTATTGTCTTGGTTAATCAATTGATTGTTTGTAGGGGTGGGAATCACCAGAGGCCCCACGGTATGATATCACGATACTTAAAGGACTAGTGTGTAGCATTTAGGGGGATCTATTGGCAGACATGGAATATAATATTAATAAGTATGTTTTCATAGTGTATAATCACCTAAAACTAAAAATCATTATGTTTTCGTTACCTTAGAATGAGCTGTTTATATCTACATATGGAGCGGGTCCTTTTCACCATGTTTCTACAGTAGCCCAGGATGGACAAACCAAACTCGGTTAACTTTTCCTGCTTGGGCCGGAGTCGATGATGTTACTCGCTGCCGCCGCCCTCTCTCTCTTGCTTCACCACTCACTTCCCACGCACACACGCACACACACTCTACTCTTACAACAGCTGGCTCTAGAGAGGGCCATTCGTGTTTTCCGCTTCGGCCACTGTAGAAATCCTAAATGCTTGGCACACGGGAGAAGTTGTAATCTGCAACCTTATGGCTAGATACGGCCAGATTCTACACACTGTTCCTTTAAGTCACGGTACGATCTTATTGTGATTTTTAAATGTAAGTTGGCTTGAGGTTTGTAGCATTTATTCACCGCCAAATAAACTGTACACACACTGCTACAGCTACGTTCACAGCTATGACGCCACTGACAACTCCACACTCACTGCCTCCACACACACACTCGGTCTGTCGGACACTCGCTAAAGTGACGCCGGGCAGACAGAGTAGCTCACAACCTTGCAGCTAAACTAAATAATGCAGTGGAGACTTACTGGGACGATACACGCGGCATCGTGGCTGCCGGACGGGTGAACTGGGGACTCAGTTGTCTGTTTTGCACATACACTGCAGCTGGTGATAAGTGATGGATTGAACCTGTTTGTGCATCGGCTTTTCATTGCAGCTGAGCGGCTTGTTAAGCACTAAAAATAGCACCGCTGCATCCGACACACTACACTTGTCGGTTAACAGTTAATAATCGGTTAACGAGGGTCGGTTAGAAAAAAAAATCTAAATTAGCATCCCTAGTTGGTACCAATTGATTCCTAAGGTTTTCTAGTTCCTTATGATACCAGTAGCTTTAAGACTGAGCCCGCTACAAATTTTGGCAGACCGTCGGATTGTTAGGAGGTTAATAGTTTATATAATAAAAGATTAATACTTGACGTCCATGTATCGACACAATATTGCCACGCTAAATATCGTGATACTATACTGTATCGATTTTTTTTCTCCACCTTGAATTGTCTGGTCTGTAAAATGTCACAAAATAGAGAAAAATGCCCAAGATAACGACTTCAAGTATTACATCAACAGTGCAAAACCTGTTTACAGTGATATAAAACAGAGAAAAGAAGCACTTTGGAGAAGCTTGAATGAGAGAATATTTGGTGTTTTGCTTGAAAAATGACTTAAATCATGAATTATCAAAATGATTGCAGGTTCATTTTTCTGTTGATTGACTTGTCAATGAATCAACTAATTGTTCCAGCATTTACATTACATTTAACCATGTTTGGACTGAAGAGTGAAATTACTTTATTAGTCACTGTACATAATAACAATGCTGTATATTATAATTTAAGTTTGTTAAATTGACAGCTTTAATCATTACTCTTTCTCTCCTCCTGCAGGCGGAGTTGACGGGCATTAAATGGCGTTGCTACAGCTTCCGCGGCAGCGGGGAGTACGGGCCTGTGATTTCGGCCCCGGCCCAGGACGACCCGGTCCTGCGCAGCTTCATGCGCTGCGTGCAGGCCAACCTGCTGTGCGTGTGGCGACGCAAAATCAAGCCCGACGCCAAGGAGCTGTGGATCTTCTGGTGGGGTGAAGAGCCCAACCTCTCCGATGTCATCCATCACGAGCTGGAAGGTGAGAAAGAGGAAGAGCTTCTCTAAATAATTTTTTACATCCCGTCGGTCTTCACTCCAGCTCCCGTTTATGCTCTGAAATTTTAGGTTGGAGGCTTGTGCAGACTGTTTAATTTTATGGTTGCTTTTTATTATGTTGCGTTGGATTATATAGACTGGAGAGTGATTACATGGAATACAGTCGTCTTGCGGTTTGTGTGAATTGGATGTAAAAACTGACTGAGAAGTAGTGTGTGTTGAACACGATGAACATGAATTTGAGTTGTACGAGTGTCAAATAAACTGTAGTTTTATGTTGAGGCATAACGCCTGTATGTTATACAGGAGCTGCGGTGTCTGACACGGAGCAGCGTTCAGTATTATGTAGATTCAAGCTGTTTAGTCGGCTGCAGATTCAAGCTGCATGCTGTTTGTTTAAGACGTGTAGGGTGCATTGATCTAGTCCTATATTTGAGCCTCATATAGCACACAATGTGTTTACTTTGCAACTCAAGTGTTTATATGCTGCTTCAGGACTATCACTATGATGAAGCACGCAGCTATAGGAGGAGATTTTTTCTCGCCAGTATTTACAGTGCGTGTGTGTGAATGTGTGGTTGTGTTAGTGAAAATTACACCGAGATATCTCACTTGAGAGAGTGCTACTGTCAGCACTATTGTCCCCTATTTATAGAAACATTTTCATTATCTCACTGCGCACGTGTGTGGAAGTCTAACATATCGACTAAGCCTCTGGAAGACAGGGAGAGGAGGAAACGGGAGAGGGATTATATTGGGTTTGGTTTAGCAGAACAACAGTCAGGAGGAGGAAAAAAAGAGCAGAAATATTGGATGGAGAGGTTGAAGAGATAGTGAGAATTTCAGTCCTCAGTTACCTTTTAAAGCTGACTTGATGTGAAAAGGCCTCACAGGCACTGCAGTAGATATCTGACAGATGTTCGCACTGCTGTTGGGGGGGGGAGCCCGTTACTCAGACTGCACAAGATACGGTCTACATTTCAATTGAGTTTTGTTTGCATCCCCAACAGGAGCTAAGATAACTTCCTCACCTCCTCAAAACACCCAAACACCCAAACTATGTCTCCAATCATCTAATAGCAAACATCATCCAACGCTGATATGATATGGCCTTTTTGATCATTTCATTTTGTAGTGCTCATTGATCTTAAAAGAAACGTGGAGGATGATAGCGATCACAAAAACACACAGTGTGGTGAGTACAGCAAACACTGTATCAGTGTTCACAAGCCACATAACAAGTATGTAGCAGTGTGAAAAATGTTACCTCATCAATTTGCAAGCGGTTAGCCTAAACCATCAATTATGACTCCCTAATGAAGTTAATAATAATCTTGGCCTATTTAATTAGATTTTACAGCTATTGGTTACATGAAGATGTCCCCGGTTTAAGGATTTGGATGTGGTGCAACGGTTCAAAAAGCCCACAGTTTGTTTTGTATTGCGGTTTTTGGGTCACGGTTTTGGTTTTGGTTTCGGTTTGGTTTATTTTGCACATTAGGGAGAAGAAAACCATAACCATTTCTAATGTGTTTGAACTCCCAAATATATAAATAGATTGATTGATAGTAATGAATGATAGTTCTATATTATATGAAGCCAAAACACTGATTTTATACAAGAAATAATCGAATTTGGTATCGAGAATTGTGGAATTTCACTGGCACAGTATTGGTATGGACTACTAAATTTCTGGTCTCATGACATCCCTGGTGTGGAGGCACTCTAGAGCAGGATTACTAACAGATACACACACACCCACACACACATGCTGCATACAATTATGATAATAATCTTTATACTCCTGTTGTAAATTCTCACAGGTTTCCCTCTACAATCCCTATTAAGCACTGAAAATAGCACTGTGGGTGTGAGAAGGAGTTGATAATTGTTATATAAAGTGAAGCTGGATTTCCTCCAAATTAGAATCAGTTGTAACACAGGGAATATCAGTGTTTTTTACCGAGTCTTAAAGAGCTCCACACCTGAATCTCTATATTCACTGTGGGAATGTTTTATGTGTTAGATTTCTCTCCCTCATGTCGCCTCGACTTCCTCCTCTCTCATCAGTCTGTTCCTCGTGTGATTTCTCCCTCCCTCTCTGTCTGTTCAGCGCTCTGCCTGTTCTCTGTTACATGAAAACATCTACTGACGTGAGCTAAGTAACCTCAGATGCTGTTTATAAAAGCAGACATTTGATATTAAAGCTTAAATCTTCAGTTTGAATGGAGTGTTTATACAATGTGGAAAATTGTTTATACGTCACAAAAATATTTGCAATTATTTATTGGGACAAATTGTTCAGTTTTAAGCGGTATTATGGCGTTCAGATTCACTTGGCTCTTGCTCGGTCCAGATATGTTCATCTGGTGGGACTGCAGTAAAGAGAAATTTACTCAAGTACTGTACTAGTGTACAATTTTGAGGTACTTGTACTTGAATATTTCCATTTTATGGAACTTTTTACTTCTACTTCCCTACATTTCAGAGGGAAATATGGTACTTTTCACTTCAAAACATTTATTTAATGGCTATAGTTAGGCTTTTTTGCTTAGAGTGATGTCATTTCTTGGAGTATCTTCAAATGCTTCATATCAGTAAAATATGTACAACCTAAAATAAAAGATTATGTCCGTCAATAAACTATAATAATTGATAAAAACATTGAAATTGTGTCATAAATACAAAAGTCTGACATGGTTTTTCATACAATTTTACTAAATAAACACACAGGATTTCTAAATGTAGAAATATGAACAAAATATTTCTTAGCACTCCAAAGGTCATTTGAATTATGCAATTTTTTTTGTTATTTTTGAGATATGCTCATTTTAATGAGCAGATCAAATGCAAAGGCATTTTGTTAGTTTCATTACGCTCTGCATGTCACGTAACATAATGACATCATCACGAGCGCACAGCATGATGACCTCGAGTAAACCGCTCCACCCAAGACACATTTCCCTTTTAAACTTCTCACGTGGTTTGATTTAAATAATTTATTTTAAATGCAGGAGTTTTACTTGTATTCATGTTTTTACACTGTGGCATTGGTACTTTTACTTAAGTATATGGTCTGAGCACTTCTCCCACCCCTGGTTGCTCTTCGATTTTGGTTGAAAATGGTTCAGAGGTTACAATGGGAAGTTACATTCACATTGAAAAAGTCTGTTAAATACAGAAGTAGACTCACTACAATAGTGTAAAGTAATAAGTCAGACTTCCTCAATCCCCATTCGACAATATATACAATCTATCCACATAACAATCTGAATCATTGGCTATTCATTGTTATCTGTTGATCTAATCAAACCAACTGCGGTTATTGCTAATACATGTCAGATTCATATAAGAAATAGGTGTTTTTATTCTTACTCATTCATTCAGAAATGCTGATTTACACACATTTGACTGAACAGCCAAAGCTGTCAGCTTGTCAGGCACATTTAGCGTGAATAATCAGCAGGTTAATTATATTTTGAGTCATATAGGAAATATGAAATCATTGTGAATTGCCATGTTTTGGCTGGCTAGACGGCTCAGAGTGTTGTCTGCCAGCAGAGCAGTGAATTCTCAGAAGGTGTGTTTGCCATATAATGGTGAAGAAGAGGATGTTGCCTAACATCTCTTACACAACATAAGAAAAAGACAGACTATAATTTTATAGTCAATGCCAGCTTAAAAAAAAAAAGAACTGCTTTAATTGCAATTTCTGATAAGTAAAAACGCACATTAAAAGTGGCAAAACACCACTGAACACCAGCTCAGAAAAGTCCCCTCATTAAACCGTTGTTTATGTTTTTTAAAAGTAAATTAATGTAGAAAAATACAACCTCATTATATTTACACAACATTCATTAGTTTCCAGTTTACCCGCTGGCAGCTATTCGACAGATATGAATAATATAAATTGTGTTGTGACCTGTGAAACTGAGAGGAGTCTCACATTTACACACAGAGGCTGCGCTCCAACAGGTGGGATTAGGGGCACATTAAATTGAGCTGGCAGAGAGAGAGGGTGCAGAGTGATTTAGAAATAATCTGAATAGAAGTTGAGAGGACAAATTGAAAGTGCTGACGGGTAACAAGAACATACAATGAAAAGCCTTCACCGCGGGAGTGTCCTAAAAAGAAGATATCAATGCCCAAAAAATATGTGTTACACTGTTATTTAAAAATAATACATTTGAAATTGTAGCATAGTAATGTAATCATTTAATTTTCCTATGTCGTACTTAAAGCTATAACCGTTTAAAGACCTCCTGCGGTCGTTTGACGCGAAGCGAAGGCTTCTGTCTTTCCCGTCATCACGTTGTATGCTCGTGATGACGCCATTACGTCATGTGCGGTACAAGGCGTGTCGAAACGTGCGGTGGTGCCCGAGTATTGCCCTGTAATGGCCGCGGGTGATCGTTGTTTGCATGATCCTGTTTAAATCGATGTAAAATAGAAACCACAATAGCTAGAGAATTCATTTGTTTTGCAGCAGAAAGCGAAGGCTTCTGTCTTTCGTGTCATCACGTTGTACGCTCCTGATGACGTCATTATGTCACATTACGTGCGGAACGTTGTGAAACTATCAAAACAACTTTGCACTCAATCTGGTACAAAAAATGGGCATATCTCAAAAACTTAAAAATGTCCATAGTTCAAATAACTTGTGGAGTGTAAGAAATATGTTGTTCATGTTTCTACATTTAGAAATCTTTTGGATCATTATGTTTTGTGTGTTTATTTAGGAACATTTTATGTAAAAAAACATGTTAGATTTTTGTGCTTTTATTTTTTTATGACACAGTTTCAATACTTTTATCAATTATTATAGTTTATTTATTGACATAACCTTTAAGCTTAGGTTGTACAGATTTTGGGGATATAAAGCATTTTAAGATACTCCAAGAAATGACGTCACAATAAGCAAAAATACCAATGTAGGCACTGGCGGACCATTTTTACTGCAGAGTTCAAAGGGTTAAAATGCTATCAGGAGTTTATCTTGCTCTGTGGTTGAGAACTCTTTAGGTGTCACTCACAAATCCCAAATCTTATAAATGTTGGACAACCACCTTTTAAAGACTTTCCCAATTTGAGGGAAAACTGTCATTCAGATTTTGAGATATTATAAATGAGCTCTTATTAGGTCACACATTAAGGCTATATACAGTGAGGAAGCGTGCTTGGTAGACACTAAACTAGCTATCAGTGCTGCTAGAAGATAACAACATGAAATGCAAAGATATGTTTTGTTGGTTATTATTCATGCAAACATGATGATATGATTGCACAGTTGGACAGGATAAGTGCTTCACCTCTTTCTATTTGCTTGGCCGCTGCGGGCAGCTACTACAAGCACATCCTAATCAAGGCAAAGACCTCTCCTGCTCTGTGTGTCCTGCTAACTACCCGGCTTTCATTGGCATCAAGTGGCCCATTTGATCTTTGGCTGACTCCCCTGAGTTAATTTGATTTAAGTATCACAAACGCTGCCGCAAGTAGAGGAAATAGCCAGAACGGAATCTGATGCAAAAACCTTCTGGTTATGGTGTCTGTGGTGATGGAGAAGCCATGAATCCTACAGTGTGACTGGAGTGTAGAACTGTTCTAGTCTAAATAAATCATGCCTTTGAGATGGTGCCAGCAGCATGAGCAGCTATGATCTAGTGTTACCTCTCTGCTCCTCTCTCACTGTACTCCAGCACTCTCTGATATTGTCTTTGGTTCAATGATAAGTGTTTGAGCACACTGTGGCTTGCTTTCTTTGGCCTGTGTGTGTGGGTTAAGTACAGTTTGAGAGGAAACGGGATTAATGTGTTGAGTCGTCAGCATGTTGCCAGCACAGCCAGAGACAGAGTGACACGAGTCATTAATATGAATGCACGCACATACATGAGCATGTATGCAAGCTGTCATGCACAGACACATACAGTACTCACACAATGGTTAATGAATGACTGACCACACGATCTGGACCTTGTGATTATCCGGCAGAAGCGTCACATGCTCTGTGGCTTTGGATCTACTAACACGGCAACTGCATTTATGTAATTATCGACAGTAATGAGCTTTACTGAAACCACGACATTTAACTCAAAGTGTCATTTATCACGTTTCTATGACTGCTATCATGTATGAAAGAAGCAGGGCTCGACATTGATCGTTGCCAGTTGGCCATTGGCAAGCAATTTGAGAAATTGGCAACCAATTCTTGGCCTTTGGTTGCCATCAGTGGCAACCACTTTTTAATGATTAAAACATAGGGACAGCAAACAGCAAAACACACACCCCAAAATAAATACAGTCTTAATAGTTGTTGCATCAGTGATATTTAAATATTGCTGTTACAGCCAGAACCAGACAACGCTTCTCATCCATTGGTGCGTTTACCCGCGTGCACTCAGGCATCTCTTTTAGAGACAATGGCGAAGCAAGTAAAGTTATTTGACTGTGGGGTGAAAAGTTCAACCCTGTCTCCCACAAAATTACGTTACCATACAACTATTTCTGCAGTTTTAAACATGTGGTTAACGTAAATTGAAACAAATCAAAAACAAAAACACTACTTATTTAGCTTCAGGAAACAAAACTACTGTGTTAGGTTTAGTAAACCAACATGATGGTTTGGCTTAAAATGACTACGACATTGAAGCAAAACTAAAACACAACAAAACTACTTGGAGCTCGAAGCAACACGAGCGGGCAGGTCAACGACATAATGAACACACTTCTGTTACGTCATGTAAACAAACCACGTACATATCATATTGAGCTAGATTTAAAAAAAACACACAAATGGCAAACGGAGCGGATCAAAACGAGGGTTCTTTCTGAAATATTGTAGTGACGGCTCATATATCCCATAGTTTCCATAATTGTCTCTTTGTGCCGTGTGTTCGTGTTTTATTTGAACCATTAGTGAGGTGGCTGTTATATTTTTTGACAGGTAGCTGGTAATAAAGTTTCACTAGTAAAAGCTACGCATACACAGTAACTACGAAAGTCAATGCTTGTGCTAAAAGTGTCAATAATCAAGTTAATATCTTCATTTACATCCAGGACAATTGACCCGGTTTTCTCGGCTCATTTAATTTAAACTAATCGGCCGTTCCTCGTCCAAGTTGTGGCGCTCTCAATGTGAGTGACAGGAAAAAATAGGAACAGGGTGTCCGACAGAAGTTCAGACAAAACGTCGCGCCGCGCTGTGCAGCGCCGTGTTGCTCGCAGCCAGTTAGGACACTCCAATAGAAAACAATGTAATCAAGCCCAAGTACATGTCCTAGTTGTTTCCTAAATGCAAAACTATCACTGTTTTGTGCTTTATTTTGCATTTGCAGTGTTAAGTCCTTCCATTACCAAACTGTATGACTCAATTTTACTTATAGCCTAGCTGTAAAAGTATTTAAGTTTAGTTTTTTTGTCAGGAGAGAATTCAGCTGAGTGGGCACAGTGACCTTTTTGGACGGGCCTGGACCCCCAAAGCCCGCCCCTAACGCCGACGCTGAAGCCATGACAGTGAGCCAACATATCTTATAGATGAGCTCTGGCACTGATCCACATTAGGAATGTGCATTCCAAGCACAAATGCTATTAGATAATCACTGGGAACTAGTCGATTACTTATTTCGAAAATATTCCCCCCCCCGGAAATCGAAAATCATGACCCATCCCTAATCCACATAGACATCTTACACCTGTGCTTTTCCTGCTATGACATGTCAAAATATTTGCCATGAAAAAACCCCCCAATAAAAATAGTTTAGAGGGTTAGTCAGTAGGTTTTAAGAGATGCTTTAGGTCACTGTGGCGATGGAGCATGAACCTGTAAGAGTGCCTGCAGACAGCAGCGGTGGTTCAAATTAAGGTGTTTCTGATCTGAGAAACAAATGACTAAAACATGTGTCTGAGTCGTGTCCGGTATGAACAGCTGGCTGCATACAGACACACAGTCAGCAGCCACATCTCACTGATCAAAGACGGGAACAAATGATAGCTCACTCAGCCTTCAAAGTACAGATATAATTTATTGCTTTTAAATGTAATAGTGCTATTACCTAAATGTTACCAACATTTAGGTTTGTTTTTTGTTTGTAGGTAATCTGTTGTACCAAATGGAAATTTGATGATAAAGCTGTAGCATAGATGTGTCTGAGTCTGAAATAAGGAAGGCAGTTGCTAACAAATCCTGTAGCCTCAACGTTATCTGATAATAAATGGAAAGTACCAAAAAAAGCCTAATGAGATGTGCTGGTATAATGTGCCATCTGGGATGCATGAAGGTGTCTTATGGGATTTCTGGGGCATAAAATTAGGGTTTTCTGTTTTTATTAGAACTTTTCTTTAATATAAAAAAACTCATGTAAATTGAATAGATACATACAAATTATAATTATGTATCTGAGTTAGTTTTGCAGGGTAAACACTGTAGTTTTACTGATTGTTACTTGAGGGAGTCAAGTCAGTGTCTTTTTATATCACAAAGCAGACCAAACATTATGTTGGAAAGGAACATAAAGTCCTGGTTTTAATGGATCTAGTCCAAAGAACTCCAAATATTTTTCAGTAAAAAAGAGGTTGTAATAAGTCTAAATAAATCTATCTTTACTGGTTGTATCAATGGAAATGTACCAGCTGACAAAATTGGAGGGAATTTGGTTGGAAAAGCCTAATAAGGTATTTTATTACCCCTTCTCGGAAATCCCACTGTGATGGTAAACTCCCCAGCTTACTGGAGAAATTGTGGAAATCTAAATGCACATCATTACCATGTTTTCTGGGATTGTCCCGTCATTCAAGACTTTTGGAGAGAGATTCATGATATTTACAAGATATTTTCAGATTTCATGTTCCCCTGGAGAATAAGACTTTATTTTTTGGACTTGTGCCTCAAGAATGGCTGAAAAAAGACAGATATTTATTGAATAGATTGCTGGTAGCTGGTAAAAAGGCTCTTCACAGGCTATCACAGGAGATCCCAATTCTAAATACATGGATGGACATTACAATGGACATTTACAAAATGGAGAGGATAACAGCATATGTTAACCATAAATTGGAATTATTTGTGTCACGCTGGGAGAACTGGGTTAACTATGTAACACCCCACAGGCCAGATTTTATTTTTGTTAATTTATAGTTGTATGATAATGAAAAGATCACTCCCTATTTGGTCATAGTTTTTACTATCTTGTTTTTCTATGTATCATGAATCTTAAAATACGGCACTTTAGACAGACATAGGTGGGTGATGTATGTATACAGGATCTGTAACTTATTTTATGGAAATATGTCTGTTGCAAAGTGTCAACAGAACTATAATTAAAAAAAAAAGAAAAAAAAGAAATCTATCTCTAAACCTAGAACGACTTGCACATCTTCCAGGATTAGTATTTTATTCATTTGATTTTGTCATGACTACTTTGTGGTATCCGGTGAATATTCTTTCATCTCGATTTGACATGCAAGTGTAATATGTTGTATAGGAGGTGCACCGGGATTGCCATTTAATGTAACTCCATTGTATGTTTTTTTAAGAATAAGCACTATATCTAAAAGCAGTAACTTAAAAAATCAATATGAATCAAGAATTAAATGTTAATTATGTGTTGGGTGATATCCGATATATTCATCCAATCGCCCAACCCGAATGTGAATGAAATATCTCTGTTGGAAAAATTTCATTTTCTTCATTACCTCCTATTTTTTCTCCGTTATGCTTCATCTGTTTACTTCCAAATCATCGAACTTAGCCTGCAGAGAGGAGATTTCTGTTTTCAGTGCTCATCACCTCCGCAGGCGTCCCGCAGGGTTCACTCCTGGGCCTCCGCCTCTTCTCTTTCTAGACTCCAGTCTTTGGCTCTCGCTTCACATCTCATAGCTTTCTCTGCTGCTTCCCGAGACCAGCAACACTCTACCTTTTACTTTCTATCCTCTGACAGCTGGGAGTTTGACACATGGGGACTGGTAGAGTTTCATCTCAGCCGAGCAGTGTTCATCTGTTCTTCCCTTCCCGACACCTCCAGTCGAATGCTTGTCCACCACCTTTAGCTCAACCTTGACAAGAGTGTGCTGCTGTTTTTCTTTGGCAAAAACCTGTGCAAGGTCCTTCCTGTCAATACTGACAACACTGCAGTGACTTGGATAACAAACTGCTGTGTGAGCCCCACATCATAGCCATGATTTCAACCTAACACATCTCCCAAATGAGACAACCACATTACAGTCCTCAGTCCCTGTGTCTCATCCAGCTGCAGTCAGTGTCCTCAGTGTCCCCGCATTTCTCCTGTCACATTGCTCCTACTATATACATACTGCCTTTAAAAACAAACCTCATACTGTACTTTCAGGTCATGACCTAGACTTCTGTCCACGCTCTCTGTTCTGCTACAATTGTCCAATTATTTATCCCTCTCCCTGCAATGGCCTTGCTGTCTCCTTTCTTCCCTGTGGAGGAATGACTTTCCCACCTGAGTTAGATGAGCATGAGTCATTACCTTGTTTCCATCACAACTTCAAAACCCATATCTGAGTCATATCTCAATCTTTGCTTGCTTCCAAAATGGTCCAGTTTTTTTTTTAAAACCTATTACCACTGCTTCGTCCAGTCCTCCTTTCAGGATTTCTGGAGATTAATATATTATCAAAATTTAAGGAAGTGATGTATGCTGTAGTAATTAGGGCTGGGCGATATGGCCAAAATCTTCTGTCACGATATAGGTCATTTCATATCGCGATAACAATATACAGTATATCACGATATAGCATCTTTTCTTGTAATTCAAAAATAGGCTTCACCATGTGGTTACAGACTATAGTCTACCTCTGTGTGAATTAAATACGTCGCAAATGAAAAGTCCTGAGTATTTTCTCATTTTTATAAGAACTTTAATGCAAAATGAACGCACAGCCTCAAAAAATTGCATTAGGGCTGTCAATTGATTAAAATATTGAAACGCGATTAATCGCATGATTTCCATAGTCACATTTTTCCCATCTTTTCAAAATACCACGGCTGTGTTTGATTTTGAGATTTGTCAAGTCTTTAATACTCTTATCAACATGGAAGTGGGTAAATATGCTGCCTTATGCAAATGTATGTATATATTTATTATTGGAAATCAATTAACAACACAAAACAATGACAAATATTGTCCAGAAACCCTCACAGGTACTGCATTTAGCATTAAAAAATATGCTCAAATCATAACATGGTAAACTGCAGCCCAACAGGCAACAACAGCTGTCAGTGTGTCAGTGTGCTGACTTGCCCCAAACTGCATGTTATTATCATTAAGTGGGCATGTCTGCATACTCGTGGGTACCCATAGAACCCATTTACATTCACATATCTCGAGGTCGGAGGTCAAGGGACCCCTTTGAAAATGGCCATGCCAGTTTTTCCGCGCCAAAATTTAGCGTAAGTTTGTAGCGTTATTTAGCCTCCTTCAAGACAACTTAGTATGACATGGTT
This sequence comes from Sebastes fasciatus, assembly GCF_043250625.1. Classification (NCBI taxonomy): domain Eukaryota; kingdom Metazoa; phylum Chordata; class Actinopteri; order Perciformes; family Sebastidae; genus Sebastes; species Sebastes fasciatus. Next base: position 23,094,629 of record NC_133813.1, on the reverse strand, counting down.
GAGCCAGCTAGCACCTAAAAATTGCAAGTTGCGTTAATGCATTAAAGAAATTAGTGGCATTAAAAGAATTTGCATTCATGTGTTATTATCACGTTAAATTTAACAGCCCTAATTTCCATATATACACCGTTTGTTAATCACATTGAACTGAGTGGTAATATTAAGTGTGATGTAAAAACAGAACTGCAATCTTCAAATAATATTCCCTCAAAATATTTCACATCAGATTTTCTGAGTAATTTGAGTTAGTATGTGCTTGTTATTATCACCTTAGACAACGTAATTATGTATCACGATATCTGGATATATGATTTCATCATGATATGATGCCATTGAAAGATAATAAATCATCGTATTGAATTATCGCCCAGCCCTAGTTGTAATGATTAGATGCTCAATTTAATATGCACTGTTTTCCATTCCCAGTGTACAGAAATGTGTAAAAAATATCCTCAAAGCTTTCAGTAAATTTGCAGATGCCTTTATCATAAATAAGGACTCAGTAATAAGTGTTACATTCCCTTACAGTGAGTCGCAGTGTGACTTATTTATTTCCAATAACTCCACTGTTGCACTCATCACAAATGACTCTGAATGAAAAGCATCAGCTAGATCACTAAAATGGAAATGTCAGTTTTGTTTGTCAGCCCACAAATATGCTCAACTCCCAACGAGACAAGAGCACTATAATAGGATTGATCATGGATTTGCCGAAGAGGAGTGTGTGGGTGTAGCGTTATCTAGTTAGGGCTATCTACAGCGGAAACACTACAGGGCTGATGACTTTGATAACACCATAGGCGGTGCTCCTGTGTGCCACCAAAACAGCGTGTGGTCAAGGTGAATGCAGGAGCAGTAGGAAGCGTTAGAGGGCCATTCACTTAACGCTGCGTAGCAGGTGTTGGCGTATTTTTCTGTGTTGTATGATCAGTATAATTTCATCCGAGGTTGCTGAAATGTTCATCTCGTGCATCTCAATCAGACCCGTGTCACATGGTATTTAAGATACATGTGCTGCCCTCATATTAACGCTCCCAATGGACATATATATGCTTCTTTTTTTTTTTAACCAAGAGTCAGCCTTCCACCACCCTGAGTTTTTCCTTTTCTTTCTTGAAACTGTAGTAAAGCTGAGAGGAATACAAAGTAGGGGAAATCCAGCAGAAAAAGATTGTGACTGGAATCAATCCTAGCTGGGGGTGAATGTTGTTCCAGAGACGGGAGTCTTAACCACACTGTCTCAGAGAAATTATGTGCATACTTAATTCAAAAATGAAGCTAAAAAAAACGACTAACTAAAAAGCACGGGGATGCGAGGCAGTAGACGGATGATTTAACACCACTCTTTTTAATAAACTACCAAATCACTCACCTGTAGAGCACTTTCTTTGTCATTATGTTATACTTAAAAAAATGACTTTCAGCATCAATCAGTGTATTTCTGCCGTCGTCACCAGTCAAAATGAGAGCAAGCGAGATAGGGGCTGAATTAAAAACCTGGGTCGTGCATATCCATTATCAGCTCAGTGGTTGGCTGGTGCAACAAAGATATGTGACCAACAAGTGGATTAGAGCAGCAATGCTTATGAGAAAATAATCAGAGATAATGGAATTAACAGAACAGAGAGAGAGAGAGAGAGAGAGAATTGGACATGACTTCAGGCACTGGGTTTAAACAAAACAAAACAAAAGAAATCTGCCAAATATGTAGGGGAGCGTCTCAGACTGTCTGTCTTCTGTGTTAGAAAGCTGCAGCTGGGTGCTGTGCCCTTCATAAACAGAGCTGGTTGCCATATTTTGTGGAGCTGGAGGGTTTGTGGGGAGTGTGTGTATACACACCGTGACAGGTCTCTCTGTGTGTGTGTTTGTAGCTCGACTGTGACTGTTATCATTCCTTGTGTGTGTCCGTAATTGGCCAAGTGTGTGAGTGTGGGCTGGCAGAGGTCGCAAGGTAATTGTCCTGTGAAAAAACGGTTGCCAAATGTGTGTATGTGTAGCAGAGCGCAGGAAGGAGGGCTAACCTCTGCCTCCATCTGTCCACGTCTGGCTGTGAACTCATAATCTGGCCTGTGGAGACAAACCCTCTTCACCACTCGCCACCTGCTTCAGAAATACAGGTTAGGTTGAGGTTATTACTGTTATGGATCCGCTGGCGAGGACGCTCGGTTAGTAATGTGCCGCACATAATTTGCTGTTTATTTAAGGGGGCCTCTTTATAATTTAAAAACTGGATCACAACCAGCACGTAGCTTCAAGTTTCATTCATTCACTGAATTCCTAACACGAGGAGCATTTCGTGTATTTTATTGAGGAAAGTGTTTGTTGTTTACACCAGTGTTTGATTTGTTCTAATTATGTGCACCTGACACTGCTTACCTGTTTAAAAGAGTCAGTCACTCAGAAAGACATGTTATTATCCTGCATTACAAAAGAATAAAGATACAGCAGATGTAAACTTCAAAAGATTTTTTTTTTTTTTTAACCGGTTTACCATCAGTTGGAACCAGATAAGATAGAAGTATTTAATTCAAGAAGGGTATTTAAACATTTACATCCTCTTCAATTAAAGCATTAAAAAGTCTGTCTCATTAAACGACTAGTTTGACATTTTGGAAAAGACACTTACTGAAGTGTAAACACGATTTACGGGGGGAGGGGTGTTAAGTGCTGAACTATTTCTTGTTTCCGGTTGCCTGGCAACCTCGCGGTGATGACAAAACTCTAGGAAGTCAATGCACCCTGCCAAGAAATTGTGCGGCACATAACCCCCTGTGAACCATTTTTTCACTTAGGTTTTTGTGCAGATTAAACAAACGAGATATAACTACTGCCAGACCTATGCATCAGCCAATATTAGCTTATTCCAGATATATTGGTAACGCTGTACACGTTTGGATGATGAGTAACAAGAAATTGAAACACTGAAAATGCCACATTAGCTTTGGGGGTAATTTAGAAACAGTGTCACCATTCCATACAGTAGTTTGGTGCCCAGAGAGCAGCGGCAACTGTAAAGTCAGTCTGTATCTTGGTCACAATTGATTAAAAACAACAAATCTAAGGGATCCGTATCAACATTATTTGTCAGTGTTATGTGTTTATATAAAACAACAACCATCGGCTAGGGCTGTGCAATTATTCAAATTACAATTATAATTTTGGCTTCCAACGATTATGAAAACGACATAATCAACATAAAACATTTATTGTGTGGCATTCCGTTTGGCAATGACACTCTCATTTTGTCTTGTGTTATAAATCCAGCGCACCCCTTTCCTTTACAGCGGTGCACTTTCGCCCCGCTCGGCGGGTCAGGGACGGCTGACGCTCGGCAGCGACAGTGTGGGAGGATCCCCTCGTGGGAACTCTCCCCGACGCTGGCTGGCCCTCCCCGGGGGGTATTTCCTCTGTAGTGGTGCGGCGCAACCGGCTCTAGACCGGCTTGGAAAGGCCTGGGGTAAAGGTGGCGCTTTACAGCACCCCTCGACCGGACCTCGCCGCTTAGAGCTCGGACGGAGCTCCCTGCTTGCATGTCAACTGGGGCGTACTGACTTCAATGCAGCGATGTTGGCAAACCCATCCGACCCCGTCTTGAAACACGGACCCCGTCTCGTTTACCGTGCTGTTTTCAGGGTGTGACTTTTTTTTGATGTCATGACCATTTATATCTATACAACCGATGTGTTAAAGGGACTATTTGTAACTTTCAGAAATGCTTGTTAACAGCGACACCTGTGGCCGTTAAGTCAACGAAAGTCAGCGTCGGGCTCGCGCTTGCTCGCTCTACATAGACATGAACGAGCATCGCTCAAAACAGTGGGGCGACACACGTCAGCTAAAACCACAATATCACTCTATATTTCAGCTGCTTGGCAGTAATGTTAGCTGACCAGACGAAGGTCTCTCCATGAATCACTGCTGATCCTAGTGTTGGCTTTTCCCGCTTCAGCGGTTTTGGTGCTTCTGTGTAGTTTGTGTTGGAGTCCGAATCTGAACAGTGTAGCCACACACGAGTGCGCATATGCGAGCGCGCATGGGACACCGACCCGGGTTACTTATACGTGTAAGAAGTTACAAACAGTCCCTTTTAATGATGACATTTTTTACAAGAGCACGAAGTTCTTCATAGATTTAGCCTCTTAATTTTGCTCTCAAAGTGCACCAGGTTGATGCATTTACAAAATGTTCTTTAAAAATGCACGATGTTTCCAAAGTCGATGAGTAATATTGTTAAATAATCATGATCTCAGTATTGACAAAAATAATCGTGATAATGATTTTTGCCATAATCGCGCAGCCCTATTATCGGCCGATAGATCAGAACAGCAGCAGCCCCAAAGTCCAGCATGTGCCGGGTTCTAACATGTTAATCAGTGAGTTTTAATGCTGTTGGTAGGATAATTTATCTTTGGTTTCATTCTGATTCTAGTTTTTATGCTAAGCCAAGCTAACTGTGCTCATAATGAGAGTGGCATTGATTTTCTCATCTAACTCATTAAGAAGGCAAATAAACATGATCCAAAATGTCAAACTATTCCTTTTAATGTGCTGTTTTTTTTATTTTTCAAGTGCAAGTTTTCATAGCAGCAATTTATAGCAACCTCCTCATACAGTGACACGTATTTGCACCTATCCACCTGACAGCACTATCATATCCAGTCAGAGCAGTACTACCACAATCTTCTACTTACGGCCCTCCTTGAATCACTGATGGATTAAGTGTTTTGCTGAAGTGCATCTCAGCAGCGGTTGTTAAGTGAATGGAGGCCGGTGTCCATTTCACCTCCCTGATTATCGCAGCCAGGACTCAAACCGGTGAATGTGTGCCGACTCTTCTACTGTGAGTTTTGTAACCAACTGATCATTTTGATGATGACACTGAGCAGCTGAATATACTGTGTAGTGTGAAATCTAACCTTTAAGGTTATACCGGGGGCTGAAACGTCCACAGGGCCATCATAATATGTACAATTTTTAAGATCTGGGAAGTAGTTGGGAGTTATGATGTGTTTTACGATCCCCTCGTCTCTCCCCCTTTACTTCTCTTTGTTATTTCCCCGCCTCGTTCTTCTTCTGTCTCCACCCCACCACCTACCCAACCATTGTTACTGATAGCATCATAATGATGCCTTACAAACGGCAAATTAACAAGTGAAGAGGAGAATCAAGTGAGATTGTCGCAGGCTTGGGGTGCTTAGCATTGTGCCAATATGATCCCTGCGTGCACGGCAGAGATGATGTGCAAAACACGTTGAAACCAGGATGCATGTTGAATACCGTCAGACAGAGCAGGTGCCAGCGAGCAGAGAGGGGAAGTGTGTCTCTGACCTGATAATGTGGCTGAAAGAAGTCTTTTTAAGGTTATGACTTGTAGTCATAAAGCGGTGAATAGGAACTGCATGAAAGGCGTTAAAGATTAACAAGACAAGGGCCACGCGGGTCAATTAGGGTGAAATAAAACAGGAAGGAAGTGAATAAAAGAGAGACAGTGAAAGTGAAAGACACCTCTGTGAATGTGAAACGGTATTTTTTTATGGGGTCGTCTCAAAGGGAAATATTCACCGTTGAGAACGGCAACATATTTTTACACATATTCATCACCACTTGCCTTTTACATAGATGCAGTAATACTGTGTGATTGTACTGCGTGTTGCACTGAAGTGTGTCCCTTTACTGATAAAATAAAGAGCACACCCCAGGTTTCAACCTTTTTATTGAATCAGCTGAACCTTGATTTAAATAGAGAAATCTTTTTTAAATAAAAAAAAAAATAAAAAATCCCAGTCCTGATCTGAAATGACTCCCAAGCCCCTTTTTTCTGCGTCAACAAGTTTATCTTGGCATTCATTCTTTCCACTGACGCCCGCCTCTTCCAGCCCTCTCTCCATCCCCCCCCCCCCCCCTCTCCTGCTGCTGCTCCTCCTCTTTTCAGGCTTTGTTGTGCTTTATTTTTTCCTCTCCTCCCTTGTTTTTGGGGTTGCTCTCTGTGATGTTAGGGTGGCGAATGTCTGCGAGCACGCTCAGTTCCTTGGCAAATAAAAGGTGGGGGTGTACGCTTGCCAATCAAGGCCTACTGCTTCTCTTTATTCCTTCAGGGTTTGTCTTATAGGAGCAGAAGCAAAAACTCAAACAGAGGGAATGAATAATTAGCCTCCCAATTTTTTTCCTTGAATCGGGAACTAGGTCGCCCGGCTGACACATGTCTCAATAGGGAACAACCTCGCTGAAAGGGGGAGATCTATGGAGGTTATAAGCGCCCCATAAAGGAATGCTGCTTCACCTACTGAGAGGGACACAGAGTCAGAGAGGCAAAGAGAGAAGACACAAGCTTTTGACTTTTTTTTTTTTCCCCTGTCTGGCTTTGGCTGGTGAAAAAGTGAGTCACATGTGGAAAGCGGCGATTCCATGATAGCTTTAAAAAAAAAAAAAAAAACATGAGCAAGAAAAAAGAGGGGAGGAGGGGCGGGAAGAAGAAGAAGAGGAGGGAGGGAGGAAGGGGGTAGGACAAGGGAGAGATACATGTAGGGAGAGGGAGAAAGGGAGGGGAGAGTGTGTATGACGGGAATTCATGCTTCAAAAAGAAGAAAAAAAGTGGTTTGTTTGGAGGGAGAGAAGAACATCTGCGATTTCTCTTTAGGCAGTTAGATATGCAGTTGGTTTGTTGTTTCTTTTTTGGTTCCTTATTTGCAATCCTGCCAGCAAAAAAAAACACTTATTTTGAAAATTGGTCGCTTCACACCTCCAGTTCACATCTCAAATCTGTGAGAAAGGATCAGTCTGTTCTTCAGGCTGTGACTGGGTGGACACATGTACAGTATGCTGCCACAGATTTACTTGCAACGAAGAAAGAAAAAAAAAGTGAGGGAAAAAAACTTTTCCTCTGACTTTGCCTGGACAGACGGGGGCAGATATACATGTAGAGAGGAGGGAAAGTGAGCTAGGAAACAAGGAATGAAGGCTGAGAGCTGAGGAAAAAATTGCCTCAGTCATGTTTACTTGTCTGTAAATTTGTGGGGCAAGGACGGTAGAATCTCTGATTTCCTTCCCGCCGCCTCCTCCTCTTCTTCTTCTCTCCACCCCCTTGTGGGTTGTCAGGGCGTGGTGGCCTGTGACCTCCTGACCCTCTGCACCGTGTTTGTGTGTGTGTGTGTGTGTGTGTGTGAGAGAGAGAGAGAGAGAGAGAGAGATGAGTTGGTAGGGGTGAAGTTTCCCAGCTGCACCGAGAAGGGGTGGGGGTGTACGTTTTTTTTCCTTCGCAAGCTTTCGGTTTTGAAAGAAAAGCCACAAACTGAAAGAATGAGAGCTTTGTGTGTGTTTGTGTGTGTGTGTGTGTCTTAGAGAGAGAGAGAGAGAGAGAGAGTGACACAGAAAGAGATGGAGGGACTAAAAGAGAGTAGGAGTGTAGAAGAAGTAGACGGAGAAAGAAGAGAGGCCGTGAGGGAATTAGGAAGTGAAGGGGAATCGGTGAAAATGGTGAAAAAGTTGAGGGGTGGGGCAAACTGTGAGATGGAGGGTGGAGGGTGGAAGGTGGAGGAGGGAGAGAGGGAGGGAGGGAGGGAGAGTATGACATTTCTATTTAGCGTTCAAGAAGATCAACATTAGTGCTAATATAGAATTCAGGTTTATGAGAAAACAAACAGACTCTGTTTATGTACTTTCTCTTCTGTTTGCCTCTGCTGCTGTTTCATGCTGAAGTTAGAAAGAAGGACTCGTGTTCCTCAGTCTTTAATCGGATGATTTTGGAACCACAATAAACAGAAACGTGCTGCTCAACTCTGACTTTGATGGTGGATGGTTAATGTTTGAGATACTGTATAGATCGTGGGCCAATATTGCCTACGGTTACACACTTCTATTTCACATTTACATTCCAAGTGCAAGTACATTTTATTTATTTATCTGACAACTCTTGCCCAAATAATCTATGAGCAATAAAAAAAGCATACTGATAGTGAGGAGTTCAGAGTGGATCAGACCAAAGCACCCTTCTGTGGTAACAGTAAGATAATACTGTACAGTATATATAGGCAAATATTTCTTATTTCATATGTGGTGTTTTCTTGGTCAGAATTAAAGGGATAGTTTGGGTGTTTTGAGGTGTTGTTGTATGAGGTACTTTTCCATAGTCAAGTCTTTTCATAGTGTATATAGTGCTACAGGAATGAGTCCTCAATGCCGGAAATGAGCTAGCATTTTAGCACTTCCGGTTCCCTCTTCTGGAAGTTAATGGGTTGTTTTTTTTAAATGGGTTTTAAGTTAGATGCCTGAAATAAGGTCTGTGGTTAACACAAGCTGAAGAGATTTTAACATTTTGTTCTAAGACATAAAATACGTCAGTAAATATCCAAGTCGTGATTTTTTAAATTTTACGTGCCTTAAAAAAGGCTGTTGCTAACAAGTGGCTGAATGAGACTACTAAACGTCATCACGCCGACTCATCCGCCTTTACAGCCTCGTTGTGTATACTAGCGCTCATGCGACCGTGGTGTAGTTCGTTTATAGCCTAACGTTAGCTTTTTACTTCTGGCGATTGCATTCACACTTTAAAAATCATAAAAGTGGTGTTGTGAAGATTATCTTGCTGAAAAAAACGTGTAAGTATCATAAATGTGTGTTTGCCACTCGGCTTATTTTCTGCAATAATCCAAAACTCAATAGAAAAATCCCATTGGCTTTTTGTCGAGGGAACCAGGGCGATGCTAACTTCCTGGACGGCCTACAAAAATACGTCATCCCTGGAGCACTCTATAGCTTCAGTAGATGACGGTTGGCTCGCCCCTAGTTTGGAGAAACAGACAGGAGTACCAGCAAGGAAGCAAAGCAACGTACCGCTGTGGACGGGGCCGGCAGTAAAATATATTTTAGCCACCTAAAAAAAAAGGCCCACCTAAAAACAGCTCAATATCAGTACGCTATATTAACAATATTTTCTCTGGTTTACCTTACCATGAGACAGCTATTCAGGCTATATTTCCGACGAGGAACTGAAGGTGTTATCTAGGCTCTCGCGAAAGCAACCAAACTCCATTAAAAAAAACAGTAATTTTACCCTGCATAACATGGGAGTTGCTGGAGTTATTGTGTGACTTTGGTTAGGTGAGGAAAAAAAACATCCCCGTCGGAAAGGGCTGTCTGACGGCGAGATAAAGTGGTGAAAATATTCTAAATATAGCGTACACATAAACTGATATACATTTTTTAGGTGGCTAAAATATGTTTTGCTGCCGGCCCTGTCCACAGCATTACGTTGCTTTGCTCCAGTGTCGGTACTACTGTCTGTTTCTCCAAACTGTGGGAGTGCCGACCATCATCTACTGTAGGTAATACACTGACTATGGATAAGAACCTCATACAACCACACTTCAAAACACCCAAACTATCCCTTTAAGGGTCTAAAGACAGCAGGTATCATACTGTATGTCGTAGAGGTTATAAAGCCCTTTGAGGCTTTATAATGGAATTTTTTATTCTGTGCTACATGTATAAAATTCGCTTGTATCATGCGATAATGTGCAGCATTAGTTAACTATGCAGTAGTTTAGTTGAATATAGCAGTTATAAAGTGTCTGGGAAAAAAACATCAAAAACAAAAGAATGCTTTGAGCTACAAAAACAAGAACAAACAAAAAAAACATGTTTTTGTTTATATAGATAGATAAGAATAGCACTCCTGCACATCTTATTTCAGTCTGACTCTGAAAGTTTGCCTCAGGACATAAGCATTATGTTGTGCAGACTAAAGCCAAATTTGTTTAACACCAGAGATGACTCAAAAATGAAGCTATATATATGTATATTTTTAAATAAACGATTGAGGATTAAATGGAATGAATGCTGTTGTTGTTTCCTTCCATCCTCCTTTTTGAAGACGAGCCAGCTGCCTTTGATATCTGCAGTTTGTGAGGCCTCTCAGCCGGCGTCAAGTGACTACAACGGCCAAATTGATTTTCTCCCCTGGCGTTTTTATCAGCAGCATAGAAATGCTGATTTTGTGCTGCAGTACCCACACAATCAATGTCTCCACAATAACCAGCCATTCTCCAATGGGGACTTCAGCTGTTTGTTAAAACAATTAGCAATCATGAAAATGATTATTATTTTCTTATACGGAAAGACACATTCAGTCACGGTCTTAGAGTACTTATAAACACAGACCAGAATAGCGAATAAACTTGTAGTTGTTTGGATTATTCAGTGAAGTTTGTTACTGTTTTGACTTCTGTTCTATTGGTCCACTATTGTAACCAGCTGGGATTAAAAATCACAGCTCAGCGATGCCACTGAAATGAATTCCCACACTCTTTTTTTACGATGGGCCGCTCTTTCATCATCAGTATCTGTTTATCCTTAATCCTCTATAACCACATTTCAGCCTCAAATGGCAGAGAAGCCTGAAGAATTTTGTCATAAAAAACCCCCGGATAATGAGACCTTGTGAGGCCAAAAGCAGAAATGATCATTTCTGAGTTTGAAGCAAGATTCCCACACAACCCCGTGGAAACTACTTAGGTTTTTTTTTTTCCCTTTTGAATAAGACACATCTTCAGCTACAATGCTAGGTAACATTTATATTACACAATCGTAATTATGTACAAAATGATATATACAAACTCAAGTGTGGTTAAATAAGAAAGTGATTACGGAGAAAACTGAATCAACAATTAATTCTTAAGTATTTGATGTGTAGTAAATTGTGTGTTGAACATTATGACCATACAACCCAACTTCACGGGAAGGCGTATATAAATTAGTAAGGGTGTAAATCACCAGTTTAATCACGATACGATGTTTGCCACGATACGATTTTGATTCAATTCAGAAGCCTGCGATCGATATGAGACGACATCATATGCCCATTTAACCCAATAAGTTACATTTATATCAACTCACAAAAAGCAACTTAAATATGTTTTGACAATTTGATTACTGGGCTCTTCCACATATTAAAATGAAAAACAATTCATTCTTTTTAATAAAACGGATAAAAATAGACCTGTTGTTCACTATAAAGGGCCACGTTTCTCATGTTTAAGCACTGGTTGGATGTTTAGGAAGGATTTGCACTTGGACAGAAATGGTGACACACACATGCCATGGGACTTTCAAAATAAAAGCATCTTAAAGATGACGATATATATCGTTGTTTTTCTCTTTGCATTGATGTTCAATGATCAACAATTCAATATTGTTGCAACCCTAATAGATAGCATGACATTACAAGGACATTCTGCGTGTCATGAGGACACATTTTAGGCTTTGTACGGCACACAACAAACTATGGTAACATCGGCAGTTAGGTTTAGGCAACAAAACCACTTAGTTTAAGAAAAACATCATGGTTGGGCTTGAAATAAGTATGTAAACTAATTGAAACAAATACGGAAACAACGTAACGGAAGTATGGAAAACACATCACAAACGTCACTAAGAAACACATCACTAACTTAACTTACAAAAAAAACACCGGTCTCCTGGTTGAAAGTCCTGTGTTTGTTGGACCCATCCACCTCCACCTCCATCTCCCACTAAACAGTCTTTCTCACTTTTTATTCTACGTCACTAGCTCTGAGCGTAGCATATTCCCACGGAAGCATTTACATTGCAGTCAGTACAGACTACATGCCGCACAAATGACACACCAAAAGCAAAAATGGCGTTCTCATTGCACGCTAAATGCCTTGCGAATTATTGTGTCATTCATACGTCCTTTTTTTTGTGACCGGGCTGGAACCACAACAGGTAGCATTCTGGTAAATTATTGGCTTTTGATTTCTACAGCTTCCTCATCAATTAAAGGCATTTTTTGTTATATTAGTTGAAATTTTCATTACATCTCGACAACAATCAATAAATCAAATGCTCTGACAAAAAAAAAAGAAAAAAATCTGGTATCCGTTGCAGGACTGTAAAAAACCTGTCCAATCATTTCATTCAGGCCGAAAGTAGTGATTGGACGGACTACCTAACCTGCCTGCGTGCAAGGGTGTCACCGGAGTCTTCCACAAGCTGCTAGCTTGACAGCTGCGAGTACAAACAAAGGCCATGTTTGTTGTTTATGTTCATAATGATCATTTTGGGGGGAGTGGCTTTGGAGGGAGGCCTGAAGTGACGGACTGTCAGTGTTGCAGACTTTGCAACTTTGTCTCTTTTGGAGCTGCTACTTTCATTGGAAAAGAGCTGGCAACGCAGCTCGTTTTTTCGGTGGGATCCTTTTTAAAAAAATCCAGTGTGCTCTTGCTAGTTTCTCAAGATTGCCCACCCTGCCTTTAAGCCTCTATGTGGCTACTAGATATTAAGGACATGTGTGATGATTGGCTGATTTTTAATTGCTCTCTGAAGCGCTTTGCAAGACTTCACTGATAAATGTATCCTCATACTGTAAGTGCTCTAAGGACCAGACTAGGGACCGACACAGACGCTGACATGAATGAGCTGCAGCCTGGAAAGAGAGGAGAGCTCTCCATCTATCGCTCATCCCTGAGAGAGAGACAGAGAGAGAGAGAGAGAGTTTGGCTGTCAATCTCTCTCCCTCTCTCTCTCCTCTCCCCTCTAGTGGCAGTTAGGAAGCCCTGTGGAGTCCCGCTAAGCCTCTCAATAGCTGCCCTGCCTCCCACCTCGAGGCCCATTCACTTCTAATGAGGTGCTCAAGTATCTGTGGCTTAACATGAGGGTCAACACCACAGAAATGGGCCCTTTTTACACCACTGTGGCTCCTCCGCTATGGCAAAAGTGATTAATGATATCATGCTTTTATATTCTAATCTGCTAGTGTTTCATTTTAATGTGCATCGGGTTGTCATTTTTTTGCGCACCAGACAATTTCTTCATTAATATTAATCGTGTTTCTCTGTTGCTCGCTTACATGATGTTATACTTACATTATTCAGAATATTTACATATATTAAATCATAAAGTTGTACTTTAAAATCAAACTGTTTTTCTTTTTACCGCGGCGCTGTAATTGCCTGTATGTTTGGCTCGTGCGTGGCACTACTCCGCTTGACACTTGACACGTTATTTTGACAGTTGAATGAATGGGAATTCATAGGAAGCGTCACTTCACTCCACCTGAACAACACTCAAACTATCAAGGCCTCGAACAGACCTCATGCACTAGAGGTGTTGTTGCAGACAACAAACAAAAGCCACTTTTAGTTGCAGTCACTCTCCAGTCTCCCACTTCACAAAGGCTTCCTCCGGAGCGACGAGTCAAACGCGTTGTTTTTGATCATTCGTCAATAACCTCCACTGATGTGGCGCGTTGGTGTGAACTGAGGCTGTGTGGTTACACTGCCGGAGAAAAGGGTGTAATAGTCCACCTTCCTTTAATGACATGGATAGTTCTAGTTGTTTAGAAGGAGATGAAACAACATATAAAAAGAAAAAGTGAGAAGAAAAGAGGAGGAGGAGGTGTCATGGTTTCAGGTCTATATTTGATATTTTCCAGCAGCATAGATTTGTGAATTAGTGCCACCGGCTTTCTGCCGTACGGCCTGAGTCTTTGTGTATGTATTCATCCCTTCGACACTTACTTTGTCTTCAATCAGCATCTAAAGGAAGAAGGATGTTCGCCATTTCCGAGTGCCTCTCTATGACTCATATGTGGTTAATCGGTCGTCTGGCTGTTGTTCTCTCATGAGCCAAGTTTCCATTCAAGTTGACAGCGAATTTCAAACAAATTACCAAGAAATCAGCAAAGGAAAACGCAAAAGAATTCATGTTTCCATTCACAACTGTCGTGCAGGAGTTTGGTGCATCGTGATAAGCGGCTGACGTCACTAATTCTCCAGTCGGATGCCATTAAACCGTTGTTGAAGAAGAGGGCAACAGGGGAGTGGCGTTCGTGACAGTCAGATCTACCAAACAATGGAAAACATGACGGAAAATATGGCGTGTAATTGAGGAATTTCCACACAGATGTTTTTATCGATACACCAACTTTTCCACTCAAGCCAGGTGTAAAAATTTAGTTGCGATCAGAGCTGCAACAATTAATCCATGAGTTAAATTCATCGGCAACTATTTTGATAATCAATTAATCGGTTTGAGTCATTTTTTAAGAAGAAAAAGTCAAAATTCCAGCTTCTTAGATGTGAATATTTTCTGGTTTCTTTACTCCTCTATGACAGTTAACTGAAAATCTTTGAGTTGTGGACAAAACAAGACATTTGAGGACGTCATCTTGGGCTTTGGGAAACACTGATCGACATTTTTTATACCATTATCTGACGTTTTATAAAACAAGCAACTAATTGATTAATTGAGAAAATTGACAATGAAAAAATTGCAGCCCTAGTTGCGATATTTTGACTTCACGTACTTATTGCAGTTCCTACACGAACGTGAAGAGAAGGGTGGGCGTAAAAAGTTCCCAGTGAAAAAAAAAAAGCCTAAATGGGTGTAAATGGAGCCAGGAAAACGGTCACACAGACCACCACTGCTCTTGCTCAGAAACATCTGCTTACATTAATAGCAAACTGTAAATACAAGTCATCCTCACCACACTCAGCTATGTAAACAGAAATAAACAGTTGCTGTTACTTCCTGTGGATTCAGACAAACTGAGCCGGATTAATTCTGAGAGGAAACAGCAGACTGCCGAAGCAAAATCGGGATGAGATGATGAATTCATAATGCCGTTTGAGAGCCATAAAACTCAAAAAATGTGAGAGGAATACACATTCCTTATACTATCTTATTGGTTAAAGATGACATGGTCAGCAAATAAATCCATAACAGTTGAGATTCAGACAAACACCTGCACATCTTAAAGGACTTAAAGGAATACTCTAACATTTTGGGAAATAAGCTTTTTTTGCTGTCTTGATCAATATTAATTCAATCTTGTTCAGCAGAGAAATTGATGCTTACAGAGTTAATTTGATCTATTTTTACTTTTAATTCGGCGCTGAAATCCAAGAGGCCGGTTGTGATCACGTGAGGCCGCAGAGACAAAATGTGTTTTCTCGACAATGTGTGCAAAACAGCTCAGACACCACGTCCCCCATTCATTTATTTATTTCCCAGTGACTTATGGGAAAACACTTGGCACTTAGCATCCATCCATCCGCAGCATCCCAAGCATCAAAAGATTTGTGTGTGGTTTGTGCTGGATTGAATGAGCTAAGTGACTGTCACATTATGTAAGGTTGTAGGATAATTCTGTTGGCTTTTCTCTGCACAGTTTTTGATTGTCTGTCGGGGCACACACGCACACGCACCAACACACTCCTTTTTCTCACTGTCAGCATCATACAGGGCCCATTTTTATTTCCATACCTTTTCTGTCATGACCTTTTTTCTTCATTCTTTGTTCTATTTTTGTCCTCCATTGTTTCTATTTCTGTTTTCCCTTCTCTTTCACACCAACTATCCCCCTCTCTCCATGTACTCCAAACCTCTAAACACACATTCACACACATTTTTATAGTAGGTTATATCAGAGAGTAATCTCATTTTGCTCATGATGTCGGTATCATAGCCCCGGCTAGATCCTCTCCACTCACCCTAATTACACCATTGCCTCTGCATTAATACGGTAAATATCCCGTAAATTATTAACGACACTGTCAACATGCTTTTACTAATGAATCACACAGAGTATCACTCCAAATCAGTAGCACCGGACTGAGTGGGGAGATGCTAACTAAATACATTAAGGAGCTTATGTGTGGTTTCTGTTTACCAAATTAAAAATAAATGAAAAGCTGACAAAAGTACAGAAAGAAAGTTTTTAATCTCTAACAATTGGAACAGCACATATTGAATGTGAACATAGTGATATCTGCTGCCTGTCTTGTTGGCTTGAGCTGTAAGCAGCTGGTGTTTTCTTGTGTGAACATGATGCATTTAGTGTTTCTTCGTTGTTGTTTTTTCCTCTTTATTTCCTGCATGCCCGGTGATGATTGCCTCCCTTTTGAGGTTGCAAAATGTGCCACTTCGTCTGTGAAATAGATCCCTGTTTGCACACGGAGAGGCTGACTCTTCTGAGAATTACACCTAGTCACTTTATACCTCCATCTTTCTGCCTCTTTGTGTATACTTTCTGTTCAATCTCCTGTTAATCTTGCTATTTGACACAAGCAGACAACACATACAGTATAGCACTCACTTTATGTTGCATCTCTTCTCATCAGTATGCCGTATGTGTGCCAGCAGCAGAGATGCTTTAGGCTGCTAGTATTCACACCAGGTCATCGCTGGCAGCATTGTGTGACATGCTGTGGAGCAATAATATCAGAACCCGTGTGAATCAGTGCGACTTTAAGTTGTGACATGATTATATTCTGTGCATATTGTTACGTCTGCAAATTCAGATTTTTGTTCTGCAAACCGGCGAGATGTAAGCTTTCTACAACATGTGCTTGCAAAGTTCCTCTTTTTTCTCTCTCATTCAAGTCAAATTCCCCCGTCGTCAGAGCCAGCGATACGAAACAAAAGCGCTGTGAATTCTGTGAAGTGACGAGGGGAAGTTGTGTAAGGGAATATTGAGAGGAGCCGCTGTGTGTAGACATGGCCTGGGTCGGTGCCAGCCACCCGTTCTTACCCTGCACTTTGACCTCAGCTCGGGAGAGGTGGGGCTTTTCTGGCTGCAACTTGACTCCTCTGGTCCGAGCGGTCTGTCGGTGGTGGGGGGGGATGATCAAAAAGCAATAGGATTGATCCAATACTCAAACAGGAAATGTCACCAAACACTCAAATAGCGGGCATATACAGTTGTTTTTGTGTGCTAGTGTGTTTATATGAATACATTCGCTCATGGCACAACATTCACACCCTGGTCCCTTCTCCTGCCTCTCTGCCTGACTCACTCCCACAACTATGCGAGCAACTCCAGCTCAGTCACCTAATTGATTCCAGACTTTCCCCTCATCCCTTCACTCGCTCTGAGCCTCCTCCTCCTCCTCCTCCTCCTCCTCGCTGTCACTGCTCCTCGTTCTGTCCGTCTTTCTGGGCTTTCTGGGTCTCAGTGCCTGCCATGTGTGTATTTAACTTATTGCTATTACATATACAGTACGTACTCATGATAGAATGCATGTAGTATGTTTGTGCATGCGGGCTCCTCTCTGTAATTGTTAGGGCTGGGACGATATGCTTAATCTCCAAATACTATCACGATACTAGGGTGCAGATTTGATATGTATTGCGATTTTTAACTTTTTTAACACCATAGATCATGGGAAAAAGTTGAATCATACACTTCAAAGGACTTTTACTTTGGAAAATATCTAAATTAATACAGTAACAATTTAGATTTTCAGCATGTTTGTAGTCAGAGATGTCCTGAAGTCAAATATATCAGTCATTGTCAGGAATTATGGAGCAATGTGTTTTCATTGCACCACAAGCATTCAGAAATGTAGCTATTTCAGGGTACAAATGTGGGACTTTTACTTTGAAATTGATAAGTTTTCTGTACAAATTTTCCTCACAAATTAGTGGTATCTTCTTTTTAATTTATAAGGGACATGTACTACTTTATACTTCTGGTGAATATAATCCAATCAATCTTATTTTCATATATGTATTCTATATATATCCTTTGTTAACAGCCTATTTTTGAAAACCGGACGTAGTCACACGTGTGTACTTACACTGACTTAACCAAGTCTGTCTTTAGCTCTCCCGTCAGCTCTGTTCTCTTTATACATCCATGGTCAGCTCCGTCGGGGCCGTTTGAATGCATTTGTGTTACATACTTTGGATTTAAAATGTGAGGGTGCAGGTTGTATCTACGCAGATCCCCTGATTTACCATCATTAGGTGAGATGAATGGATAAGAGAGCCAGGTTTGTATGCCTGCACCTGAGGGAGGACTAACTGGATTTTACTGTCAACATTTCTGACTTTTACCAGAAGCTGTAAATCCAGTCTGTGTCCAGGTTGAAATAAAAGGCAGTGTGAGTCATTGTGCGTCTTCCAGTTTAAAAGGTTGTAAAGATTTGTAATCAGTTTAATTCGAAAGCCTGCAGAGTTTCCCGGTAACTGCCCTCTGGATTCTGCAAAGTGGTGGCGGTGTGTTTAGAGGCAGGGCTGTTGTGTTGAGTCGGCAGGTGTCGCTGAGAAGTTTAGGAAATTATGTCACTAGAGCATGTGGGTGACTGTCAAATGGACAGGGGTGTTTGCTGTTTAATGATCAGAAGAGCAGTTAGAAATAAAGCAAGAAAGAAAATATGTCCCTTTGTAACCTTCCATCTCAGAGCCTATTACATTTGATGCATTATAAATCCAACAAGCATATTAAATACCCTCTTTCGTTGAGAACATATTATGTACAGTACTGTATGTGTGAAGCTTACAGTAAGGCAGTGGAGACTCTGCACGGACATGGTTGAGCATACACATCAGTATGCACAATTCAAACAGTATGGTCAATGGTGGGTTGTACAAATACACAGTATTTACATACCGATGGATAAAAGGCACAGTGAGGCGCCATATCCTTATGCTACTGCTGTCAGATGCTACTCGATGGTTAGTTGACCTCACCTGATCCTGTAACTTGTTCTTTCATAATTTTTCACAGCAGCCAGCTTGAAGCTCATGTGACTGAAAGCAGAAAAACACAGGAGCAATAACAGGCCGCCTGTAGAGCTGCTAGTTCTCAACCCTTTCAGGCTGTTCTCATACACCGCTCGTAGCTATATACCTACAAAAAGTAATGCACCGTAATTCTTTTATATCCCACGAAATCAATTTGTATGTAATCCACATAATAGTGAACCAGGAAGAATAAATAGTGACAAACGCTGCATAGGGAGGAGGTCAGGGTGGATGGGTTGGTCAGGAAACACTGGACTTTCACCCAGGAGACAGGTGTTCATATCCCATCTGAAACCAGAAGTCAATGTTGATATCTTTTTATTAGATATTTATTAGATATTTCGTCACATAACTTCTGTACTTAAGTTACGCCACTTCCAGTATTATTTTAACCTAAACCATGATCTTTTCCTAGTAGTTTTGTTGCCTAAACCTAACCAAGTCGATCTTTTTCTAAACCTAGCCAAGTAGTTTTATTGCCTAAACTGAACTAAGTTGATCTTTTACTTAACCTTATTAAGTAGTTTTTGTCACAAAACTTCCATAATTAAGTTACGCCTCTTCTGGAGTTATTTTAACCCAAATCATGATCTTTTCCTAAACCTAACTAAGTAGCTTTGTCGCCTAAACCGAACTAAGTTCATATTTTCCTAAACCTAAGTAGTTTTGTTGCCTAAACCAAACTAAGTCCATCTTTTACTAAACCTAAGTAGTTTTGTTGCCTAATCCTAACTAAGTCAATCTTTTACTAAACCTAACTAAATAGTTTTGTTGCCTAATCCTAACTAAGTCAATCTTTTCCTAAACCTAAGAAGTTTTGTTTGCCTAAACCGAACTAAGTCGATCTTTTACTAAACCTATCCAAGTAGTTTTGTTTTGAAAAGACAGGAGTGGAAATTGAGACGTGCGTCACGTGTTGCTGGACATTCGCAGGAAAACACAAAAAATTAACAATAACTTTTCGTAAGAAATCATATTTTTGTATGTTGTATGAGAATACATTGACCGTTTAACACAGAAACACAGTAGTTTGCAGGTTAACTTTCTACCTAAACTCCACAGCTGCTGATCTACACAGCTCCACGCAGTCAGACACTCATGCTGTTTCAAGTTGATGTTTAACAGAAATTGTCAAAGTTGAACAAATTGCATAGCTTTTAAAGTACAAGCTGCTTTGATCTCATAATCGTTCAATAATTAGTTTGGCTAATGTCTGGACGGAGACTGCGCGTAAGTTCCATGGAAATGTTCTGTATGTCTGATGACACAACTTATTTTTCGACACAGACGTTGAAGCATTCAGTTATGGTAGCAATTATGGAGTAATGGGGCCTTGCTTCACCCCAGAAGATAATAAACAGGGCTGTTACAGTTTGGATTTAATCAACAGTGGAAGTTGTGTCTAACATGAGAAAAATCTGTTTATTTTATACCCGTGGTAGGATGTAACTGGTCGGCTGTAGCTCAGGTCAGCGGGCTCTCTTGACTGCACTTGTACCAGCATGGCTTCAGAAGGTGATGCTCAAAGTCTATTAGCCGAATGGTCCATTTGTAGACGGTGACGGCTCCTGAACAACAATGATATTTTAAGAGCAGCATCCCATAATGAGTTGGCTAAAGGAGCACAGACGGATACGCTGATGTAAGAAATGGTGAATGACAGGAAGATCTTTCCCGCTGAACTTTCACCAAAGCGTCTTGTGGCCAAAAAAGAATGCCCTTTCCACCGAAAAAGATTCATGAACTGATGAACTTAAAAGTATGTGATCTACGGGAACTGTTCAACAATGTTTGCCTCATTTCAAACTAGAACTACAGCCAAAAAAAACTAAATTGAAAGCAGATTTGTTACAGTAAGTGGAAATGGAGTAAAGTCCCTGAATAACTTCCTGCAGTGGAAACCGGGTCGTACTGTCAATGTGTTTTGTTCCCTTTTCTCTACATGAATGAATTTAGAATATATCCATGTTCTGTTTGTAGCTCAGCTGGCCGAGCTGCATTAACTGTGGCTCGGTGCCAGGATAATACGGCATATTATTGCCATATTAACAGCCAGCACAAAGACAGTGAACTGCTGTAAGTAATCTCCTCTGGGCTCCTCGGTTCTCCCCGCACACTTTTCTTTGTGTTATTCTGACGTCCATGTGAGTGTTATGTGGGAAATTGGCCCTGTTAGTCGGTTTATCACACCGATACCTGCCCTTGGTGGGAATTTCCCCTTTATGTGGGGAATGCGACGGAGTCAAAAGATGCAAAAAAAAAAAATCAGAATCGCCAAGTAATAACAATGGAGGGAAGGAAGGAGGGATTGACATGTAGTGAACTGTAACATTAAATCCAAATTGAAAACCTGCGGTGTACGATAGCCTTGTTAATCAATATTGATGACTTAAACATGATTTTTCTTTGTGCTGATTTAAAGCTCACTGGCCTGCTCTCTGTTTTTGAAACAGTCAGCTTTTTATGGCCTTGTAATTGGCAATATTGCATGGATACACAGACGTCATGTATCGATCTTTTATTATATAAACTATTAATATTGCAAATATAATGTCGACTCTGATACAAACGGTTCAGTTTGTCAGGTGCCCGATGCAACATTTATGTTTTTATGACAGTTCTGGTCAGTCTGTCTGCTTGACTGACAATCACATTTTGCTGCAATAAAAATGATTAAAGTGAGATGATATAGAGTGAAAACTGTATCTTATTATATAAAACAGATGTTGAGAAACGGCATAATTTGCAGTCGAAAAAAGTAATAAATCACAATATATATTATCGTAATACTCTACATATCACAAAATGTTTAAAAGATTGTATCGTGACTTAATAAGTATCGCGATAATGTCGTATCGTGCAGGCGTCTGGTGATTCCCTCTCCTAGAAGATGTGATATTGAGATAATGTTCTGATGATTCAGTATTAATTTTGCCCTTATCGCCCACTTCCACAGACTAATCATTATTATTATCATCATCCTCACCCCTCTCTCCCTGTCCATCTGTGCAGCCTTGTCATCTCTCTCTCTCTCTCTCTCTCTCTCTCTCTCTCTCTCTCTCTCTTATTAGTAAAAACGTAAGCATACTAAGGCAGGTTGCTATGCACCAGCAGCACTACATGCATTACATACCCATACACACACACACACACACACACACACACAGCAAACAGAGATGCTCAGACATGCAGCAGGGCAGCTAATTAGTAAAGTGGCATTGAGGTTTGTGTGAAATCACACACACATACAGACAATGTCACATACACACACACGTATCGCCCATGAGCTCATAGTCTGCACACTGCAGAGACACCACTGGACGCCAATACTGCTGGTGCTATTGATCCAAGACAAATGAATGAATGAGGGAGAGAGAGAGAGAGAGAGAGAGATAGAGAGAGAGAGAGGAAGGAAATGTGTGGAGAGGGGTCATCGTGTTCGAGACAAGAGCGTTGTCACACCTCAAATCCCGCCTTCCCCCCCCCCTCGGATCAATACCAGCTTTGTGTTTGTTAGCACGGTGTTGTAGTGGTGAGTGGTCACTCCCTCTAGTGGTGTGAGACCAACACAGTCAGGGGGGGACGCGAAAGAAGAAGAGTTGAACACACTGGGAAACGAGAGAGGGACAAAACAAGAGTGAGATGGAAAGATAGCATTAGATAGAGAGAAAGAAAGAGAGGTGGAACTATAGAGAGTGGTAGTGGCGACCCAGTTCCATCACTGCTTGTTTGTGTTTGGGTTGGCACGGGGATGGGGGGGAGGAAGGTTGGGTGAAATAAACATGCATTTGTGAGGACGTTACCTCACTGTACACATACACATATATACTTTATATAGCACTCACTCACTCACACACACACACACACACACACACACACACACACACACATACATGCAAAGTCAGGCCCAGAGCTTGCATGTGCTCTATAAGGCACTTTGGGACCCAATTCTCACACACGCTGCATGCATTAAGATGAACACGTTCATAACGGCAATGACAATGTTGATGCCAGATGTTGCTCTCACACTGATATGTTCATAGATCTGCACGGGCACAAACACACTGTGACCATTCATGTATGTACATACACCGTTTTTGGACCGTTTCGAATAAACTGCAGCAAACTATTTCAATTATTTTTTGCCACATCAGCCCCAGACATTTTTATCGGTGGAGTTTTATTTTAGGGTTATAAATGTCAAATCGGTTCACATTAGACATTTTACAGTTTAATTAGGGCTCGTAATTTTAAAGATTCAGTAGATTTATTAGAGTTTATTTTGGTGAAAATCAATAAAATAAATCAATAATACAAAAAGGGGGTAAAAATTTAATTTTAATATTTATTAAATTAAATTTTTTTAAATATTTATTTATTATTTGCAACACACACTGTTGCTTAACTGTTGTTGTTATTATTATTATTATTTATTATTTATTATATATATTCATGTATATATATATTTCCAAACATACATAATCAATCAGCAAAAAAAGATAATATATACATAAACACATAGTCACACAGACAAGTAGAGGTACATGTTAGTCTATAGCCAATCTATATTGTAATTTTATTTGAATGAGAATCAGTTGCGGAAGAGTACACAGTTTTAGGGATTTCATATATATCAGAAATGGCTGCCATGTCTTACGAAATCGACCTGTAGAGCCTTATTATTATTATTATTATTATTATTCATAAAATATATATTTTTACTTACTGGTTTGGTGCATAATCATTTGTGTTTTCTCCCAATTTTTTCATCATTTTTCATATGCTTTTGGCTTCAAATCTGGGTGAAAATCTTTTTCTTTTTTAATGAATCTGCTTCTTTTAAAAAGCTAGCTTTTTATCAGTGAAAATCAGTAAAAAACAAAAAAAATGATGAGCTTTCAGTTTAATCAAATTGAGGCTGATTACATCCAGTCCCTTTAAGATCTTTCAAGCATGATGCAGTTCCCTTTACTGTAGCTCAGACTCTGATGAATGATGGATCACGATGCTTTAAAGCCCTATTGCACTTAGCTGTGCATTTAGTGTCTACAGCGCACTTTTCCCCTGGGCCATCTGTGTTCTTCCTCTGATTAACAGGCAGTAAAAACTCTAAACATGGTGGACTGACTGTTGATGAAATGACAGTTTCATGGTGTTTCCGCCTCACGCGCTCCCTACAGAACATCACTCTTTAATGTATCCGATAATTGTTTTATTTCACACTCCATTTTCTATATTTATAATTTTGTGTATAAAGGTTGCGTATGCATGCGCGTGCGGATGCCTGACCTTGTTTGCTTGCGAGAGTGATTTGTCACACCGTGTGTTGATATGGTGCAGTGAGCTGGCTCTCTGACAGCTACAATATAAACAGGAGCGTCTAATGTGGATTGCATGTTTTCTCAGGCATCTAAGCATGTGCCGCTACCGCTGTTGGGATTTGTAAAACACATTGTACCTGCTCGTGTAGGAGCTCCATATCTCATGCAGGAATTAGGGTGGAAAAGTTACATTTAAGTCCATTTCTCTGGGGTGCGTGGTTCAGATTTGTTGACTTACGGGTGGGAGGATGCGAGGGGTTTGTGACAGTTTCGGGAGTTATAGGGGGGTCAAGAGCCTGCAGTGGAGCCGGTCATGACGAGAGTAAATGAAGATGGGTTGTGGGAGGATTGGCAGAGTGGGGGAAGAAGAAAAAAAAAGTTGGGGGGGGGGGGGGGTGTTGAAGAGGGAGGGAGAGATGTAGAGACAGTGAGAGCTAATGAGCTGGATTTGCTGGAGACTTGGCATTCTGCTCGTGGTGCTCGCTCTATCTTTCTGGCTAGAGCGAGCTTCCTGTCTGAGCCCTGAAGCAGGAGTAAATGAGGGGTGGGCGGGTGGGGAGGGAGGGGGGGGGGGGGGGAGGAAGGTGGGGGTGGTGGAGGGGTGTTGGAAGCAATAGAACAGAGGAAGGAGGAGAAGGAGGAGGGTGAGGGGCGGGAGGGACCAGTGTTGAAATTGAATGCCAGGGCGCCATGTTCTCACCGCCAGCGTTTCCATGGTTACAGGGTAATTCTGGCGAGTAAGGAAATTTCATTCACTCTGGTATGAAGAAGAAGAAGAAGAAGAAAAAAAACAGGAGCGAAATATCAACAAAGCAACAGAGAAAGGAATACACACACACACACACACACACAAAAAAAAAGAGGGAAAAGAAAGAGGAGGAAAGAGAAACCTCTACTGGGGTTTCTGCCACCCATCCCCCAGGCGATCTGCCTCTGCTTCTGTCTCTCATTGCCTTTTTTTTTTCTTGTGTATTTCTGTGATGCTTGGTTTGTTTGCCACCACCCTATAAGCAAACACAACACCCACCCACAATCCTCCAGTTCTTCCAGGAGCCCTGCAGGTATATGGCAAAGAACAAAGAGAAACACTGTTAACCGGCAACTGTGTGTGTGTGTGTGTGTGTGTGTATGTTAGTGTGTTCTTTTTGGGAGGATGGCAATGGGGGTTGGTGTCGGCGTAAGGTCGGTGGGGGTTAAAGAAATCAGGAGGGCGCTCAATTGTTCGCAACACATTTGACACATGTGAACTGGCCGCTGAACACAGAGGCAGCTGATTTTGACCACGTTTTGTCTTCAGCTGCTTCAATTTCACAGCAAAAAAAACAAAACGGGTTGAGTTCAAACTCGGTGTGCATGTACGAACCTGAGCACGCAAGCATGTGTGTCATCCTGCTGCACATACTCTCACTCGCCAGCTAACTGCTGTTGACAACTGCATGGGGTTCGACTGGGCTGTCGCCGCAGCCAACCCGACAGCTGTACAGCCAAGCACCCTCTCTCTACACACACACACACACACACACACACACACACACACACACACACACACACACACACACACACACACACACACACACACACACACACAACTTCATCTTCAGTGTAATTTCAGATATGATGTGCAGGTTTTCTCATCAGCACATGCAGCATGTTTTGACAGAGTGGGCCATAAACACATGCAGTTAAACGCTGAATCATGTGTTGTTTATTATCCTCAAGCTGGTGCTCGCAGATGTTTCGCCGTCACACAAAATATCATTACTTTTCTTTTATTATCCAGATAATAAAAATAGCGAGATTTATAATTTTGGTGGTTATTTTCTCTCCCTGTCTTTCAGTGGCTGAGGAGGGTCTGTGGGAGTGCGGGCTGTCCTACGAGTGCAGGACCCTCCTGTTCAAGGCCATTCACAACCTGCTGGAAAGGTAAGGAAGCACCTCATTAGCTGCACAGCGAGAAGCTGCTGAACGTTGTAGATAGAATATGAAAACATGTTGCATGACATATATTTTATCAAGTGTATAACTTGCAGCATTATGAAGTTTTTGCACAATTTGTTACTGCAAAGTGACCCTACATTTAACATTTATAAGCAGCATATAATTATAGTTTGTAACACTAGGGCTGCAACTAACGATTATTTTCATTGTTGATTAATTTATTGATTATTTTCTCGATTAATTGATTAGTTGTTTGGTCTATAAAATGGTGAAAAGTGTCGATCAGTGTTTCCCAAAGCCCAAGATGACGTCCTCAAGTGTCTTGTTTTGTCCACAACTCAAAGATGTTCAGTTTACTGTCATAGAGGAGTAAAGAAACCAGAACATATTAACATTTAAGAAGCTGAAATCAGAGAAATCTGACCTTTTTTTCTGAAATAAATTACTCGAATCGATTATCAAAATAGCTGGCGATTAATTTAATAGTTGACAACTAATCGATTAATCACCGCAGCTCTATAAAACTCAATATAATGTAGTTGTAAGCAGATATAAGTGTTTATTATTTTATATTTGTCATAACTCCTCCTGTGGACACCCCACAAAGTGGAGGCTGGTGTATAAACAGATACTGAGTGACAATATAAGAAAATACAGTTGCAATTATATCAAACATGCATTGTAATTATAATTGTTGACATTAATAAACACTTAAAATGTCCTTACATCTGCATACAGCTGCATACTATGGTGGTACACACCATTTATTAAAGTTTTTAGGGCTATAGTGTTTATATAGAGCTCATACATGCTAAATAAGGAAGTTAAAATAATTATTTATTACATTTTCTGTACTTTATAAATAGTATAATTAACATAAATATTCAACATTTTCTTTAACATACTCAGTAAATGAAATTAGCACTCTAAATGTAATTTCTTTCTCTTAAATGAACAAGAATGACTTCTTGAATTAGGAAACAAAAACCACCGATCAATAGAACTTTGTGTCGCGTTGATCGACAGTTTCAGTTTTTCTTCCAGCAGCTTCACCTTAATGAAATTATAATCTGAGCGCTGAATCACTTGCTCAAGTACCCAAAGCTCTCCTTTCTGAGTCAGAGCCATCTGTTAAATGAAGCAGCACATATTTGCTCTCTATTAAGTTAAGCATCAGTGATCATCATAGGGGGCAGGTTGAATTAACCTTCCTATTACCTTGAAGCTAACTCCTTTTATAGCTCACTATTTCAACACCGGACGGATCATTTCCACTTTCTCTTTCATATTGCACAGACAAAATTCACCTCTGTCGCTGACTGTATTATTATTATTGTTATTATTATTTTATTATTTGAATTAACAGAGTCTTAATCAAACATTACTAATAAAGCAATTGTGAATTTTTCGATAAAACAAGCAGAGAAAAATAACACTTACAAAACACTAATGTTAAGAACTACATTACAAAGTACAATGAGTCAAACTTTATGTCCAAACTTGTGTTGAATTCGTCAGTCGAAGCTCCACAGACAAGACTTCCTATTGACATTCATTATTTTTGACATTTTCAGTAAAAGATTGGAATAAAAAATAAATTATCCTCAACGCTTTACTCAATGCGGAGGTTTATATGAAAGACTAAAGTCGTGCTTGTTTCCCATTTGGAGTTTGAATTGGGACGCAAACAAGAGATATAAATCAGTAAAATTACCTTTAACTCTATACACTTGCCACACTATAAGATATAATTAGATGGGAGAAAAACAAGGGTATTACTTTGCCGATAGGTTAGGCCAATAAGTGTGCTGAAAGCTGCAGTTCGACTCAATTTTTGACAGTTACCGTGGCCAGAAAATGAACAGATCAATCAAGTGTGATAGCTTGAGACACCTGTCAATCAAACACACATGTTCCCAAACATATTTCTCTTCAAATGTGCTCTTATCAATATTTTTATACTAACAATGGGTTAGATGATGTGTAATGTGAAAGGAGTTCATAGTGGCAAATTCACAGAGAATTATCTCCCAACTGTGCAGTTCCCCTACGCTCTGCGGCAGAGTATTAATAATAAATTCAACACTGATTGTTGTGAAACATTATTTTGGTGTTGCCCACAGACAGGCACTGTTAGCCCAAATGAATTATGGCTGTTGTGTTGTTTTTTTGTTTTTTTAAAGCTGTGCATAGTAGTGCCGCAAATTGATAAACAACTACGCATAGCGGCAATGCATAGCTACGACGTTGTTGAATTAAAACATTTACGGTGGGAAATTAAACCATCCATTGCTGACATGGAGCCCGGTGTCCCGGGACCTGGTGAACATCCAGACAAAAAAGCAAAAAACGTTATCGCAGGCGTGTGGGAAGGGAAATACCTGTGAATCATTGCTGCCTTACGAAATCCAAACTAAGCGTTTTGCCAAGTCTGCAGGAAAGAATAATACTATTATTACTACTACTGTTCGTTAACACTGAATGTAATGTACTGGAGGCCACTCCCACCCCCAACTCCTCTTCATTCTCACCCTACTCTGCAGAGTATGTCGGTGTCATTCAGCTCCTTGTCTTGGTTTTATGGCAAACAACTCTACTGTTTTGTTTCAGTGTAACTGCTCTTATCAGCTTCATTTCCCCCCACACACTCAGCTGACAAACCCACCACACACTACAGACAAAGTTGCTGGTGAACAGTCGAGCATTTAACAGCGAAACAGACAGATAGTGTATTTCCCTCAGGAGTCGGTAGAAACCAAAAACAGAGGTATAAAGGAAAACTCGAGATGGATGCAAATGTTGCTCTGTGTCTGCTGGATAAGTAAACAGGCAGTTGTTTGCTGACGTGTCCGTCATCTCAACTTTATATGGTGATAATATGTCAACACATTCAGGTTAAAAACTTAATATTCACTTTGATAGATGAGTATACATAACTAGACATGCCGGCGTAGAAGAAGCAAAATTGGCTTTTTAACTCTTTGAACTCTGCAATAGAAATGGTCCGCCAGTGACTACGTTATTTTTGCTTATTGTGATGTCATTTCTTGGAGTATCTTAAAATGCTTCATATCTCTAAAATCTGTATAACCTAAGATAAATAATAACCATAATAGTTGATACAAGTATTGTCATAAATAAAAAGAACATTTTGATCCAAAATATTTCTACAGTTTTCGGAGTTTTAGAGAATTGGAGAAACAAAGATTTGGATTTATGCAAATTTTTTATGAGCAGATCGAGTGCAAAAGCGTTTATGTTCTGCACCTCATGTATTGTGATGATGTCATCATGAGCGTACAACATGAACACAGGAAAGACAGAAGCTTTAACTTTCTGCTGCAAAAAGAGTGAATGCTCTAGCTATTATGGTATTCATTTTAGATCGATTTAAAAAGGATCGTTCAAACAACGATCTCCCGCGGCCTTCTGGCAGGAGGTCTGTTTTTAAAGGGTTTAGAGCCTAATGTTAAGAGCCTAAGTTGGGTGTATCCTATTGGCTTCATTATCATCAAGAGTATGGCTCTTGAGTATGAGCCTTCTTTTTGAGCCAGCATTTGAAGGAGCTGTATCTGGAGGCTTTTCAGCATTAGCTTCAGCATTTACTCACATTAGTTGCTCCATGGATATAATGCTTTACTCTTTTACAGTGTATTTTTTGTAAGGGCTCCAGTGAAGTGACCGTGCACAGGGATGCACTGATCCGATACACCACATTGGTATCGGGGCCAATACTGACCTTATTAAGCGGTCTGGTATCGGCCATGATGTAACCAATCTACTATAAACACAGTTTCTGTGTTAATGTTATTCTAAAATGAATTGTTTGGGGTCGATAAGACTGTACCAAAGATGGTAGAGCTGGAGGCTGAAAGCTTTGGATAGCTCAGCCTGGCTGAGTGCAGAGGAGTCCATAAAATCATTTTGTAATTCCTTGACCGGGGTCAGAGGATCCAGCAGGGAATTCACTGGCACCTGCACACAGAGACGAGTCAAAGTTGCGAAAGCGCTGAGGTTTGTCTCTGAAAGGAGGCCGACACGAGGTGAAGAAGTGCACAGATGGTGGGATAGCCAAATAGGGAGCATGATGACTGAACCGTTTGATGTGATCAAAAAGGAAAGGGTTTTTGGAAAGCTATGTGTAAAAGTGCACACCACTTTCAGGGGGGAAAGCAGATTAGCAGAAGATTACCTTTTCCTTTTCCTGTACGCTTAAACTGCACATCTCGAACACTGCTCAGATGTTGCTGAGGGACGGCCCCCTGCTGCAGTTTATGTAAAACTATAAAATGTAGAGCTGCAGCGATTTATCGAGAAGTTGTCAACTATTAAATTAACCGCTGACTATTTTGATAATCGGTTTGAGTAATTTTTAGGGGGGAAAAAAGTCAAAATTCTCTGATTCCAGCTTCTTAAATGTGAATATTTTCTGGTTTCTTTACTCCTCTATGAGAGTAAACTGAATACCTTTGAGTTGTGGATAAAACAAGACATTTGAGGACGTCATCTTGGGCTTTGGGAAACACTGATCAACATTTTTCACCATATTCTGTCATTTTATAAACCAAACAACTAATCGATTAATCAGAAAATAATCAAGAGATTAATCGACAGTGAAAAAATTGTTAGTTGTAGTCCTAAGAAAATGCATTTCCTGCATGTGAATGCTGAACACTAAAATAAAAGGCAAAGCATTGCTGAAAATGCAGAAATGTGAAATGACTTGTCTAAAAACTGTTAAAGCTCAAATGCATTGCATTGCACAGCTGAAAAATCTGGGAGTTGAAATGTAAAACTGTCAGAGTTGGAAGCTGAACCGCATAACCTAAAGAAGCTAAGAGCTGAAATACACAAGAAAAGCTGGAAGCTGTTTTATTGTCTGTTGTAGTAGTAGAAGTAGTATAGGCTTATTTTTTTGCGCTAGATGGAAAGATTTAAAACAATGATTAAAGTTATGCAAAGTCAACTTATTATAAAAAATAGAGCTGTCAAAGTTAACATGATAATACTGCGTTAACGCCACTAATTTCTTTAACGCATTTATACAACATGCAAATTTTAGGTTGTTAAAAGACTTGTTTTAAAGATAGAGTGAATATACTGGCATCATATGAAACTAAAAACCTAAGGAATCCATTGGTACCAACCATGTCATACTAGCTTATTGTGAAGGAGGTTAAATAACGCTCCAAACTTAGACTACATTTTTTTGAGGAAAAACTGGCATGGCCATTTTCAAAGGGGTCCCTTGACCTCTGACCCCAAGATATGTGAATGTAAATGGGTTCTATGGGTACCCACGAGTCTCCCCTTTACAGACATGCCCACTTTATGATAATCACATGCAGTTTGGGGGCAAGTCATAGTCAAGTGAGCACACTGACACACTGACAGCTGTTGTTGCCTGTTGGGCTGCAGTTTGCCATGTTATGATTTGAGCATATTTTTTATGCTAAATGCAGTACCTGTGAGGGTTTCTGTACAATATTTGTCATTGTTTTGTGTTGTTAATTGATTTCCAGTAATAAATATATACATACATTTGCATAAAGCAGCATATTTGCACACTCCCTTGTTGATAAGAGTATTAAATACTTGACAAATCTCCCTTTAAGATGCATTTTGAACAGATATAAAAAATTGATTAATTTGTGATTAATCGCGATTAACTATGGGCAATAATGCGATTAATTGCAATTAAAAATGCTATAAAATAAATCTTTATTGTTCACCAGGGTGGAAATGTGTCTTTGTCCAAACACAGGAAACAACAACAACAAAACAAAACAAAACAGACAAGCAGTTAGTAAAAAGAAATGCATAGACAGGTCATGTTACACATTGAAACAGTTCATGTCTGTGGCTTAGATCTGCTCAATCACTTTGTTGAGTTATATTTTAATCGATCGACAGGCCCTAATAAAAACACAATCAGTTTCTACTCATATACCTGAACGCTAAGGCCGGATGTTGTGGAAGCCGTCACTGAGGAACAGTCTGTAATGTAATGAAATCCTATACAACACCACCAGAAGCATAAAAAACACACCATTGACTTGATACAAAACCTCTCTAAGCCTCTCAAGAATACTACTCGTTACATGATTCATATTATGGAAGTGCATTATACAAGATGTTAAACCATTTTTCCGCCTCTCCTTTTTTCCTTGTCTAATGAATAATTTTCTTTCTCTCCTTCTCTTTATTCTCTAGATGTTTGATGGATAAGGGGTTTGTGAGGATTGGGAAGTGGTTCTTCAAGCCACATGAACTGGAAGAAAAGTCTTTGGGCAACAGGTAAGAACTCTCAACGCCTCATTGAGATATTATCGTTGGACTTTTTCAGCATGTTTCTGTGTGCCACGGGGTTTCATGTAGTCTGTGAGATATATACACCACAGAAGTCCATGTGTGTGTGACACAGCGAGGCAGTGTGAATGGCTTTCATGTGATTCAGTATTTGTCCCCTCCTTGATGTTCCAGCGGCTGGCTCATGGTGTGAGACTATTAAAAACCAGGACAGTGAGTGGTGGCGAGAGGTGAGAGCCGAGCTGAGTCGAGCTCTCGCAGCTCTCTCTGGGTGAGGGGAGGGTGGTTGTGTGTGTGTGTGTGTGTGTGTGTGTGTCAGTGTCACGCTGTGTAAGTGTGTAGCAATGTGGGAGACAGACAGAGAAACTGAAACATAGTAAAAAAAAAAAAGAGGGGTGGGTGTGATGACAGTTGCTCAACTTGTTGCTTCAGCCTTTCTAGTCTGCCCACTTCAGCTTCTTCTGCTGGTGAGGATGCAACAAACATTCCTTACATCTCTAACATAGCGGTGTTTAAATGCTAAGCATTCAAGTAGGAAACCACTTAGCTGTCAAATTGCTCATTTTAGAAATCTGTTCGCTTAGAGGCAGCAGACACAAAAATCCTTTTATTTCTATTTACTTTGTGGTTTTTGAACTGGAAAGCCGCAAATTGCATTGTCATTCAAATGTGGTGCAAATTAAGAGATGCACAGGAAACTCTCGCTCTGGAAAGTTGCTGACTCGAGTGCAGTCTGCTGCGATGCGCTGTAGCAAACTTTAGCTGCTCTCAGAGCAGGTGGCGGTCCCTCAGTGAGGCACGGCGCGTGACATCTCAGGAGAGCGCGCGTGTCACTCGTGTTGCACAGTGTTTTGGAAAAAATACTGCGAAGAGGAAGCCTGACATGACTGTGAATTTTTTGTTGTACCTAAAAGCACTCTGGTGGTTAAATATACTGCACATACAGGCGACAAATTAAAGGGGAAAAAAGCGGAATGAATGAACATAATGAATGCATGTGCTTCCATGCGGGGCACGAGAGGTCGCTGAATGGTTTGATGAGAGTGGAAAAGGATGTGAATCGAATGAGCACTTTACACTTAACACTCAACATGGACACCAAACTTCTCGCATTGTATTTCTAATGCACATTCTCTGCACATGTAGTGGGTACGTTATCCTGTTTGACAAGTGGAAGTTGATCATTAATTACCTCATTGGGTAACACTTTACATTAAGGTGTTGTAATAAACATTAGTTAATAGGTAATAAGTCCTTATATTATGCTTATCAACATTAATATGTGTTAATAAAACTATAAGTGTTAATAATGGCATTATATACATGTTTATTGTTAAATTATAAGACATTTATAAGCATTTAATAAGAAACTTGTTAAGAGCTCATAGACTGCTGAAGAACGTAAATAAACATCAGAAACATCTTGTACTGTTTAGCTGTAAAATTAGTTTTACAGCTAAACAGTACACTACAAGATGTTTCTGAAAACATTTGAGGTAATAAATAGGCATTACAGTAACAGAATATTGATTCATATTTGATCAGTGCTGCCTAGTTTGACCGTTTGATCAGAGCTCGGCTCTGATTGGTTGTTTTCCTCCGGTCTGTGAAATCTTGTAGATGCCATTAGGAGCACCGGAGGACACAGAGGCACATGATCTTTTCAGATTAACCTTAAAGTTTTATAAAAATAACTTTTTTTTAATCATATTTGCTCCATTTTGTACCCGCTGCAGCTTTAAAGCTTTACTGACCACTTTTCGTTGCTTTATTAAGATTAATACATACTTTATTCCGCATTTATTAACAGTTAATTATGCACTTATTAACAGTTTTGCATGTACCGGATCTAAAGCGAGAACAATGCTTGTCAAGGTTATTAAGTCGGATCCTTAATATAAAGTGTTACCTTTGAAAAGGCTTTGCTTGGAAGAGAAACAATATTATAAACCAACATTGCAAGCTACCAAATAGTATAGATAGAGAGTCACTGCAGGATCAGTAAATAACAATTGTGTGGGAAGTAGGAAGGTGTGAAGACTGCGTGCACACAAACATATGTTGAAATCCTCTCTCTGAAATTACGCTCAGCGTTTTGGTGTTTGAGTGCAGAGATTTACATGTGCGAGTGTCTCCTTTGTCCATCATGTTATTCCTCTTGGTTTTTTGACAGCTCTATATGAATATGTTGTCAGCTGGTACGCCCCCTGCTGAGCCATTCCTGACTTGTTCTGTCTGTGAATTATTGAACATCCTGAAAAGGAGAGACAGAGAGAGAGACACATTCTTGAGCACAAACAAATACAAATCTTATGTAGATGTCTGCAGCAGTATAGCCGCGCCGTTTCATGCCTGCACTCTGCGGGTGTTGCGTGCATCCCATGAAGTGAACCATGGCATTTTTGTCTTTCCACATGTCTCCACACATGCAAAACACACATGCTGTCCTGAATGCCCACACATACACACACACCATCCCTCGTTCCCAGAATAGCAATGTTGCCCCACAATTGACAGTGTGAGCCCCGAGGACCCCTGCAGATCCCTGGCCGTCAGTGTTTTCATGCCATGAGGGAACATTGCTCAGTTAGGCATACACTGACCTCCTGCCTCAGCTGTAACCAGCTCCTTTGTCTCTTCTTCACTCCCACACTGTGCCTCTTATCCCCAACAGGGGGCGCTTTGGTGCTAACATGCCATGCCGTGCCCCCTTACCCGTGCCAACTCCTGTGCCTTGGCGCCGCCACCTTTTGTCAGGCTTATCTGGTGTTTATCTCGTATGTGTCCCCGGGGCACGGCGAGGATTGGCACATCCAGGACACTTCCAAACCACCCTCCTCCTCCTCCTCCTCCTCCTCCTCTCTCAGCACAACACTCATGCTCTCTTTGTGTCTGAATGGGAGGAAAGCACTCTGGGTTGGTAACGGATTGCATCAGACGCTGAGGGGAGCAAGAGAGAGAGTTACAGAGAGAGAGAGGAAGAGCGGGGAGGAGGCTCGGTGTGTGTGTGGTGGGGAGGTGGGGATCAGAGAAGATGGGGGGTCGTAAATTAATCATCACTATAGACGGCTGAATGGATGTATTAGGGTCTGTCTCTCTCATTAGTTCAGTCAATTCTATGCATGCCAAGTACACTACACAGTGTATTTGTTAATCTAGGTGCTTTCATTCGCATTAATGGCCATATACTCATGCATAAATAATGTTCATATTTTATAGTGTAATAGAGCTGTCCTCTGGTGCTAGACCACCAAACAGAAACAAGTTGCTCTCTTTTTAAAAATCACAGAAATCCTTACCTGACCTGAGGATGAGCTTTTTTTTAATACAAGTGCTCTCCTCTTTTCTCCTCTCCTCTCCTCTGTTCTCATCTCCTCTTTTCTTTTCTCCTCTCCTCTCCTCTCCTCTCCTCTCCTCTCCTCTCCTCTCCTCTCCTCTCCTCTCCTCTCCTCTCCTCTCCTCTCCTCTCCTCTCCTCTCCTCTCCTCTCCTCTGTTCTCATCTCCTCTTTTCTTTTCTCCTCTCCTCTCCTCTCCTCTTTTCTCATCTCCTCTCCTCTTTTCTCGTCTCCTTTCCTCTTCTTTCCTCTCCTCTCTTCTTCTTTCATCTTTTCTCCCCCTCCCCTCCTCTCCTCTCCTCTCCTCTCTTCCTCCCCGGGGACCAATGACATTGAGATATTAGCCATCTCCTAGGCAACAAACATTTGGTGTTAGGCCACATCACAAGGTCACAGCATCTCCAGCTAAACAAAACAACAACAACAAAAATATATATATATGAAAAACATACTTATCACCCCAGCTCCACATCTTACCCACACTCTACCGGGCACGCATCTCCGATTATAGACCTGTGTGATATTTTTACTGATGCCAAGATTGTTTATTTGTTTGCACAATTAAAATGGCATGGTAAATGGATATGTGCTGGAGAGGAAGGAAGCCAGAGGGGTTTTGTACAAAGTCCTCCCTAATGTGAAAGAAAATTAAATTTAATCAAGTTAAATCATAAACAGACAGACGGGAAGAAACAACAAGAATAATGAGCGAGTAAAAAAAACAAAAACAATATATAATTGGTATGTTTGGTTAAATCTTTCCCCGGTGCTTTCAAAGGCTTAAAAAAAACTTCTGAGAGAAAGAAAGTCACGTGCTTCTGCCAAAACAGGTCATATGCAACGCGATGCTAATGCATTACAGTTTTTCTCAATTGTTTACACACAAATACTGGTACTTGACACACAATGACCACAACATGTAACTCATGCACCAACCCCCTGAACCAATTCTGCTAAACTACAAGCACAATTCCTGCTTTACACTCAAATTGCAGTTCTAAAACACACTTTTTTCAAAACACTACACACAATTCTCTGCATTTGGCACAATTTTCATGAAGAAAATCTCATTTTCACAAGGAACACACTGTCATTCAAAATTCTAAAGTCAATTGCCCTACTATGCACACTGACTCATCACATGGGCAAACACCTGTCACACAGTGTAACAATTAGCAATCAGTTGATGCTTTTCATGGCTGGATTTGACATGCTAAGCGATATTTCCCCCGCTGCTTGGCCAGGGAAAACATTGCTTGTGATGTGGATGAGGTGCTGTGGCCAGACCGAAACAGAAGAGAGGATGCAGCATAGTTTTTTTTCCTGTTTTTTTTCCTGTAACTGTATACAGTAAATTCTTCTGTTGTTTTGTATGTAGACCACTGTATGTGCAACTTTGTGTTGGTTGGGATGTACACTGTTTACATTGTTTTTGTGGGGAAAATAAAATATATTTGTTACCGTGTATTTGTGTATTCTGAGTATAAAAACAATATTCTAAAATATTTTACAACACACTTATGTAAGTACTGTCTGTAGTAAGTGTAACACTGAACAAAAAAAAGGCCTGAGTCATTATGATGAATGGAGAAGAAGTGTTTTCCATTCATCATAGTGTTTTACATTGAGCACATCAGTGTTCAACTGGTTCTTATAAATGTCTATTCATATGATGGTGTGTGTGTGTCATTTGAAAACAAAATACCATTTTGAGAAGAAATTACATTGTTTTGAATGTAAAGTTTAATTTTGCAGGAGAATTGAGGGGTTTTGCCCATTGTGTGTGTGTTTTTTTTGATTTATGTGTAGAGTTCTGAGAGTATGAGGCATGCTTTCAGAAAATGTGTGTAAACAATCGAGAAAAACTGTAATAGTTTGGTAGATTTAACAAGAATTAAAATGTAAGGCCTTTAAGGCTTGCATAAATACTTGTTATGGATAGTTAGTTAAAAGTTAGCTTCTTTTTTTTTTTACGTTTATCACAAAAAAAGGATTATTACCTTAAAATAGTTGATGGGTGAATGATGTAAGATCCCAGATGTGTTGTATGGTCTGAAGACTCAGGGGCCAGCTGATCATCATGAGTGGCTGATGGATAGATGGAAGCTGTCCGACCGACCGGCAGACAGATGGATAACTGATTGAATGACTGGTGGACTGACTAAAATACTCTGGGACTGGCTTATAAACACCAGTTGTGAAGAAAGCTCTAATAAAAGTTAAAGGGTTTGGGAGCGTCGGGATTTAGAGAGAGTGTTGAATGAGGAATTCTTAATTAGTTTTTCAATTCTTCAGTCAGTAAATACTTTTTAGTAGCACCATTAAGGAGGAGACATCCCCTTCATTGTTCCTCTTGCTCTTTAGTATTCCACCGACCATTTGCAATCAACTGCTTATGCAAACATTAAGCCTAGAAACTCCATTCAAACTTCAAGACGTTGATGTTTATAAAGGAAGTTAATGGAGTAACATAATTCTTTCAGAACTCTTCCTATGACCATTTATTTGCTGAAACGTTCTGGCTCCTTCAGTAAAATTATTCAGCATCATTTCAGGTGTTCTTGAAATCTTAAAGATTAGATTTATGGTTTCTGCAGAGCGATAGGAAGGTAAATCAAAGACACTGCTATGTAAGTAGGGCTGTCCAAAATACAATTTTTTTGGCTCTGGAGCTTTGGTAGTAATCAACAGCAAATATTCAAAGCTTTGGCTGGGTAGGGGAAGGGGACGCAAGGGACCGGCGTGACCCAAGGAGCGCTTAACCTCTCGGTTAGTAGGCAGCACGGACTCATGTCATTAAAGGTCCCATATCATGCTCATTTTCAGGTTCATACTTGTATTTTGTGTTTCTAATAGAACATGTTTACATGCTGCAATGTTAAAAAAAAACTTTATTTTCCTCATACTGTCTGCCTGAATATATCTGTAGTTACCTTCTGTCTTAAACGCTCCGTTTTAATGCATTTCAACGAATTGCAATGGAATTGCAATGGAATTGCGTTGCTAGGCAACAGTTTGGGTCCATGTTGACTTCCTGTCAGCTGATGTTATTTACGTACACTGCAACAGGAAATAAACTGGGACACATTTAGAATGTTTACGTTTAAAACCGTGTAATGGTCTAAATATTGTATATTTGTGACGTCACAAATGGACAGATATCCTAACGGCTTGTTTCAAACGCACAATTTCTGAATAAGGGCTGTGTGTATTTCTCCGTATATTGAGCGTTTTGATAGTTTAACAGTATTTATAAAACACTTAAACCTGCTTTATAATATAAAAGACCTTTTAAAGAGGGACCTTTAAAGCAGCACAATTCCTCTGTCACACTATCAGAGGCTTCCCCCACACTTGCTTTTTCGAACAAAAATGTGTCATGATGATGAGTCCGCACACGCTTCTGTCCGCGCTCAGTGTCTTGCTGGCCCTCTCCCCCTAAAAGCTGCTGTGTCCGCGCTAAGAATCTCCTCTCCTCATCCTCCTGTGTTCGAGTGTAGGCGTACCTCAAAGTCACGTTTTGCTGGCCCTCTCCCCCTAAATGACAGCGTTTTGAGGCTGCTATCTCCACGCATGACTCTCACCGCCGATCCCGGCATTGCCCGGCTGCAAGCCTATATGCGTTATGCAGACTTCCGAGGCTTCCTCTCGGCCCTTTCGGTCGGAGCCTCGCATGGGGTTTCGCGGCGACATAAGGACAACGATGAGGGCTGTTGGCTCGTCTCCATGACGTGACTCGTTGTGAAAGACTCAACCAGACATTTGTCTGTTCTCGGCTGAGATGGACGGCATAGCACTGCAACACGTGTCTTTCGGGTTTGATTAAAGCTTCAGTAGGCGACAATTTTTTGCCGTCATTGGGCAAAAATTCCATAATAACCTCTCAGCATATTGTAATACTTCTGCACCTCATCATGGCTCTGTTTTCAGGCTTTAAAAAAATCTAGCCCCGTGATGGAAGACATTGACCAATCACAGGTCATTTCAGAGAGAGAGCGTTCCTATTGGCTGTGCTCCGGCCATGTGACTGCTGCTTGGTATTTCCTCAAGAGATCTCAACATTGCTGCCGGGTCACAAACTTTCTCATTTTACAGCTAAAGCATGCACTACAAGATGATTCTGAAAACATTTGAGGTGAGGAATAGGCATTACAGTAACAGAATATTGATTCATATTTGATCAGCGCTGCCTAGTTTGACCGTTTGGTCGGAGTTCACTAGTGATTGCCTCATGGCTCTCATAGACGGAAGCTGGACGGCAGACTCCTGCTCGGCTCTGATTCTTTTTCAGATTACCTGTCTCGTGTACTACTGTCAGGATATAGCGACCGTTTTATAACAATAACTTTTTTTTAATCATATTTGCTCCAATCTCGCCTCCTTCAGCTTTAAAGGCATTCTTTTTTAAGGATTCTGTTATTCTACAGTATTGTTGTTTGTAAAGTTATTTGTTATTGAATAAGAAGCATTTTCCAAAAGTTTTGGTGTGTTTCATGCATACATGTTTGTAATCCCGAGGCGTTAAAAACACAACAATAACAAATATGCAAATACCAGAATTGAAAATCAACAGCTTACCCAATGAACAAATAGTCAAATATTCAGCTCCAGCCCATATGTATGTAAGTGATAATACAATGTAGGTGTGCAGTTGTTTGTTACTATCATATCTGCTTGAGTTGCTAGAAAAAAGGATTTCATAGAGAAGTCAGTGGAAAGTCCACTGTAAATAGACACAGCAGCAGAGATCTATGCAGACTCATTGATTGACTACATGCACTGTGAGCAATAGAAATATTAAAGTACTACAGGGGAATGAGACAGCAGATGATGTCATGTTTATTTCAGTGGCATTTAAGTCATTTTTTGTGCTTCCAAGATAAAAGTTCAGGAGTGCTGTCCTTTCATTCACCCTCATTAAATATTTGGATTACTGAAATATTTGCATTTTCTCCTTTGAAATGTGTTGTTCTACACGCGTCCTGGGCCTCCCTGGAGACAGAAAACACGTGATGCACTATCCCCCAGATTTCTAATATTACCAGGTAAAACCACTGGCAGTGAGAGAGAAGGAAGAGAAAAAAACCCACATAGATCAATAGAGAGGATGGTGATACATCACAGCAGCAGCCTACCAACAGATCCTTTTCCTCTTTTTTTAATTAGGGCTGCAGATATGAAGGTAAAAGCCTGGGTATATCTCAAAGTATTCACAGTCCTTCTCTTCTCTTTTTCAGGACTAACAAGAAATCTCATCCGTGATAAGACTGGTATTTTTCTCTGAGCTTCTTCTCGTGCCCGTAGAGGGGGCGATGAGTGTGCACAGTTTGTGTCCTTGAGCACCTTTTCATTGTGAATCCATAATATACATAGTTTGGAGCAAGTGTTTGAGCACAAACATTGTGATAGCAACACTGGCTAAAACCACCCACTGGGGGCCACTGAATAATACATCAAGCCGACTGCATCCCCCCTCTTATGCTGGCGTTAATACCGGCGTGTCATGCAGGAACATATGCACACACACCTGCATTAGCCTGAGAGGATCGGTCGGATGTGTTTGCGTGGAATAAACTCATTGTGCCGGCCGGCGCGGTGGAAGGACTTTTTTAGAGCATGTGTGTAACATGCTGCTCACAAGAGCTTACAAGAGGGTAAACATCCTCCACGTCGGTCCACCAGAGCTGTGTTGACACTCTGAGATGTGTTCAGAATGAGCAGGAAGGTTTCGGCAGCTATAAGGACGGAGATAACTCACAATAGTGCTGCTGTGGTGGCAGACAGAGCATTTAAGGTGCAGATTAAGGAGGTTAATCCCACAGATTTGAGAGAATCTTAAGAAAATGCTGCTCAGTGCAGATGACTGTTAACGATATCTAAACACAGTTATCACATCATGGGCTTTAGATGCTGGAGAAAAAAAAAGCTTTGTGTTCACGTTTTACCGTTTATTGCTTTCTATCTAATCTTGTTTTATTTTTTCTCCCTCTGGGTTAGACATGAGAGAGCGTTCCCGCAAACCAGAGATAACCATTGCTATTTTGTGTGCCGTGTGTGATTGTACACACAGATGCATGTGTGTCAAGTCCATGATGCATGTCGGACATTAACCAGCTCCCCTGCTGCCTGGCTGGTGGCGCCGTGACGGGGTGAAAAGACACATGTTGTCACATGAACCCAACACTGTCGCTTTCCCTTTTTTTTTCTTTTTCAGTGGGCATTCAAACGTACGTGTGATGCACACATGTGCGTCCACATGTTGTTGCGATAACTGTGGGATTAGGTGCGTGCATTTGTGCTTCATTTGCACACGTGATAGCCTATATTTCTTTTTTCTTTTTTTTGTACATGCCTTACATATGAAATCAAATAAAATAGATACACACACACACACACGGACAACGATGTGTGTGTGTGTTCTCTGTCTCTACATTCCCTGATTGATTTCACCATAAAACTGTGCTCAGTAGCCACCCATTAAAACTCTGATCTCATCGATATGTGTGCAGCAATTGTAATGCGTGGCACTGAATTATTCACCTCCTCCTCTTTCTCTCACACTCGTTTTGCTCTCACTCCTCATTTTTACACTGTATCTTTCTCTCCTTGTCCTCCTAATATCCTCTCTGTCCTCCTATTTTCCCCTCTTCGTCTCTTGTTCATGCATTTCCTTAATTGTTCCACCTCTAGTGCTGCTCACTCTGTCTCCATCTTCTTCTTTCTTTCTACCCTGCTCTTCCTCCTCTCTCTCTCTCTCTCTCTCTCTCTCAGTTCTTTTCCTCAACCCCCTTCCCTCTCTCTCTCTCTCTCTCTCTCTCTCCATCTCCTCTCTCTATATCTCTCCAGTACTGTCAGCCCTGAGGCGAGTCTCAGCCATCACTCCTCTTCATTTATTAATACCTGTACTCATACAGCCCAGCACACACAGCTGCCTCACATCTCTGTCCACTGTCCACACACACACACACACACACACACGCTTGCCGAGTGCACAAATGTCCCCCGAGGATGCAAGAAGCCCAGTGTGTCCACACACTCACACCCGCTTACTGTGCAGAAAAATGCCCTTTGTAAAAGGACAGGGAGCATCAATCTCCCAGCTGCGTCAGCCTACAGTTTGATGCTCTTTTTGTACTTCTGCGTTTCCCTGACTCACATTTAATTGCACTTTATTGCAGCTATAATAGATTTTAAGTCATAATTGTTGCACATTAGTTAACGGTTGCACTGATTGCTTGTATAGTTTATATCAATCATAATTGTGTACCAAACTGAACTTTCCCTTTGTACACAATATTTAATGACTTTTCATCAGTAGCCTTTTTTTTGGGGATTCTCTTTGTAATGTATCAGGTGGATTTAATTGAGAGCACAAAG
Source organism: Sebastes fasciatus (assembly GCF_043250625.1). NCBI lineage: Eukaryota > Metazoa > Chordata > Actinopteri > Perciformes > Sebastidae > Sebastes > Sebastes fasciatus. The sequence continues at coordinate 23,051,805 of NC_133813.1, read as the reverse complement.
GTGAACAGGGTAATTCCAGCTGAAATATCAAAAGTATCCAGCCACTAATTGTGTTGGATCGCTGTTGCGAATGAGAGACAACGATACAAAGAGTGAACAGATGATTTCCAACAGCGCTTCACCGCCATTTGGCCAGAGCTGCCGTTTTTTACGAGGGGTCTTGAGGGAGCCGTGTTTCTGTGCACACATCAGTCCCGATCAGTGCACACACATCTCATAAAAATATATAATAACAATATAAACAGAGTTATCAACACAAGAGGGAAATAAATTCTAATGGATGCTTCATTTCACAGCCTTATTTAATCTACACAGTGCAGCCACAACAGAAATAGTGACATAGTGAAATACATACATTTATCAATCAATCAGCTATGTGGAAAAAACTTAAAAAGACTTGTTTTTCATGCACTGGTCAATTTTAAGATTTTGGGCTATTTTGCTTCTATAACATGTCTTCTTTCAGACTAGTGGAAAGAAAAATGACACATTTAGGTGTTTATTTTACTACTTTGTTTATTTGAGTCTGTAGATTTCTCCTAAATTCACCAAACGTTAGTATTAGATAATTCCTCATTTGAATATTTAAACATAACATTTCAGAAAACTTGTAATAAAAAAATAAATAAATCTATTAGTTAAAATTATTACCCTATTCACCTGTAGTCTCTCCAAAGTATATGGTATTTTACAATTCATATCTTTAAAGGTCATTTTCTCAAAATGAGGTTTTTCCCAAAACTCTGGGCCAGAAATCTCCACTTCAGTAGCACTTCCACGCACCAAAATTTCCAGTTCTAAAGGTTTTTGCAGAGGGGTTTGTTCATATATCAATCACAGCCTGATTTATATAATATTTTATTTTAAAAAAATGGCGACATTTTCTTTTTTTTATGGCTGTTGACAGTATTTTCTGATTTATGGAGTGATAAAAACAGATATCCAAAATTCCCTCTGTAAAAACCTCTGACACTAATGTGTCAACAAAATGAAACAAGAATTTTGACCCTGGCTTTATCCAACGTTCAGATTTCTGCTCTGGAAATATATGCAAATTAGCACATATTTCTTAAGATAATGCCTAATTTGCGTATTTAACTATAGAATTTCAGAAAACTTGCAGTACATACAATCAATATCTTAATGTAAATAATCAACTGGGGAAGTTTCATGATAATATCTATTAGTTAATTTTTACATAATCACCTGTAGTGTCTCCCCTTAAGAGCCCTTAGCCGTGTCTCAACACGGAGACGATTTATGTTTTTCAATAGATTAGAATATAATTTAAATATTCTAAATTTAAATATCTTAAATGTAAATTGTGACTATGCATATGTGCATGTCAGTGAGCTGCACTGGTGGTACTCTTGACTTGCAGCTGTTCCCCTGAGTGTCTCCATGCAGCTATATATAGCTCTTCATATGGTGTAATGATGCACTGAGGACAAGGTTGGAGGGCGGTGACATTGAAAGCATTTTGACTCATGCGTTGTACAGATGTGAATTGAGGAGATGATAGACTATTGCTGTGTGTGAGAGAGAAAGAGAGAGAGAGAGAGAGAGAGAGAGAGAGAGAGTGCGTGCCTTTAGGTGTCACAGGCTAGTGTATGCATATGTAATGTATGTGCATTAGCTCTGCTCTTCCTCCTGTGATTGTGCATTACTGTGTCCAAACCACCTGTTATGAGGGCATGTTTTTCCTCCAGGAATGTTTATGAAGCAGAGAAATTGGCCTCTTCTCTCTTAGGGTGCACTCGGCGCCATCTGGAGGCCTCCACGGTCAACGCCACAAGATGTTTGGCTCCCTCCAGACCGTGTTTAGTTCTGCCCATGAGTGACTGTGGCGTGGAACTGGACACTTTATTGAATTTGATGAACCATTACAGCTCGAATGGAGGTCCAGCTCCCTCGGGGGGAAAAGGAGATGTTGCATAGGAAGCAGGGCAATCACAAGGACATCAGAGTACCTGCTGACTTAATTGTCAGTCTTGATATATATAAACCAAGGTGCTAAGGAGCTTTATAGATTAAAAATATACATCAGCGAAGCCGTCCTGGTAGTTAATGATGTCCAGCCCGCCCACTGGTATGTAGATTGCAATAAGGCCCCAACAATTACTCCTCTGTGATTAAAAAAAAAAAGGGAGCAATGCATGATGAACTATGCCCGGGTTGTGTAATAAAGAGAGCGCTGCATATGTAAACATGCAGTCACCACAATCAGTCACAAGCAAATGAGGATTTATACCTGCAATAAGGAGCCCGTGTGGGAAATGATGAAGATGATCAATGTAGGTAGAGCTCAGCGAGGCTTTTTACAAAGACACATTCTGAGTGTTGTTCTCCAAATTGCTGTTTGGAGAAAAGCACTCATCATCTGTCACGCCGCTGCCCGAAAGACCGGCATATTCATGTTTGTGCATTTGTTTTCCAATAGATGTGATTTATGGGTTTGTTTAATCTCAAGTTTAACGCAATTAAATGTAAATTTGATTCAATTTAAATCTCAATTCGATCCATTGTGAAGGTAAATGTACATGTAATTAAATCGGACAATGAGATTCTGTTTTATAGTGCTAACTCCAATTGATTAACTTTTTCATGGTGTGAAAGATCTTTCTATGTAAACACACACACTGAAGATAAACACCGCCACGTCTGTGGTCCCACTATCTAAACCATTACTGTCTTCTGTCCCCAGCGAACACCTATCATGCTCCTTCTCCTTCTTCCTCCACGGGGACAGCAACGTGTGCACGAGTGTGGAGATCGCCCAGCACCAGCCGGCATACCACGTCACGGAGCACCACGTCTGCCTTGCGCAGACCTCCATCACACCTGTACAAGGTAATAAAAAAAAAACATTTTTTTCTTTTTTTTCTTATTGATTATGTAGGCAGAACAAACGAAAATGATGTTCAGTAAGCATGCACTGCAATGAAGTACAACCAGAAATGTGTTATATCACTTATGGCTGAGCAATATATCAATATTATTATATCAATATCGTGATATGAGACTAGATATCGTCTTTGATTTTGGATATTTAATATGGAATAAGTGTTTTCTTTACCTGTTTTTGAAGGTAAGGTACATCAAAGTGATGTCATTTCATGAACCTACCCGACTGATCAAGCTGTTCTATTATTTGCCTTTACCCACTTAGTCATTATATCCACGTTACTGATGATTATTTATCAAAAATCTCATTGTGTAAATATTTTGTGAAAGCTCCAATAGTCAACTCTACACTATCGTTGCAATATCGATATTGAGGTATTTGGTAAAAAAAAATGTTTTCCCATATCGCCCAGCCCTTATATTATTGATGAACATGTTCAATACAGCGTGCCATATTTTACAAAACATGATGTGCAATTATCAAATTAGCAGTAGTGGAAGTTGTATTCAGATCCATACTTTAGTAAAAGTATATTATATAAATACTCCCATCATAAGGGTGTCGCGATATGCCGGTATAATACATATATGATAATATCGTGGATCCAGCGCCTCTTAAATAATTTTATATATACAGTTGTGGTTACAGACTCTCTGTCCACCTCCCTATACCTGTAGATTTGGTGTAATTAATTTGCAAAAAAAGAGACAAAACACACAATAAAAACAAAGATAAAGATGAATTTGACTATTAGCATTATTTATTTAATATCGTATAGCGTGAATTCTTTTGGCCATGAGAATCTGATATCATGACTGCCCTGCTCCATTACCAGTGGAAGTCTTGCATTGAAAAACTTAAAGTTAAAGTAGTATTAACAAACCATACTTAAAGTATCAAAAATAAAAGTAATCGATGGAGAGAAATTGCCCATGTGAATGGTATACTTATCATATACTGATGTATTAATGTGTAAGTAGAAGTTTACTGTTGTAGTTAGTCAAGGTTATTAGTGACTAAAGATAAATGTACTGGAGTAAAAAGTACATTATTTCGCTCTGAATTGCAGTATAAAATAGACTGAAATGGAAATATTTAAGTACTTAAAAATGATACTTAATTTCAGTACTGGTGCAAATGTATTATGACATTCCACTGAAAAACTGTAGTTAAGTTCCTGATTTTATGGAGATTATATAAGCTTATCTCATACTTGGTCACTTCGTTATTGACTAAACTAATGATAGATCAAAAATAAATACTGCCAATCATATGATTAAATGAAATGAGATTATGTGCAACCTTCTACAAACTCATTGTATTTACTAGTCACCTCCTCAGTATGTGTCTTTGCTGTGCAATATAATGAAATACAGCAAAATGAATGAAATAATTTAAGATTGCTGATTACGAATGTTGCAACGGTTCAACATGGGTTCAGTTTGTATTGCGTTTTTTTTTGGTTCACGGTTTTGGCTCGGTTTGTTTTGCACATTAGGGAGAAGAAAATCATAACCATTTCCAATGTGTTTGAACTTTAAAATATATAAATAGATTGATTTATTGATAGTAAGGAATGAAATTTCTATATGAAGCCAAAACACTGATTTTATACATGAAATAAGGCCGGCTACTTGATGGACAAGTAGGCCTACAGTATGTTCAGATAATTGTCTCTTCTATGTCTCTGGCAACTCATCAAATAATTAGCAGGCCTGTATTTAATAGTGGTTCAACAAGCCCACAGTTCAGTTTGTACAGTCATTGAACGTTTTTGTTTTTTTTACAGTTCTGTTTTGCATCCCTACTGAATCTATCTGTTTTATATGTCTGTAGTGGTCCTGAGTCCGTACGGTCTGAGCGGCACTCTGACAGGTCAGGCCTACAAGATGAGTGACCCAGCGGCGCGGAAGCTGATGGAGGAGTGGAGCTACTTCTACCCCGTGGTACTTCCTCAGAAAGAGGGAAGTGGAGAAAAGGAAAAAGAGGAAGCAAGCCAGGCCTACGATCGCAACTGTCACGCGGCAGTGGAGGTCATCGTAGGTATGGAAACAGTCGACGTGTTTGTTGGATTTATAAGAGTGTGGAACCCCGCGTCTCCGTGTAGACTCCCAGGCAGTTTATAAGTGGATGGGGTGCTGTTGAAGTGCACTTTGGCTGCAATGATCCTCACAGTGTTTTATCACATCACAGGGTGGAAAAGGGGAAATGACTGGAAGGGGAGGAGGGAGCAGGAAAGACAGAAAGGAAAGATAGGGAAGCCCCGGGGAGTTACTCTAACAGCTTTGTCTAATCAGTCTGATCCCACAGCGTTGGTTTGACCTGATTATAATCAAAACTCCTATTGGATACCAGTTTACATCCAAGAAGGAAATCTGCCTGGTCTTTGCTGCCTTAAAATGATAGTGAAGAAGTGAGTGTGAGGGGATTTAACATGATATGTTTTATATGAGCAGTGAAAGTGTGTGATTACATTAATGGATAAGGAGCAAGTTCATTGCATATAGTGTGTAGACACTTATATCCTTCAGCAAAATATGATATGAATGATAGGTTGGTGAACGTTAAGACTTTTTTAAGCACAAGAATTCTTACGTATATAAAAAAACTAGCTGTTTTAACTGACTCCAACAAATTGTGCTCAATAAAGCTTGCCTTTTAAAAATGAGAAACGGTCCCATTGTTTCAGTGAATAATGCCCTTCTCCTTTTCGTCTTCGTAGGTGGAGTAAGGATGACCTACCCAGCTGCTTTAGTGCTGATAGCCCAGGGAGACCTACCAGTAGAGCAGTCTCCACCTGTTCTTGCAGCTCAGGGCCTCAGCAGGGAGCCAAACCACTGCAGCGTGCCGCTCACACCGCCGACGTCGCCGCAGCAGCCCTGCTCAGGTAACAAAAACACACGCAGACGCACCTTCCTGCAGGATATAACATTGTGCATACGTACATCTAATTGCTCTCCTGCTTTATGACATCTGCTCCACCCTTTATCTTTTTCAGCGGACAGCGGCTTCGTGACCTCCATCTCCAGCGTCGCCACGCCAGACAGCAGCATGGGAGTCGCCAGCATCAGCCCGAAGCATTCTGGGAAGAAGCTAACCTGTCAGGTAGTCCACCAGGCCTGGAGGGAGTGCTATCTCAACCAGCCGCAACACGTGTAAGTTTCAACCGTCGCTTGAGTTTGTTTCATCCGTTTGGTGTAATTATTACGGAGGCGCAGTTGACGTGGCCCTCACGGATCTGTGTGTTCCCCGCAGACCGAATCCGCCAACTGACGTGACGCCTAAGAAGGAAGTGCCAAACGGAGTAACCATGTGGGACTTCAACGATCTGGGAGCGAGAGCGTCCTGCAGCTGCTCCAGGTACCACAGAGCTGCACCCAAGCTGTTCAATATCAGCATTATATTTTTTATATGGACAGTATCTGAGCTTTGTGTTCATGTTTATTACATACGACATATTTATATTTAAAACCTTTTGCAAGATGGATGCTCCAATTATACTATAAAGTCTGAAAAAATTAAAAGTCTATCCTAGATTCTGATTTTGTTAGTAAAATACTGTAATTAATGCAATTCTAAGTGTCAGATCACAGACTAAACTTTAATAAAACCAAAGACTAATACTGTTCAGCAGATGAGTCTTTTAAAATCTCAAAAAGAAGGGAATAAAAGCAAAATGGGGACATTTGGAGACTCAAAGACTCTCGTTATTGTAACATTAAATCAACATCTCTGTAATAATTACATTAAAACAGGTTATTTAGGGGTTTTTCATTAGTTTTTGTTTTCTTTTTTTAACCTCCTTGACTTTGTTGCAGGTTGAAGCAGCAGAAGTTGAATCTGACCGCCACGTCCACTGCCAACCCCCAGACTAGTGCCAACCCCTCTCAGTCCTCTGGCCCGTCATTATACCCTCCATCCCTGCCCAAACACAAGACCAGCGACAAGACAGAAAAGGCTGACAAACAGTCCAAGAGGCCGGCCACGATCCCCTTCCACCACCGTCTGTCTGTCACACAGGAGACCTCTCTGGAGCAGGACTCACCAGGAGGGCCCCAGCTTGGGGGTCTTGTGGCTCTGGAGCAACCGTTGGAGCCTCTGTCGAGCTGCAAGTATCCCAAACCCCTCTCCAATGGCAGAAAAGCCCCCGAGTCCCTTCTCCATTCGCCAATGTCTCCACTGCCTCCCACGCTCAGCCCACACCCCCGAGTGCAGGACCCAGAGGTCCTGGATGGGCCTGTGGACATGCATGTCTGTCAGGACGGGACTTTGGGGATGGGGTTGATTACCAGCGAGACAGCTGTGTACGCAGCCCTGCTGAGGCAGAGGGAGAACGGGGCCGGCTGGTGGAGAGGCTTCAGGACTCCCAGGACTGATAAGACTGACTACAGACCCTGTGAACTCCCTAGTGATAAATTAGAAGAGGTGAAGACAGAGACGGCCACTGAGGGAATTCCGCTAAAGAGGTAAGGGAGAGACTCAACAGCAGGGTTTTGCAAAACCTTAGGTGCAGTTGGGAGAGGAAGAGCAGTGAGTAGCTATGAATAAAGAGATTATTGGCTTCTGGATGCGTTGGACAGGGCTACCTGAACCACAATCATAAGATGGGTTTCCACCAAGAAGTTCCTGATCATTTTAGTCCCGGGACTTTTTTCCGATGAAAACTAAAAGGTTCCTCCAGCCCACTGTTGTTTGCGTCAGTTGTCAGTTCAGTGTGTCCGCCTGTTTCATCTAAAATACGCGTTTGAAAAAGATAAACGTTAGATTTCTTCTCACTGCAACATTATTTACTGCTGCATAAAATTTACTGCTGCACGTTGGATGTAATGAATGAAATGCAGAGGAGGAAAATGAAACGAAGTGTCTCCACAGTAAATCATCTGTCATGTTTGATGGTTATTTATTTGCGCTTTAGAACGTAACGGCCATGGAACAATCAGAAAATAACTTTTCTCTCTCTCGTTCACAGCACTGCTGCGCTGTCTGTCTCTTCTACCGCTCACCCTCTCGGCTCGCTTGCGTGATATCTCTTTTTTAAAATGCATCGGGAAGCCGACAGCAAAGTCTGACTTTACATTTAATATTATCAAACAAAGAGAAATGCTTTCCCCTCGTCTTAAAATGGTCCTAAATTGATGCCAGAATACTTCCTTGTTTATGAATGAAGCAGTAGAGTTGAAGCAGCGGTGCTGTGTGTGTGTGTGTGTGTGTGTGTGTGTGTGTGTGTGTGTGTGTGTGTGTGTGTGTGTGTGTGTGTGTGTGTGTGTGTGTGTGTGTGTGTGTGTGTGTGTGTTTCACCAATCAGTGATGGTCATCCCTGCAAACTCCACCCCGAAAGTTCCTGTACTTTCAGAAAGTACTACCCTCCCAACAAGGGCTTTTGTTACCCCCAAAAAATGCAACTTAAAGAGGACCTATTATGCTTGTGTGCTCTTTCCTTTTGTGTGTTGTATAATTTGTAGTTTTTTGTGCATGTAAAAGGTCTGTAAAGTTACAAAGCCCAAAGTCCACGCCAAAGGGATTTACTGTCCCCCGACAGAAACGCTGCTCCTGAACTGCCTGAAACGCCTCGCTTGAAGTCCCGCCTTTTCTTCCGTAATGTGTTGATGTCACTAAGTAACACATTTACATAACAGCTACTCTGGCACGCCCTCAAACAAAGCTAGTTAGAGCGGAGCTGGAGCGGAGTCCGAAAAGTTTGGTCCTGCTGATCAATCACAATAGTGGACTGGCTGACCAATCAGAGCAGACTGGGCTTTTTGGGAGGTGGGGAGGGTCAAGAGCTCAAACAGCAGCAGGTGCTGCAGGTGCTGCAGCACAGCCGTTATGAGAAAAGTAAAGCGTTTTTTGAGCATTAAAACATGTAAACATGTTCTAGTAGAAATCCAAAATACAAGTATACACTTGAAAATGAGCATAATAGGTCCTCTTTAATTTAGACCCTGGACCCTGCGGTCGAACCGTAATGAGTTCCTCAAAAGATTCCTGGTTCCGGGGGAAAGTTTCTGCGGTTGAAAGGGGGCTATACTAAACACACAGCATCAACAATATAAACTGGGGTATTTAGCACCTTTGTCAGGTGAGATTAGATACGAGGCCACAAAAGAAAGAAAGAAAGTAAGAACAAATTAACTACAACTACACATTATTTGCATTTGTCTTCTCCTTGTCTCCACCAGACTATACACACAGACTCAAAAGAGGTTTAAAATCTCAGAGGAGAGGCTGCGGGACCACATTGACGCTCTGGGCCTGTTCCAGCAGCCGGGCGTGGAGGCACTGCGGGAGCCCGGGGACGATCCATACGACTTCAAGGAAGGAGACATTGAGTACACTTTCTCCTCTTCCAAGAGGTTAAAGGGTCAGGGACGAGAACCCAGCAAGAAGGCCAAGGTAGGACGCTGTTCAAAAACACAATGTAGTGATGGTTAAGATTCTGAAAAATGATTCTTATTTTTCTTCTAATTCATTCAGCAGGGAGAAGAAATCACCAGCAATGGAGCACTGCCTGATGGAAACGATGCCATGTCCATTTTTAACTCGGCTCCAAAATCAGGTGGGACGTCAGCCGCCACCACCAACATCATACTGTACATAATCTACAGTAAACTGAGTTCAGTGAACGTTTTCGAGCCATTGTCCTAAAGTTGTTTGTGTTGTTTCAGATGAATCGAGTCAGGATGACGCAGCTGCCAAAGCCAACCCTTCTCTGACCCGGGAAAAAGATCTGGTGGTCAACATCTCTGATCTAGACAACATATTTGATGAAGATGAGGAAGAGTTGGGGGTGAGGCATCATGGTTTTTCGTACTATATTCTGACATATATGTTGTTTTTTTAACAAACGGCATGTAAGATACATTGTCTGATTATAATAACCATCATTAATAAATAGTAAATTGATTAAACTATAGTCATTTTACTGTTAACGAACAATGAAATTATAATGATGTTTACTAATTATTAGTAATGCAATAATTTGTTATTTTAACAGTTTATTGTTGTACACATTGTAACATTTTAAATACCATATTAAGTATTTGTTAATGATTATGAAAGGATTTGTAAACCTTTAAGAAATGGTTTGCAAAACATCTATAAACATTACATAGATAGATATTTGTAACACTTAGTTAATGGTTAATAAATACGTTGCAAAGCATCTATAAACATTATTTAGATAGATAGTTAACACTGTCAATGGTTAATAATCGGTTTCTGGTCCATCTATCTATGTAATGTACAAATCAATTGGTAATCATTAACAAATACTTAATATAGCATATAACATAACGTGTGCAACAATAAACTGTTAATTAATAGTTTACTAATGTAATCAGAATGTAATTGTTATCGTCTCTTATCTGTTAACCAATTATTTCATATTAAATAAACTAATGATAAAATAACAGAAAGTATGGCATTACTAATAATTAGTAAATATGATTAATTATGATTTCATTGTTAGCAGTAAAATAGTTAAAAACTATCAATTTACCATTTATAAATGATGGTTATTATAAAGTGTTACCTTGCAGGGTTTAGTGGAAGCACAGGCAGTGACATTCTCTCATTATCCATTATGTTTTATGCTTCATTATTCTGAAGCTGAACATAATGTATTAATTAAAGCTGATCCTCTAATATTATGTGTAATAATTTGTAGACTGTTTCCCCCAACCAGCACTCCACCAAGCTGCCGGTATCGACCGAAGATCGCCCTCTGGGGAAAGAAGGCAGAGTTGCGGTACCTTATCCATCAAGTGAGTCACTGCGATGTGGTGAAAATACATTTCTATACTAAATACAGTTTTTATGTATAGTCCCATTACACCTGTTCTCTTTCTCCATTCCTGTCTCCTTTCAGCAGTAGCAGACCTCCAGAGGATGTTTCCCACGCCACCCTCTTTAGAGCAGCACCCAGCCTTCTCTCCCATCATGACGTATCGCGACACCCCGAGCCAAGAGCCCCCTGCGCCCAGCGGAGCGGCCGACCACCTGCTGCCTTTGGCCTCCGCCCACTTCACTGAATACAGGATGGAGATTGAGGAGGGCATGGCCAGTCCCAGACAGGACGATATCAAGGTGAGGAGAGGTGGATCGATCCCCCTATTAAGCTTTGTGCGTCATGCGTTAAAGGAGCTCGAGGAGATTATAGGGAATAGGGACTAGGGCTGGTTAATTACTTTCATAAATTACTTTAAAACTCCCATCAAGATGAAGTCAATACAAGGACTTGTTGACTGTCAGCTCCTGAGCAGCTGGTCAGGCTCACACATCATGTCGGAATTGTTTCACTGATACCTGTAGCTCGCTAATTAGCTATCTCTGTCTTGTGAGACAGACATCTGTACTGACTGCAGCTGGGAAACGCTAATTATAGTAGAATGCACTTAGTGACTACTATTAGGTGCATCTGCTTGTCAACACAAACAAACAACAATCAAGTATTAGTTAGTGCAGCTCAATACGTAAAACACACAAACAGGATTGAAAGGTTTAATTTAGCGTTTTAGAATCGATTGGATCCAAGTAAATTAATGACAACAGAGTGTTAGATGCTCCAGATGTAGTAGATTTTCATTGGATTGAACCACAGTTTCCATTGTTTATAGAGTGTGATGTGGTATATAATCAAACATGTATTCAGCGCTAGTCGGTGTGGGGAATATCACCTTGTAAATGAGACGGGTCAGAGGGGAGAGCGGGCACATGATCACAAAAACTGGACACTTGAAGAGTCTATAAATGTTGGTATAGATCTTGTTTTCTTTTGTGATATGTTGATGTTAAAGCTAAAATATGTCATAAAATGTTTAAACCTATGGATAATGTGAGTGGAATATCTCCTTGGAACATATTGGGCTCCTTAATTTATTTATTTAGTATATAATTTGACAGAATACCTTAGCACTATGATGGGAAAAACCAAACCAATAAGGACTTTATACTACTGGCAAGTATTACCTGTGTAGCCAAAGCCTGATTGGTTTATTCCTCTGTGCCATAGACCTCCATTGTTGGCCAAAGACTGTTAGAAATACATCAATGAGCTACATTGATGCACTGGGTTACATGTCCCTTGAACATGGGCACTGTAGTTTGTTTTGAGTCAATCCTACATACACTGTACTGCTGTTTTAAATACACTGGTGTACTTGGTGTGTTTCCCGAAAAGGTGATCTCAGTCTGCTTCCAAGCGGACTCTGGTGCGGTTTGTTTGTGGTGTGAAAGTAAACGAACCAATCGCAGGATTTTATGATTGCAGATATGTGATTTTAGCATGATAGACTACTAATAAATCCATCTGCTGATTGTAGAATCTCTTCAGGAAGCGACCTATATTTAAGGCCGTGTATATGAGCACGTCAGCGTGTGTGCTTTCCCTAATTAATAGGTCAAAAGCTGTTAAAACGGGAGCGCTTGTATCTGACTCTGTGTACTTTGTCAGTTAAAAAAGTGTATGACAGCGATCCCACAGTACGCCGATCATGCGTGTGTCCGTGCGCTCCCCAGCGTTCAGACTATGCGTTCGCACCAGTCATCTGGGGAATTCGCAGGATGACAATCACCAAAACAGTCCAATCAATGCCTGTCAGGCCTAGGAATAACTTCATGTTTACTCCTCTGGTTCGTTTGTAAAAAGTCAGTGCGAACAGGAACCGGACCAGATTCAATTTTAAGATTTATGTCTTCAGTAGGAATGAACGGGCCAGGGGCTGAGAGCACTTCATTGTTGTTTTTGGTCTTTTCATGTGATGTAAGAAAAATATAGAATATTGCCTGCGGTATCCTTTAAGACCATGACAGTGACTTTAGTTTATTCAAACGGCTTCTATAGTCCAGAGATGTGAATCCAACACAGTGCTTACAGTTACCTGATACTTTAATATACTGTAATACGGCTGCTTAGTGCATATCAAATACAGTGAAATTGCATCTCTCTAGGTTAAACCAAATAACATTGTGTTAGATTACACATGGCTTGCTCTAGCACAATATATAACCTGCTAACTAAAGTACCTTCATTCTTGTCAGGCATGCTTACCAGATAGATATGTCAACCACATCTTGTAATTTCAGAGAAAATAATCACCAAATGATAGACTCCCTCTTCTACTTCTTTTTTGTCTGTGTTACTAAATGATTAACTTCTATTTTACCATCATATCTTCTCTATCCAGCCACAAATAGGCTCCTCCATGTTTGCTCCACTCTCCTGCCTACCCAGCCAGATTCTACCACAACTCAAGATCCCGGATCAGTGCTACTATCGTCCATCCTGGGCCCTCTTGCCCAAAATGGAGCATTTCCCGGTCATGCATCCTCAGAATGCTTTCATCAGAGACGGATACACGTGAGTAGACAGCTTTTGTGACTAAGAGATCTTTGATTATTTAAAAAAACAATGTTGTGCAGGAGTATGTGGTTTCTGAAGGATGAATAAGTGAGACTTTTTAGCCTCACTAGTAAGAGTGCCTGTTTGGATGGAAGGAGCTGCTGCCAGACAACTAAAGTCATCGTGTTTTTCTGTCTTGACTATTAGTTTTTGTTTTCTTCAATGTGTGTGTTTTCCAGAAACGTGCCCAGTGTCAACGCCCTCACGGACCAGGAGTACGGCCAGATGAGCGGCACCACTGCTTCTGTGGGCACCTCTGCTGGCATCCTCCCATCTCCTGCCACTCCCCGCTTCTCTGTGCCAACTCCGCGAACCCCTCGCACGCCCCGGGGTATCAACGCCGCAAGCTCTGGGCAGGGCTCAGTGAAGCAGGACGGTACTGAGCTCAGCTCGCCGGCCTCCACGCCCTCCACCAGCCTCCCTCTCAGCTCCGTAGAGCCCCACGCTCGGCCGGGACCCTCCCTGCCCGAGGCCCACAGCCTGTACGCCATCCTCCTGCTCTCGGACTCCGTCCTCAACGTCTTCAAGGATCGCAACTTTGACAGCTGCTGTATCTGCGCCTGCAATATGAATGTCAAAGGAGCAGATGTGGGGGTGTATATCCCTGATTCTACTTGTGAAGATCAGTACCGCTGTATGTGTGGCTTCAGCGCCATCGTGAACAGGCGGCTGGCCCACGGCACGGGCCTCTTCCTGGAGGACGAGCTGGATATTTACGGTCGGACTTCTGAAGTAGGCCGGGCGGCCGAGAGGAGGCTGGCTCTTTGCCGGCGGGACCCAACTATGGGTGACCCCAGGGCCAAGCGGCCGCAAGACGCCGCCCCCACCTCTCCGTTAGTCATGATCCTCCTGCAGGAGCACTGCTCCCAGCCCATTTCCTCCCTGGCGTCACTGCATGTCCCCCTCAGCTGTTCCTGCCACGGCCGCAAGGGGGCACTGCTCCAAAGCTGGATGTCTGAAAAGCAGTGGGCCGACGGGAGTGATGCCTGTGTGGACTGTTACAACGCCTTGGAGCAGGGGCTGCAGTATGTGGACAACTCCACAGGAGGGAAAGTAGATCCAGCTGTTGTCAGAAGTACAGCTCTTCACTCCTGGCCTCACACAAATGGTGAGAAGGGCTTTGACAAATATGCAATGTACAAATAGCTGAATGCATCCTTGGGATAACAGTAACCCTTAAATAAAATCCTAATTTACAGCTCTTTGGTATTATTATTTTCATGTATATCTAGCTGCCTTTCTAAACTATGTATTGATGTGTATTATGTGTGTTCATCTGTTTCTTTTGTGTATAGACTCATGTTAACATGTGTGCATCTGTTCATGTATCCTTTTTGTGTCCGTGTGTGTCTGCCAATCTCCACAGTGGTGGACATGAACATGTTGTCGTCCCAGGATATGGTTCGTATGCTGCTGTCTCTGCAGCCTTTCCTACAGGATGCTATCCAGAAGAAGAGATCAGGACGGACCTGGGAAAACATCCAGCATGTTCAAGGTCCACTCACCTGGCAGCAGTTCCATAAGATGGCTGGGAGAGGTTCCTACGGTGAGTCAATGCGTTTCTTCATATTTATGCAGAACACAAATCCCCCGTCTTAGTTTTTACTGTATGTTACCCGTAATACTACAAATCTCTGACGTGATCGTGTGGAATGCACAGAAAAAGTCATCTAAAAATGTGACTCTTTCTATTCGTCTAAGGTTCGGAGGAGTCACCAGAGCCCTTGCCCATCCCTCCGGTGTTACTGGGCTATGACCGGGAGAGAGACTTCTTGGCATTGTCCCCCTTGGCGTTACCTTTCTGGGAGAAGTTGCTGCTGGAGCCTTACGGGGGGCAGCGAGACGTGGCGTATGTGGTGCTGTGTCCCAATAGCCCCTCTCTGCTGGCTGCAGCCCAGGCCTTCTTCCAGGAGCTCAGCGCCGTTTATGAGGTAAGAGATTGGACTCCGAATCATAAGTATCGTACAATTTCAACACATATGCTAATATAGAGTGTTATTTTTGGGGGGGTAGATATATTTTATTGATTTTGAAAGTTTTTATCAAACAAGAGTAGAACATACAAAACATACAGTATATATTTGACTTACATTTCAATTCATTTACTCAACCCCTAACTACAAAGAGGCACCATTCAACAAATACGTTAACAAATTGAAGTCCTCATTTAAAAGGATCAG
Source organism: Sebastes fasciatus (assembly GCF_043250625.1). Taxonomy (NCBI): domain Eukaryota; kingdom Metazoa; phylum Chordata; class Actinopteri; order Perciformes; family Sebastidae; genus Sebastes; species Sebastes fasciatus. The sequence continues at coordinate 23,036,321 of NC_133813.1, read as the reverse complement.
ACGTCTCGCAAGGAGTGTAGTGAAAGCTATTACTACGTAGGCTTTTATAAAGGTTTCTAATGAGAGAATGACAAGTAGCCTTGACTCTGTTTCCAGACGTGCCGCCTGGGGAAGCATCGCCCTCTGGCCAAGGTGTCCAGGGATGGCGTTGTGCGTGTGGGGGAAGAAGTGGAGCCAGAGAAGCTGGAGGAGCTGGATGTGGACCAGTGGGTGACTGGGCCCTGGACTGGACAGCAGCACGCCGACAACCTCAGCAAACTTAAACTCTACGCTTACGCCTGCAAGCAGCAGCTTGGTGAGAACATTGAAACGGACTAATCTAATCTGATAAATAAAATATCATCCAGGCACTTCTATTGCACTCTATTCTATTTTTAAATCCTGCTTTTTTCGTTTTTGCAGGTCCCCAGCTGTCAGCCCTGCCTTTGGACAGCAGTCTTCTGTTGCCTCCAAACGTCCAGCCTCCCTCGAACCCCACATCCTCATCCCAGCCTGCCTCTTCTGGGCAGCCTCAAGCCTGGGGCCCCGATGGCGAACATGCCCCCGGGGCCGTGAGTTCAGGAAACGCTTCGACCCCGACTGCAGCAACCTCAAACCAGACGGGGGAGACAACCCAAGGAGCACCCACCGACTCTAAGGGGCCTTCCAGTGCCACACCACCAGCCAACACACCAGCAGAAATCCCTGAACTGTAAGACCCAAATTATTGAGGAAATGGCTTCATCTCTATGACGGCCTGTTAGGGCCATTGTAGGTTAAAAAAAGATTAAATAAATTACGGAGCCGGGGGAGGGAGGTAATATACTGAGAAAAAAAATTGGAATTTCCGAGATTAAAGTCATACATTTACAAGAAAAAAACTTGGATATTCTCTTAGATTCTAAAGTCGTAAATTTATGAGAAAAAACTAGTGTGTGAGTATTGAGTACAAAACCGTGCTAATGGAAAATAGTGTGGTACTTTTGTTTAGGAACCACATCGCTTCACTTTGCAAGGTTGGATCAACCTCATACTCTTGCCACCGTTAAACACTGCGGTAAAATGAGCCGCACAGTGCAAAATATATTGTTCTTATTATGTATTGTAGCGGACTCTCCATTCATCCATTCTCTGTTTATACGGGGCCAGGTCACAGGGGCAGCAGACTAAACACGGTACTCTAGACATCCCTCTCCACAGCAAACTCTAAGGACATAATTCACCATAATCTGTGGTTCAACACAATAACTTGTTATGTTCCTTTGCTGTGTTGTTTTCCCTTCACAGACAAGTGTCATTGTGTAACTATGGTAACGCAGTGTGTTCAGTGTCTTCTCAAAAGTTGTTTTTTAGCGTTAGCTGTTCTGAAATAAAAGACACACACCTTTGTGTAGTCAAAGATAGAAGTAATTTGTCTCTACTTTCCGGTAACTTCTATAATATTAGTACTTATGATCATAAAAGAACATGAAAGAAAACGCCTTGCTCAGTTTTCCGAGTTTTTTGCTGGTAAATTTATGTCCTTATAATCTCGCAAATTTGTGAGTTTTTTTCTTGTAAATTTGCCACTTTAATCTCAGAGAATATCCAAGATCTTTTTTTCTCCTAAATTTACGACTTTTATCTCGGAAATTCTGCGATTTTTCACATTATTATAGTAATTACAGTCCAACTTCTTTCTTCTCTTGCTCTCTTCCAGCACTGCTGAGCAGTCTAGGATCGGCATCCCCACTGAGGCCGACTCAACGGACGGCCTCGCCAACCCACCAGCTATCGTTATTTACATCGTGGATGCTTTTCTTAGCTCGAGTGGAGCGAGAAACGAAGGGGGAGAGGAAGAAGAGGGTGAAGAGGTGGAGGCCAGTAGCATTTGGCTACTAGGACTTCTTCGCTGCTACACAGAGATGCTGCAGACTTTGCCTGAGTCGATGAGACCTGCGCTGGTGCTACAGGTAGGAAAACTCACAGATTTACACTGGACAGAATTCACTCTTGATCTACAGTATTCACTCATCTTTTCTTTACATCTTAATGTATCTTACTTTAGGTGGTGCCGTGCCAGTACCTTCTCCAGCCGGCCAGTGGTGAGAGCCATTTCTACCTGCAGCATCTGCGCTCCCTGTCCTTCTCCTGTTACTCCCAATGCAGACGTCTGATGCCCCAACAAACCCACATCAAGTCCCTGACTGGCTTTGGACCAGTTTCCACCGTCAATTCTGTACTTAAGGGTCCAGAGGTAGGCATGAAAATGAAGCAACTTTTGTCATATTATACTCTGTAAATGAGTGTAATATACTTGCCTATATTAATCCACTTTTCTTTCTTGAAATCTGAATGTCCTCCTGCAGCATCCCAGCCCCATGCAGCTGTACACTCCCCCCTTCATCCTCAGTCCGGCTCGTCCCAAGCAGCCAGAACAGGGGGAGATCTGGGCAGAGATCCCTCCCAAATACAACGTGCTCTTTGTTGGATACTGCTTATCACATGACCAGCGCTGGATCCTGGTGTCCTGCACCGACCAGCAGGGGGAGCTCCTGGAGACCAGCATTATCAACATCGATGTACCCAACAGGTGTGGAGAAGTGGTTTTGTTTTTAATTGTTCTGCTTTAGTTTGTGAGAGATAACGCTCTGGTCTCTCTCTACGTATTTCATCGTTTCATGTTTTTTTTTCCCCTCAGAGCGCGACGCCCCAAGGTCTCAGCCAGGAAGATGGGACTACAGAAGCTGTGGGAATGGTGTATTGGCATCATCCAGATGACCTCACTGCCATGGAGGATTGTGATTGGTCGATTAGGCAGGCTGGGGCACGGGGAGCTAAAAGGTGAGTGACCTCCGTTTAGAAGAAACCAAGCTCTAATGAATACAACTTACTTGCAAGTCATGTTCAGAGTTCAAAGTATCATTTTGTTTCTTTTATTCTAATGTGGATAAAACATTACTTTATAATCACTTTGTTTCCCAGAATGCATATACTGACAAATATAAACAAGTTCATTTAGAAACATGTTTCTGCTTTAAGCAAAGACAAAGCAGTAAGTTCGGCCATTTATTCAGCATGAAATGGGACTTACATTATCTATTCTGACCAGAAACATCATTACATGTGACTGAAATCCTATCTTATCTCCGTTTAGGTTGACATTTCTGATATTTTGGTATTACAGAAACATCCTGTTTCATAACATAGCATTTAGGAAAAAAATCGTATCTTAAGATAGGAATTTAGCTTTAACAGAACTGTCCTAACTTAATTTAGGGTTTTTCCAAGTTAGGAATCCTAAGTTAGGATGACATAGACCCTGTCCTACATTCAAAATAACTGCCAAAAATGGCAGCAGTACTGTTATTAGGTCTGTATAATATTGAAGATGGGGCTTCAAATTCTTTAAATTTCCTGGACCATATAGTATTAATGGATATATATATCGACCACCTAGACGATTTATTTTGAATTTGATTGATGTCCGGCTCTGGAGAGGGTTAATTGAGAAGAAGAAATCTTCCCGAAAAGGTGGGGTTTCCTCTCCTCCACCGACATGATAGTGCCTGCGACTTATCTCAGCTAAAATTGAACGCCCGTCTCTTTTTTGTCCGTGATTGCAAGCTAGCCAGTGACAAGATAGAGCCATTGATATTAAAGCTTGGCCATCTCAATTAGTTCACCGGTACATTCTAATCAAAGACACAGGCATATCAGATTAAAAAAATGTATAGTTTATTTTTGTTTTTTTAATTTATATAATTTATAGTATAGTCTTTCTTAAGTTAAGATAAGATAAGATACATTTAGGAATTGCTTCTGTAATAGGAAGATGGGATTTTGAAACTTAAGTTAAGATAGGACAAGCAGTTAGGATATTTTTCTCTAATGAGGCCCATTCCCTAATATCTATTTATAGTACATACACTCCTACACAGGTGCAAACGCATACTTGTAAACATCTTTTAAATTGTTAATACATTTTCTATCACTTATGTTCTATCTTTTTATAATTCTCATTTTATTTATTTTCCCTCAAGAATTTTGTTAAGAGATGAAATTAGTTGAAGAATGATAAAATAATTTTTATTATCCTAAATATCCCTGCTTTTATCTTGTTTTCTCTCTCGTACATGCACCTCCCAAACTCTCGCTCTCTCTCTCTTTCACTCAGACTGGAGCTCGCTTCTCGGGGAGCATTCCCTCCATTCAATCGGGCGCCAGCTGAAGGAAGCTTGTCGTATGTGTGGGATCTCAGCTGCTGACTCCCCCAGTATCCTCAGTGCCTGCCTGGTCGCCATGGAGCCACAGGGCTCCTTTGTGATCATGCCTGGTTAGTAGCCTGTGACATAATGATGGTGATGGTTATGGTTATGGTGATAATGATATTGGATATTGCAGTACACTAGAATTATATTGTTTAGTTTACAAAAATGAAAGTAACAGTGACAAAATATATTAGTAAAAACACAGATTAGGTACAAAAACGTGCTACATATTTGTGCAGATAAGAAAAACTTTAAATGAGCTAGAACATGAAATAATTCACAGCTAATTTAAATGCAATATTTTTTGCAAAACCTCATGAAAATAGACATGTCTCCTCTGCTGTTCTCTCTCCGTGTACAGATGCAGTCACCATGGGCTCAGTGTTTGGCCGCAGCACCGCTCTGAACTTGCAGACCTCGCAGCTGAACACACCTCAGGACGCTTCCTGTACACACATCCTCGTCTTCCCAACGTCTGCCACCACCCAGCTGGCACCCAGCTCCTACCCCACTGAGGACAATAATGGTAACAACGACGAGCAGGATAACAGACATACTGTTAATATTTATTTATTTTATTCCATTTGTGCATTTACAGACAAGGTGTCGCCACTCCAGAACAATGACAATGTGTATATATTAGGGCTGTCAAAGTTAACGCGATAATAACGCGTTAATGTAAATTAGAATAAAATTCATATGAAACTAGAAAACCTGAGGAATCCATTGGTACCAACCATGTCATACTAGCTTGTTGCAAAGGAGGTTAAATAACGCTCCAAATTTATACAAAATTTTGGCGAGGAAAAGCTGGCATGGCCATTTTCAAAGGGGTCCCTTGACCTCTGACCTCAAGATATGTGAAGGGAAATGGGTTCCACAGGTACCCACGAGTCTCCCCTTTAAAGACATGCCCACTTTATGATGATTACATGCAGTTTGGGGCAAGTCATAATCAAGTCAGCACACTGACACACTGACAGCTGTTGTTGCCTGTTGGGCTGCAGTTTGCCATGTTATGATTTGAGCATATTTTTTAATGCTAAATGCAATACCTGTGAGGGTTTCTGGACAATATTTGTCATTGTTTGGTGTTGTTAATAGATTTCCAATAATAAATATATACATACATTTGCATAAAGCAGCATATTTGCCCACTCCCATGTTGATAAGAGTATTAAATACTTGACAAATCTCCCTTTAGGATACATTTCCAACAGATAAAAAATGTGCGATTAATTTGCAATTAATCGAGGTTAACTATGGACAATCATGCAATTAAATATTTTAATTGATTAACAGCCCTAATTTTATTCCATTTGTGCATTAACAGACAAGGTGTTGCCACTCCAGAACAAAGACAAATGTGTATATATATGTAAAACAAACAAAAACAAAACAAAACCGGCAAAAATACAAATTCAAACATGACCTAAACCAAGCTCCCGCTCCACCCACCCAATTTTTAACAGGTATTGATGTACAACATGAAAATGCATCATTATGTATGTATGGGAAAAAGAAAAAAAAAAGTGTATAGAGAAAAAAGTTAAAGGAAGTTGAGTTTTTAATTCACTTGCTCAGGTGTTTGGTTTTTGTGAACTACAGTGATTTGTTCCATTGAGAGATGTCCTGCCAACAAATGGAGCCATTGTGATGATGTTATTTTGTGCCTGTATTTCCAGTTGAGCAATATTGTCTTTTTGGCAATGGTCATTTACAAGATTACTGATAATGTCTTGAGACTTGGGTAAACTAAACCCTTGTTTAAAATGGTTTAAATATATTATTTTGCACCAACAGGTGGCATCTTTGTGCTAAAACATCTCTCCCCACAGTCACAAATATCTTGTGCAAAACATGATGAAGTTCCGTTGTGCCTTGTACTAAAGACTTTGTTAGAATAATAATTGTGTTGGTTTGGAAATGACCCCAAACTGGAGATGTGTCATTGTTAATTACCAAAGTTGAAATTGCTGTGTTGACATAATTTTTATCTCTTCTTTTTTTTTTTCCCCTCAGACGACATGTTCGATCTGCCCTTTCCCGATGAGCTGGAGAACGACATTGGCCACGACATGATGCTGATCACAGGGAACCTCCACCCTTCCCCCAACACCTCTCCCGTGCCCTCGCCGGGCTCTCCGTCCGGGATGGGAATGGGATCACATTTCCAGCACACCAAGGTGAGTTAGTGGAAAAAGAATTCATCCTACAGCGGCTCGAGCTGTAGCAAATGACACCCTCTTACAACGGAAGACACTGTCATGGCCTTACATGTGAAAAAAAGCATATTTACAGTACACATTACTACTTAAACATTGTTTTTGAAGACTCTGCTCTGACTCTGCACAGGAAGGAAGAGAAGTACAGGGTGTGATCAGACCTGATCGTGTTACTTTATAATAAAATAAATACATATAATAACTTCACTTTGATCTCTCGACTTAATCAAGCTGGCAACCTTGAAAAACCTATACAAAACGGTTATTATATATGAACTATAGAGTATTTTGTATACTATATAATAAGCTTTTTAATTGCTATGTACAACTGTTTATTAAATAAATGTTTTATTGGAACTATAATGCATACCTCTTCAGGTTCAGATTTGATTTTGCACTTTGAAGCATGGGAACTTCTTTTTCTGCCGTCTTTGCTGACTGACACTCGACACTTCACATTATCAAGCACAAATCAGAATTACGGTTTTGCCAAGTATAATAGATGCGTAGGAATTTGTCTCGGAGGCACAGGAGAAGAGACATGTTGACAACCTATATTACGGAACATTTCATACGTTACTGACAAACTGTGGGAACATCGTGTAGCTGTACAATAACACAGTAGAGGTTAAACTAAGTGTTAGCTGTGTGTGTCATAATTGACCCCGCAGGCAAACAAAAAAAATGCAAATATGTATGTTGATCTTTTGCAAAAACCTTCTTATCAGCTAATAAAAGTGTCCTCAAATGCTGTTGCTCGAGCTGAATATATATAACTTAAAGTGTCCTCTTCAAGGATTGCATGCTCTAACCTAGAAATATCCGACGTGATATAAAGTGATTCTGCGTTCAAGCACAGCTCAAAACATGGGAAACTAAATAATAAGCATGTTGTATAGAGATCGTTGAACTACAGTACATCTGCAGGAAATCTCTTTTAATGCGACATAAATATGCAGTATGATAAACCTTTGTAACCAGTTTGGTCTGTACTCTTTTCATGCTTTCATTACCGTGAAAATTACCTGCTTTTATTCTTGTTAAAGGAAGAACAACCCACTCATGTCGTTGAAAAGGCTCATAATTTTTGAGATGCAGATGGATGAATGAAATGAAAGGATCATAATAAAGGATTGTAATTAATAACTGACCTTCTCCTGTGTGTGTATAGAACCAGGGAGAGCGCTTGATGTCCAGGGACAGTCCACCAGAGGAGCTGAAGCAGCAGCCGCTGGCTCTGGGCTACTACGTCTCCACGGCACAAGCAAATGGACTTCCTCACTGGTTCTGGGCCTCCTGCCCTCAGGCTGAGAGCCAGTGTCCACTCTTCCTCAAGGTATCTAAACACCGCTGTGTGTATCATGTTTTGCCTCGCAGATACATGAATGTTACAAGCCTGTGTTAACGTGCGGTACCAGCAGGGGGCAACAAAAAGCCACTGATTTAGGTTCAGACAAAAAAACAAAACACTTAGTTAGGTTAAGGGAAAACGTCATGGTTGAGCTTAAAATAAGTACGTAAACTAAGTTAAAACACATACAGGAACAACGTAACGTCAGTACAGAAGACACGTCACAAATGTCACTAACGTAACAGTACATGTCCACAGGGGCGTTTTTTATCACGAGCGATCGCCTAGCTTCCCAGCATTGGACGCTTGATGGGCTGCCACTAAACACGAGACACTCTGCACCTGATTGGATGAATGTTTTGCCTCGAGGGCTGCTGCTTCCAGCTTTCAAACCAGAACCAACATGGCGACGCATTTGGAAACTTAAACTCTTATATTCTGAAAATAGTTCACCGAAATGTGTTCCTGAAAACATTTCGTTGCTGAATCTGTCCTTATTTTGGATCGACAACGCTTAGTTTAAAAGTTTCTCGGGAGTTTCCAGAGGCGGCGAGTTGCGTCGGAAGCCCCTGATTTGCATAAAGTAGCCCAGATCTCGACTTTATGCAAATGAGGAGCGGCCGACGTGACGCCCCGTCTCTCGAATCGCGCCGCCAGAATGCACTGAACGGCTGCTTACATAGACAATGAATGGGAATCGTGGAAAGGACGGAGGCTGTGGACGCGTACCGTAATTTATAAAACAAAACACGGGTCTTGAACACGGGTTGTGTGTGTTTGTCAGACCCATCCACCCACCCACCATAAGTGGTCTTTCTCACTTTATATACTGCATAACTAGCTCTGAAGTTAGACTTCCCGTGACACTGACGAGCTTTCTTCCGGTGGCCAGGCGGGTCTACTAAACGCTTTGCTGTGAGACCGGGCTGGTGTGTGAGAGACAAAAGCCAGTAATAAAAATAACAAAGCTTATTTTATTTGAGAGAAAACCCCACAGAGAAAGAAGAATGTGTGCAGATGTTATTTTAATAGCGTGATTAAACATTACAGATGCTTACAGCTGCATGCAGATGCATGCTTCAACAGTTGACATCATGCCCTTTTGTTTCTTTACTTCAGGCCTCTCTCCACCACCACATCTCCATCGCCCAGACAGATGAGCTGGTGTCAGACAAGACGAAGAGGACCCCTCACCCCTTAGACTCAAAGACCACCTCTGATGTGCTCAGGTAAATACAGAACACATGTCGTCCCATCACATTTCTTTATCATCTGCTGTACAGAAAGCAGATACCGAAGGGTGAGTATAAAACAGACCGGAGCCTTCAAAGTCTGAGGCCAGTGGTCTTATTCAAGTAGGTGATATAAATCTATGTATTTAATATCTGTTCTTTATAAGTAAGTGTTACATTTTCATTAAGTAATATTAATGATCTCATTGTTAAAGGTGCTCTATACGATATCCAGAGCATTAATATAGCAGCAAACAACTACTTGCTATGTAAAGACATAGTGGAGTAAGCCACCGGCTCAGCTGTCGCCATGTTGAGAACCTCGCAGAGGCAATAGATATGCTCCCAATTCCGCATTTAGTACCTTTTACAACAAGTTGTGTTAAAGTTATTTATCAGTAAATATGAACAGCGTGTTATTTGTATACTATGCATCACAACTGATAAGAGATGATAATAGTGGTTTCAGATGATATTACAACTTTTATTTATTGTTATAATTGTCTTGATTAAATTTAAACATATCATTAATAAATGATTAATGATAAAGATATTGTCAAAATAAGAAATCTAATATTTTCAAGTGCCATTATATGCTACAAAATGGTGATTTTGGGTGAAAAACTGATTTCAGTGGATACTTTTATGATTAAGGGAATCAAGGAGGATTGATGGATAATGGCTAAACATTTCAAATATATAGGGGAAACTGCTTATAGTGATCACGGTTACAGTGATCAATCGCTTATGTGGATCTAAAATCTTGGGACAGAATCATTCCTTTACAAACACTGTTTAAATAATTCGCTTATAGTGATCAAGTAGTCCGCTTACAGTGTTCGTTTTGGGTCTTTTCCTACATGACAACATCTGGAAAAACATTTTAAAACTACGTTAGACTAACGTTAATTTAATTAAAAAAAAAAAAATTAACTTTACTTCCTTGATACTTTGCCTCAAGGACTGTCTGATTTTCCGGCTGGATGCACATTGATATCGTGACAGGAAAAGGAAAGTCATCTCTGAATGAAGAAAATTTTCAGCTTGCCAAGAAATAGCAAAGCGCTCCGTTTTATTTACTTTGTATTCATGTAATAAATATACAAATGTCAATTAGATGGTAATCTGCATGACGAATGATGCACATCAACAAAGATCCCGGACAGACTTGCTCACTATAAGCGGTTTCCACTGTATATGATTTAAAGGTACAGTGTGTAGGATTTGGCGGCATCTAGCGGTGAGGTTGCAGATTGCAACCAACTGAAACTTCTCCCGTGTGCCAAGCGTGTTGGAGAACTACGGCGCTAAAGCGTGAAAATGCAAATGGCCTTATTATCTAGAGCCAGTGCTTGGTTTGTCCGTTCTGGGCTGCAGTAGAAACATGGCTCATTTTAAAGTGAAGAAAACATTCTTATTTTCAGGTGAAGAAAAGAAAACATACGTATTATTATTATATTCCATTTCTGCCAATAAATCCCTCTAAATGCTACAAACTGTTCCTTTAAATATTTTTTAAAAAGTCTGAAATTGTTGATAAAACTGTATCTTTTTCATACAAACACAGGTTTGTATTGGAGCAGTACAACGCCCTCTCCTGGCTGACGTGTACCCCCGCCACCCAAGACCGCCAGTCCTGCCTGCCCGTCCACTTGGCGGTACTGATCCAAATGTACAACGCCATCCTGAACATGCTTTAGCAGCTGTGTGAGACTTCAAGGACACCTCTAGGGGGACTTCACTTCCTCTGTGCCTACGCTTCCTCCTTCTGGGCACCAGAGAGCACCAGAGCTCTTCTGTTGTTTCGGGTAGACGTGGATTTAGTGGCTCAATAAAAGGACGGGGCAAGTCAGACTCTCCCATGCCTGGAATGTAATTAATAAGAAGAGTGAAACGCTCCGAACAATAACTCCCACTCGCTTAACCGCGACACCCTGCAAACCCAGTACAGTTTGTACCTTCACGACTGGTCCTGTGTCAGTTACGGTGCTTTCTGAGGGGGAAAACGGATGGATCTATCCAACTATGCCCATTTTATTGACATATCACAATGATCAAAATAGCATTACGTCCCACTCGGGCTTCACCTCTTAGTGGCATTTCGAAGAAGCGTCTGACATTTCCAGATTCTCTTTACACCTTCACCTGTGAAAAGGGACGTCTGTGCAGGGCCACACAACTCCATACTGTACAACCAGCAAAGTGGCATGACAACACAAACACATGGCTTTGTTACATCAATGATGCTTTTACATTTTTTTGTATAGAACCGCACCGTTGAGCTTCTTGGGGACTTGCAGTCGGTCGATGAAACTTTTACTCTGAAACGGTCCTCGATTACTCCAAAGGGGGGAGCATTTGATAACGGCACTTTTTCCTCACCTTCCAAAGTGTTGTAGATATGAACACGATGGAAAAAATATTTGACCAGTTAAAGACAGAAGTGTTGTTTATAAATGTAAGACATACATTTGCAAAGAATTGAGACTTATTTTTAATATTTAAAGCAAGAAAATGAGAAACAAGGCCTTTTTTTCCCAATTGACTGTTAATTGTCTTGGGATCTGAAATAAAAAATTGTCATTTTAATGCAATTGTAAAGATGCCATATTTATACAAATTATATCATGTCATAGAATTTGATATCTATATATATATATGTGTATATACATAAATATATATTACCTCTTCCAAGCAGGCACTTAATGATAAGGGTGATGGACACAACCATCTCTTTAGAAGTGGACACAGTATGAACATTTATCATTTCTTTTTTATTTTCTACAGATACTGAACATTTTACCTTTTTATTTAATGAGTTTAAGTTAAACTAATTGATGCAGGAGATACAGTATACTCTATATTTATAAAGTGTTGCTCTTCTGCTAAAAAAACTTGAAATAGGCAATAGAAGACCATGGTATTTGAACATTGCAAGGTTATTAAATATTTAAGAACGATGCTTTATTTGATTGGCTCTCCTAAATGATGTCAAGCGAACTATTAGAAATGCCTGTCTCTCCAGCTTCACTCAGTCTGCTCTTTGTTAGCATGTTTGTATATACACTTTTCAGCTGTGTTTTTTTATTTTCTTAAAGCTGTACATTTCATGCTGGTTGGTTTACTTTCAAGTGATTCATATCAAAGTATTTTTTTTGCTGTGAGCTTTTTTTTTTTTTTGATATACAGTATACAGTACAAAAGTCATTTAATTACAGCCAAGAGGTTGAAATTGCCAAGTAAGTGTACACACATGTACAGACGAGGGCAAGTTTGCAAAAAAAGTTGTTACATCTGTCATCACTTTGAATATCAAACAGATCCACTTTAGTGGGAGAGATCTGTTACTTTTACACTCTTTTTTAGTAAATTATTAAAACTCTTGAAAATGACATTGTGTTCAATGTTCTCTTTTAATGCAAAAGACTGTAAACCACAGACTTATTTGGTTACAGTTTATTTGGGGTAATCCAATACTGATAATCAGCTAGGGAAATGTAACAAAATATATTTACTCAAAATATGCTTTTTACTGCGCCACATTTATCTGACAGCTTCTAGTTAATGTTCAGATTAAAATGTGTTTCAAATCCAGTGGGGCAACCTCCGGGTCTGAAAAGTGAAGCAATTGTGGAAGTGCCTTAAACTTGCATTCTTTCTAACAGCCAGCAGGGGGCGACTCCTCTGGTTGCAAAAAGAAGTCTGATTGTATAGAAGTCTATGAGAAAATGAGCCTACTTCTCACTTGATTTATTCCCTCAGAAAACACTGTAAACATGAGTTTATGGTCTCAATCGCTAGTTTCAAGTCTTCTTCAATACAGCATGATGTTCATTTAGTAAATTATGGTCCCATTTAGAGTCAAATAGACCATAAAGCAAGGGATGCTTTAGGGTGTGGCTACCTTGTGATTGACAGGTCGCTACCACGGCGTTGTCCAGTCTGAGAGTTGTCTGTGTTTTTGTCTTATAACTTTAAAGCTTTCACAGTGTGTTTTCAGTTCATCAGAGTTAATTGTAACATTTTGGTCGCCTGAAAATGAGTCGTGGCTAGAAGGTGACATGTTAGGCATTGACCTTGAGTAGTTAAGTTTAGGATAGGTCGTCGGGTGAGTGTTTGCAAATTTTCGCAGGTTAGACACAACCATAAAAATGTCTTATTCAGCATTTGGTTGTACTTAGCTCCACCCTCTCATGTCACTTCTGGTTGCAAAAAAACGATATGGCAACGACCAGAAACCAAGATGGCCGCGGTCAAAAACCAAGATGACGACAGACAAAAAACAAGATGGCGACGGCCAGAATCCCGAACTCGAGGCTTCAAAACGGCAGTCCACAAACCAACGGGTGAGATCACGGTGACTACGTCCACTTCTTATATTCAGCCTACATGTATGTTCAACACATATGATGATCTTATAAAATATGATGCAATCCTATAGATTAAACAACGCAGAAAAATATGAAGTAGTTAAACTTTGTTTGATGGACAATACTTCTGTACTCTTACATTTTGAATTTACTTGTAAAGGAGTATTAGTATAGTGAGGTATTGCTACTTTTACTTAAGCAAAGTACATACAGTATATTAAAAGGCCAATAAAAAGTATTAGAAACACACACACACACAGATCAGATGTCAGTTGAATATTTATTTTGAGTTCTTTCTCTTGATATTTTTCCTTAATTAAATATATGATGTATATCTGTTTTAGAAACGGTAAAAGCTGGAGCACGGCAGGTCAAAGATGACATGAGGTGAACGCAGTGAGCAGTTGAACCAATCATATTGCAACACAGGGTGTGAAAAGGAAGCCCTTTATTACACTGTGCCGTCAGGAGGTGTGAATCATTGTTTTCACACATCTACCTTCCATATTACAACATGCCCAGGGATTATACCTAAGGCTCTGCCATAAAAGCAAGCTTTACTTCTGTTATTGTGAGTAAGACGTTGGCTGTGGAGATGAGACGATACCGTGACCTTTTGAAGAAGAGCGATGTTTACGGACTAGTCCTTTGGATCAACTGAATATAATGAAGGACAGAGTGATTACTGTATCACCCAGCTGTTGTCTGTCCTGTTCAACAAGACAGTCAAGTTTTATAAGATGTGTTCGACCCACCTATGCAAATAAGAGCTGATTAGATTTCTTTAGAGAGCACCGAGACAAAAGGGAGTAAATTAATCACATTAAAAAAAAAAAACTTTCCCAGCACTTGCATGTGTCGGCTGACATGTATCGCATTAAAAATAGCTTTCCCGACACCTACATGTGTTACCTGGCAACGGTCATGGTTAAAACAACAAACAACAAAATTGGTAAGAAAATGGCAATGAGCCGAAAAACAAGGAGTGCCACATTAATGTTGTACTGTATTCACAATGACGCAAACATCAGGACTGGAAGCTTCACACCACAGCGGTATGTTTGATGTTTGACTTCACAAACTTGTAGGCCGTAGGCACACTGTCACGTCTCAGTTGCACGATTTTGAAATTAGCCTAATAAGGGACAGCCTCAAATATGGGAGAGTAAACTGCCTGGTGTGTGTGTGTGTGTGTGTGTGTGTGTGTGTGTTAAAGGGTTGGGCATTGTGAAGGACTAGATATGAAATATAGTAAATGCTTTCACCAAACAAATGTTATGGACTAAATTAGTTTATTGTGTGTATGTAATCATTCTAAAGGATGTCCTCTTGAGGGGGAAGTAAGAGCTGCGCTGCTTTTGTGTGGTGTAGTGGGGGAGTTGGACTATGTGAGGACAACAGCGATAAAGAGGGAGTGAAGGAGGTTATATTTGACCATCAGGGTCACATAAAATCCTTGAGTGGAAAACTGCATTTTTAATAGAACCTAGAAAAGGCAGAGTGGACGACAAAAACCAAGACAAAAAGTCAGTCTTTTGAGGGACTGGGCAGCTCGAGGACAGCGTGAATGAAAAGGAGCGGGTAGCTGAAGAGTCACTTGTCGTGGTGGGGCGGTCTAATGGCCATCACAACTGGAGGCAGTGGACTCTTAATTGACTGCAATGTGTTTTCCACAGATGGCCTATTAGGCCATGGCCATTCACCTGTTATCTGGCTTGCCAAGTGCATCGCTGCAGCCAAATGGACTGCAGACTGGACAAAGGAGGCCGGGGTCTGGCTTGACATAGCATTAGCGCAAACACAATTAGAAGTCAATGACGTTTTATGTCGCTTTTCTGCCAAACAGAGCACCACGTGAGACGACAAGGTTGTTCAAAAAAGCCCTCTTAAGAGAGCTAAAAAGGTTGACTTAACGCTAAATGTCCGGCTTATTGTCGTAAAACGGAACGCAAAAAAATGGCTTCTTTTAACAGAATAGTGACATGTAATAGAAATGTATTTTCATAATTAGAATATTTCAACAGATGATGCCCACAAGTTTAATTTACAGTAACTATATTTAGGGCGGGGCGATATGGTCAAAGTTTTCTATCACGATATAGGTCATTTCATATCTTGATAATGATATACATCATGATATAGCATTTTTTTCTGGTAATTCAATAAATAAATAGTCTGTATGAAATAACCACATGCTAAAGCCTATTTTTTTTGCTCCTATGAGAATAAAATACTTCACAAATTGCAAAAGTCTCGGGAGATAGGCGTTGACCTCGAATAGTTACGTTTAGGATAGGTTGTCGGGCAGCGAGTCTCAGGTGAGTTTTTGCGAGTTTTTACAAGTTGCAGGTTACCTTCTAGAAACAACCCTAAAAATGTCTAATTTCAGCATTCGGTTGTATTTAGCTCCGGCCTCTCGTGTCACTTCTGGTTGCAGAAAACAAGACGGCTAAAATCCGGAACTCGAGGCTTCAAAACGGCAGTCTCCAAACTAATGCGTAACATGGTGACTACGTCCACTTCTTATATACAGTCTATGTTCAAAACATATGACGATCTTATAAAATACGATGCATTCCTATGGATTAAACTATGCAGAAATTTCATATCTTGATTACGATATATATCACGATATATCATGTTTTCTGGTAATTAAATAAATAAATAATCTATATGTAATAACCTCATGGTAAAGCCTATTTCTGTGTAAATTAAATACTTGACAAATGAGAAGTCGTGGAAATTATAGAAAAAAAAGATTCATAAATACAGATATAGACCTAGGCTATATCGCGATAGAAACTATTTAGAAAAATATATATATGATAGACATTTCTATATGGTTTTGTCTATATTTATCGTCATATTGCCCAGCCCTAATTACATTAGTAGATCTACTACAAGAGTGGATGTAGTGCATACACAAAAAAGACCAGAATTCAAAGCAACATAAAAGCCTGACTCACAGATGATTACATTTGAAGAGAGGAATACGTCATTAGATACACTTCAGTCACTTCGCAAAACACATTTTGTGTAATTTAAATGTTGCCGTGAGTGCAGATCTTTACAGAATTGACCGTCCCGTCTCCTCTGCCCCGAAACAGAGCAGAGGTGTGTGAAGGATCAGGGCCGTTTCTGTCGCTCCAGATGACCCATGAGAGTGCTCCACTTGCAGGCGTGACTTTGGCAGGGCAGAGCCATGTGCTGTTTTGACATGCCCTCTCCCTCTGAAGTGGAGGCAGCTGGGGGCTGTAGCTTCACACTGCTTTGTAGATGGTGGTGAACACTGCTGATTTCTCTGAACTTCAAAGAGAGAGAGAGGGAAAGGGACGCACAACACACACACACACACACACTGTCTGGTGTGTGTCACGCCAGTGGTCATATGGGGGGGGTGGTCATACAACGTGGTAGGTCCTATCTCTGCCTGACCCCTGATATGCCAGCCAGGTCAGCGAGGGTTCAGGCTGTGGGTGGTTCAGGTCAGGGTCATCACCATCTAATGTGAGAGACCAGGTTTGAATCGCTAAATGGGTTATTGGGGCAGATACAAAAACACACTGAGAACTGTGTGGAAACTGGTTTGGGGAGGTGTGGACTCCAGTCAGATTTTGGAGTCACAAGTTTGACTTCTCAACTTGACGCTTCATATGAAATAGAAACATTATGTTTGCATTACAAATCTCATTTTCCTGTGGCACTACAGTTACATTTTATGTACATTTAAGTGTCTTTTTCAAAGCATTCATTATTTATGATACTTCTGATGGTGATTTCATTTTGATATGACATTGAATTTTTGCAGACAATGTTTTGATATACATTTTACGACGGAGGTGTCGTGTTTCTCGGAGGCTGAACGATCCCAGTTTAGTCACTGTGTGAAATGACAGTTGTTCCAGCTCTGCTCTATCCTTATATCAACATCCGTATAGTGACGTTATAAATTGACTCCCCATGTAAAACACAACTGCTCACTCCAACTGAAACGACTCTATTATTATTGTTTGTTTAGGGGTTGCCTTTAGGCTTTTGCCACCCGCCCAACAGCTGGTAGAGAAGGTGAAAAGCATTTTGTTCAAGAGCACAGAGCAATAAAAAATTACGTCTCTGAAACTCAACTGATTCTTTCCGGAAAAAAACGTCAGTTCACAACTAATTCTCATCCCAACTCGTCATATTCCGTCGCTTTGTCAGACACCGACGCTTTGTCAGATACCGACGCTTTGTCAGATCCCTCGGAGTCACTCTTTTGGGTCGCAGTAAACATGTGCTTAATGTTGTGAAGTAAACAAAAAACACTTGTTTAGGTTTAGGCAACAAAACCACTATAGTTAGGTTTAGGAAAAAAACACATGGTTGGGCTTAAAATGACTACGTTTGTACAGTGAAAATAACACCAAACGTTGTGAACACGGGACATGAATGAACAGTTGGTTGTAACGTGATGCACGGGACACGAACGCTGGTCTCCTGGATGAAAGCCTTGTGTTTGTTGGGCCCATCCACCTCCACTCCTGCCCGCCTGGTTTCTCTTTTTTTGCACTTAAAGCTACGTCACTTCAGTCGCTGAGCGTTTAATATTGACACAGATGGGCTTACGTTGCAGTTAATGGAAAGCTTTGTGCGCCTCATACTGACGCTGAAGGTTGCCTTAAGCGTCGGTATCTAACGCCGACGGCCGTGACAAAGCATCGGTATTTGACGCCCTGGGAATGACAACGGGCTGAACCGTATCACTGTCTGTCTATATTTTGACAGGAAATGTGCAAATCTTCCCCCTAACATAAATAGAGGAGGTTAGTCGCTGTTTTTTAGGTCATTAGTATTCGTTTCAATCAGTGCCCTCACTTCCCCAGTGCTCCTGTTTGAGGCCAGCTCTTCCAGATGGCTCCAAGGAAATGCAGCTCTTGGGCGCAGCTTACACTCAACGCAGAGAGCCATCAGCAGCTTTTGTTTAAAGGGTCCCTGCTGCAGCGACAGAACATCTGCCAACTCAGCACGGCAGCCTGTTTGGAAACATCTGATTTTGTCTGGGAGTGCTTTCCGTCCACGGCGTCCGCATTTGCATAAATAGTTTTTGTTAGAAAGGGGGCCGCCGAAAGGAGCACACGGAGTTTGCGATTCCCCCTTCCTGTAAATCTCTCATTGCAGGGTATTACATCCTTCAAGCCCAACGAGAAGTCCACTTAACACTTTAGCCAATGTAAATAGAGGGAGATAAAAGCTCTGCCGACTTCAAAGCGGGCCCTCGCTTGCAAACATCAAAACGCAAGAGAGAAAACAATCTGTCATTTATGTCGGATATAAAAGTTTGAAGGACATTAATCCCCTTGATGACTGTTTGCCACAAGCAGTCCAGGCAGGCTGAGTGGGGGGGTGTAGACCTAGAAGAAAACCAAGGATGGGGACTGGGAGTTTGTGAATCAGGTTTCTCAATGTAGCTAAACATGTGCTTTATGTTCTCATTATTTACCAACTGCACTTATTGAATTGTAATCAGTGGCACAGATATGCATTAAGGCAGGGGCCCGGGGCCCCTTACAGGGGAGAACATGTTCTTTTTAAATGCCATTGGACCTATTTGTATTCTACTCATATTTCAGACCTGTTTGATAGTATAAACAGAAATACCTTTCAATTTAAATCATGTTAATACCACTTTGTCTTGCCCTGATATTCAGGGTGATTTGTAATCGGATGTCGTCTTACCTTGGCTGGATTCATGGCTTCATTCGATCACACCCGAAGACGCATTTCGGCCTCTCGTCGCTGTTCTCAATAAAATCAAACTCGATATAACTGTCGTCATATTTTCTCAATTTAGCTAGTTTCGGCTTAGCATCACTTGACGATGTGGACTGACTCAAATATTTCTCCATGCTCGCCAGCTAACTAGCTGGCTAATAAGCTAAGCTAAACTAAGCAGCAGGAACAGTTCGTTGTGCCCTCAGTGAAGTGACTGATTCATGACAGATTGACGTGATGTGTCACAATCCTATCAGAGTTTCTATAGAGTGCTGCAGGGATGACGTATTGTTTTAGGCCAACCCAAAAGTTTGAATTCTCCCGGGTTCCCTCGACAAAGAGCCAATGGGATTTTTCCATTGGGTTTGGATTATTGCAGAAAATAAGCTCTGTGGCAAACAAACGTTTATGATACATTTTGTTCAGCAAGATAATATTCACAAATCAACACTTAAAGCGTAAATGAAATTGCCAGAAGTAAAAAGCTAACTTTAGGCTATAAACGAACTACACCACGGTCACATGAGCATGAGTTTACACGACGAGGCTGTAAAGGAGGATGAGTCGGTGTGATGGCGTTTAGTAGTCTCATTTAGCCACTTGTTAGCATCCGCCTTTTTTAAAGACACGTAAAGGCTTCAAAATTCACGAGTGGGATATTAACTGACTTATTTCAGGCATCTAACTAAAAGCCCATTGACTTCCAGATGAGGGAACCAGAAGTGCTAAAATGCTAACTAATTTCCAGGTGTTAGGGCTCATTCCTGGACACAATATGCTTGTTTTATTTGTGCAAATTGTCCCCACCTGTAGATATGTACTTTTTAATGATACAGCACAATTTATAGCAAATTATTTTTGCGGACCCCCTGGCAGAGCGCCACCCCAGACCCCACTTTGGGAATCACTCCATTAAGGAGTCTATTGGTCTGAAGTGCACTGGATCCCCTGCTTGCAAACCCGTACTTAAAAAATAAGTTATATTAGTATAGTTCTTTTAAACTTAAAATAAGAGAGTATGCTTTCAGTTTACTTTTTATGTACTTATCAGAGGTATACTTAACAAAATTGTACCTAAGTATACTCAGCTTATACCAACAAGCATACACAAAAGTCTAAGTGTACTTGGCAAGTGTACAGAAGAGTCCCAGTATACTTGGCTTCTACTAAAAAGTACAGAAAAGTATAAGTTTGGCTAAGTACTATAAGTTAACTTAAAGAAAACTTGTAAAGTGTATTTTCGTAAACTAAAAAGTGGGCTACAAGTATATAACTAATAAACAGTATACCTATAAGTTCACTTGTAGTATAGTTCATATTATAGTTGCAGTACAAAATACAACTTGGATGTAAACTACTAAGTTTACTACACTTACATTTAAAGTATACTTTTATAAACTAAAAAGGGGGCCAATTTAGTCCTAAGTATTGAAATAGTACACTTAAAAGTATCGATATCAGTATACTTATTACATAAAGTATACTTGGGGAATATACTTGAACTATTCTTCTTTTTTGTAAGGGAACTAAGAATCTCACACAGATTCTTCACTGTCTCATTACATTATTTAATAAATGTTCACCTCCAATAATTAATTAACAAAGCTCCAATTAGATTTTGAATTAGCCGAGTAGAGTTCAAATGGGACTTGTTGTGCTTTACACTGCATACATATAAGATCATTTGTCTGGTGCCTGTCTGCTGCTACTACTCAGCACTTAAAGGATTTTGAGGTGATTACCTTCATGATTACTCTTATTAAAAGGTGCAGAAACAACGCGAGGTCTGCACTGTAAAGTTTAAACAATGCAAGCTTGTCTTTTGGTTGTTGATTAATGTATTAAACCTAATTGAGCGGTAAGCTTGTCCTTAGATGGCAGTGAAACAAGCCTGTCCTCAAAACAAGCAGCAAGCTGATGTGTGTGTGTGTGGGTGTGGTTTGGTTTGGCATATTTAGCCATGTGATTTATTTGGCGCCGTCATATTTTCCACACAAGTCTATTAGAAAGCTGACAGTCGTAGATGCTCAACTGTGAGCTTGTAACAGCTGTTCATCATCGATCAGCACATTGTTGGCATGTCCAAGCACTGCTTTTACTTACAAGACATACATATTAATATTCTAAACCAAAATCTCTACATTTTCTTCTGGTTTTCAGAATAAAATATAAATCATAATAAAACATTGTTCTCATATCTTTCTCAATACTAAAGCACATTTCTGCTGATTCTTCAAACCAATAAGCCATGGCACACTTCAACCCCCCGCTTGGCATCCTGATGAGGCCTATCAACGCCTCTGAGATGTAAAACACAGCCTCTCCAGGCTCATTGTTTAATTAATTATTTGATCTAATTATTGAGAGGAGGTTCCAGTATGCCGCCTTGATTGGCCGAGACATGTTTCCGGCTGCAAAACACCCACCAGCGGCACACCTGTGGCTGAATCACAGTGAATTTCAATGCAACTCACACTGATGGAAAACTGCCACTCACGCAGGTAATTATACACTCCTGTTTGTGTCACCTAGCAACTGCAGTGTTTTGATATGCAACAGCCTATTGTTCATCTGTACAGTAGCTTATTATTGCATTTAATCATTATTTCTTAAATTACAAAAGTATAATGATGTAATGTTCCCTGCACTTTTCAAAGTGTTTTACAGATGTTCTCACAGCTTTTTCTACACTGCTGTAGTTTAACGCCTACTATTTAAATTAAAATATAAATAAGCAATGTATTATATGTTGTTGTATTTGGAGATGACACATTAAATCAGTATATTTTCTAATGTTTTCTTTGTAACTACAGGGGAAAAGCTGAGCTGGAACTTGAGGGGGAGATGCAGCTTGCTGTTTGAAGTGAAGACAAAAGGTGAAGGTGCAAACTTTTTTTCCCCCCTTTCTCATGCAATGTCCTCCATGCCCACAAGGGAGAGTTGTTAGTCAACAGATGAACCAAGCATTTGCATATTAGAATAGTTCATATGCTACACTTATGACTGCAGCTTCAATACAACATTCATTTTGCCACTTTTATTTATCCATTTTTAATGAACTTGTGACCAATCAAATGAATTAATAATCTTTGAATGCACTCTGTCAGCATTTAGGACATAAACAAGAAAGACACATGTGAGCAGACCTATAAATAGCTATAGGGATTAATGGTTATGAGAGCAATATTTATGAATGGAGACAATACAACATAATTCAAAGTGTGTGTTGTCCGCAAAATAAAACCCCTGAACTTTGAGTCTTTGGGGACAAACACACAAACACCTCAGTGACTGTGAAACAAAATCCACCAAATCTCTGTAAGCTCTTCAGACAGAAGGCTGTCAGTCAACTTTGACACATGTTTTTGTTGTTTTTTCCTCTTAAAATTTAGGGGAGTAAATAGACTATAAATAGCATCTGTAAGAGGATAATAATTTATGTACTTCTGCCATACATATAATCATAATTCCATTATCCACTGCTGCTGTTATAATTACAAGTCTTTAATGCACTAACTTTTTTTTAAATATGTGCATATCATCTGTCACTGTCAATATAAATGCTATATACATACAGTATATATAGACATGTATACATGTACATATTGTACATAAACATCCATCCAGTATTTATTTATTTGTGCTATTTGTATTGTTTACACTTAAAGAACACATTTTTATTTTATTCTTATTTTATTGTTGGCTGTTGGTGCTATATATTTATATATTTATACTTATACATATTTTTTCACTACGTGTGTACATAACAATCCGGTCTATCCCTCACCTTATTTGTCCAGCTTTGATGTCCTTGTCCCTAGCTGTTTTCATTTCTATTTCTGTGTAAGTACACTTAAAGAGACGCATAAATCCAGAGTTAAATTCCTTGTATGTACTGTTTGTACTTAGCAAATAAAAACTGATTCTGATATGTCAACTAATTGAGCATCATTAAAAATAGCAGAAGCACCGGATCATTATGTTGATTTGATACTAGGGTATTTTCAGGGAAGAAACTGAACATATTCAGTCACCAGACTATAAACACCACACTCACTATAAACTTTCTTCTTTTAGAGGACCTCTAAAGACATTATTGCAAACTGCTTTTACTATTAATATTTGTTTTGACCTGCATCCCATAGTGGTTTTCATCCTTTAAAACCCAATCAATAATAGTTAGAAAAGCTCTCTTTCTCTCCCCTTCTTGCTCTCTTTCTCCCGGGAGATAGAGAAAGTCAAGTGCCATATAAATAAAAAGGTCTTGCCAGAGGCACTTACTCTGCAATCTCCTGAAAATTGTGTCTTAGCTCAGCCAGTCCACTCAAGTCACATTGGAGAATGGGCTCCAAATCAAAGCCAGAATCGCGAAGCCCTGCAGTCATTAGAAAGATAGGGGAGTGAGGAACACATAATAATGATCCATTAGCTCTCTCCCCTTGCATATTCTCAAGATCTGCCTCTTATGGTAAGATAAATCAGCTTACTGGCATGACTGAAACCGAGAACATAAGCACACGTTCTTCCCTTTCTCTGCTTTTCAGCTCCTCTTTGTTATTCACATGGAGGATTCCACAATTGCATGGAAATCAACACTATTATGGTGGAGAAATTTGATGAAACATTCTTAGGCCCCAATGTTGTGCCTGTCTGCCTTGATGATCATAACAAGTGAAGGAACGGTGTGCTTCCTCGTGCCACGAGCGCTGTGCATGGCGATTATGGTTGCAATAACAATGACAACATTCATCTTTTTGAGGCGAGGGGTTTTATTGGCTCTCTGTATCAATACTAGAAAAGGTAGCAGGCAGAAGTGATCCTCGCTTGGCCGCTCTGTCTGTCTGTCTTTCTGCTGCTTTGCTTCCTCTGGTTCTAATTTAGTTGTCCTAATCATAAAAGCATCAGCGAGCTGCTGTTGCGGAGTAAACCAAGAGGTGAAACGTGCCCCTAAAAATTCCATTTTCACTCAAGTGGACCAACACAACAAGGAACATGCAGCAGACAGAGACAGACTTCTCAGCTGCCAGATCAAATGGCAGAGAGGCTGATTATTAGAGGCAGACAACAAACAGTCCCTGCTGATATGTGTGTTTCGTTGTGGTCGTCCAGCGAGCACGCAAGGTGAGGTGTACTCTGACATGTGTGGATCAACTTGGGGTGAACGAATGCCAGCTTATCTTTTGACCTTTACAGACTAAACACCCTGATGTGCCGGTGTTACACTGAAATTTGTGACCACCAATATCTGAGAGCCAGCAACACACGAGGTCACCATTTCTGATGGCTGACATCAGAAAGGGACCCCACTGTACCTATCTGTTACTTTACTTTTAGAATTTTGTGAATATATCTTTAAATTAAAAATATTATTTATGTTTTTTAACAATTTTGTTTTGTGTGTTTTCTGTCATGTATTTGCCTAATTTATTATGCAGGTACATTGGGGCCACAGTTTCTGATGGCTGACATCATGAAAGTGACCCCACTACCTATCTTTTACTTTTCTTCTAGAGTTTTGTGAATATATCTTTAAATTAAAAATATTCAAATACATTTATGTTTTTCAACAATTGTGTTTTGTGTGTTTTCTGTCATGTATTTGTCTCATTTATTATGCAGGTACAGTGGGGTCACATTTTCTGATGGCTGACATCGCTACCTATCTTTTACTTTTCTTTTAGAGTTTTGTGAATACATCTTCAAATTAAAAATATGAATTTATGTTTTAGGTATTTGCCTCATTTATTATGCAGGTACACTGGGGTCACATTTTCTGACAACAGCCATCAGAAAGTGACCCAACTACCTATCTTTTACTTTTCTTTTTTTAAGAGTTTTGTGAATATATCTTTAAATAAAAAATATGAATATACATTTATGTTTTTTTAACAATTTTGTGTGTTTTCAGTCACGTATTTGCCTCATTTATTATGCAGGTACAGTGGGGTCACATTTTCTGACCACAACCATCAGAAATGGTGACCTCATGTGTTGCTGGCCACACATGTCTTTGGTCACAGATTTCGGTGTTACACCAGATCGGTGGAAGCTGACATTTTGCGTGTTTTTGAGCCCATATATACCTTTTGGGCCAGGGGGTCGACTGGATGCGGTCTCTCCATCCTCTAAACTGGCAGACCCTCTGACAGCATATAATTTGAGTCATCAGTCTGTATTTTGGACGCAGCAGCAGATGTTTCCCCATGTCAGCATGCAGGCCCCCTGTCTGACAAAGCAAGATGGAGAACCCTCCCTTCTTCTTTTAAAGTGTTGCACATGAGTCTCCATCTCTCCTTTCCTTCCCTCTGCCCACACCAAACCTCCAGACCTCCGGCATCCCGTGGGACACCGTCCCGTGTCCAATCCTGGTGGTGGGAAAAACATATTTGAATCGATGCGTCCTGAACACCAAATGGAGAAACACACACTGGAAACAAAAGGCAGCTAGTTATTGTATTTTTGCGGTTTGGCTTGATGACTCATTTATCCTGAAACATGGACTGGATCCCCTCTGAAAGGCCGGTAAAAGACACTAATGGAAGGTGATTAATAGGCAACTGGGGTAAATGATTGCTATGATACTGGTATCATCACTGATGTAATGGGAGTGAAATGGCCATGACGCATATTCCTTTTTTTATTGTATCATTTTACGTGGGCGTGAACAAGAAAAATAGAGCAGAAATCATGGATTTTTATTATTTATTTATATTTATTCTAAACTAGATATATAGCTGGTAATGAATTAATTTGTTTTGCTGGGAATGAACTGTTAAAACTTCCTCCATATTAATTAGACAACTGTTTTTATATATATATAATACCAGACCTGCTTTTTAGATGATTTTTTTTTAGAAGTTTTTTTAATTATAAATAATGTTGATGAATAATAATATTGAGAATAATTTTGATGATATTTTACTGGGGGCCAAGCATGTGTGAAATGGTTTTCAAGACAGATAAAAAGAAAGACATACCTGCAAATAAGGCAGAAATAAAGAGCAACGCTGCTCTGGTCTCTCTTCAGCGGGGGAAATATTTAATTTAACTTAACTTCGTTATTTTGTTCTCGCTTTTACCGTGTTAAATTGTGTCAAATATTTTATTGTGTTTTAGGAGATTTATAATAAATTCAGATAATCTTTAGGAGTAGAAATTTAGGCAGGACATTCTAATATTTTAATACAATAAAAACATTTTAATATTATTCAATAACAATTCCAAATGTATCACTGAAATAAAGAAAATGCGAAATAAAGAAAAAAAAACAATCTTGTAAAATAACGTTAGAAATCGTGTTAAGAAACTATCCACTCTTTGTTTTGTATATGTATTTTTTTAAATATATATATCGTGTTGTCAAAATCCCAAACAGGCCCTGGACTAGTGCGTGATGTCTGGAGCGCTAATTAGAGCTGACATGTTTTCAAACTCCCCTCAGGAGCGACCTGCAGAAACTGTTTCAAAGAAAAACCATCCTCACATCCTCACATGCAATATTTCCTCCCCTCGCCGGCAAATGAGTCCGGGTGGAGGAAAATTGCAGGGGTCATTAGACCAAAAAAAAAAAGGCCTAAAAGTGTGACAGTTTTCTTTGGGCAATCTTTGAACCGCGCCAAAGGGATGTTATTGTATCAATTTGACTTGATAGACCCAATTAGGCTGTTAGGCTTTTAACTCCTCAAACGGATTTTGTGCTAAAACGCTTTTGATTCTTCACATCAAAGTTTGACTCAAACAAAATGTTCATTTTGCTTTTGACAAGATCCATGTCCTTTATATTTTATAATTGTCTAACAATTCAAATGAATAATAATAAAGAAAAAACACATTTTATTTGATATAGAATTGGATACATAAATATTTTTAGGGTTATAAATGGAGTTTAA
Source organism: Sebastes fasciatus (assembly GCF_043250625.1). Lineage (NCBI taxonomy): Eukaryota > Metazoa > Chordata > Actinopteri > Perciformes > Sebastidae > Sebastes > Sebastes fasciatus. Next base: position 23,009,274 of record NC_133813.1, on the reverse strand, counting down.
GTGGAAAAAAAGGGAATCCTACCTCGGCTTGTATAAAAGGATCTCACAAAGTGAGCATAAATCACTTCTGCATGGCGCTGGAGACCGAAACGGAAATATTTGCCCGCCACTGCATGGCGCTAGGGAACTGCAGGACACTTTCACTCATATTTTGACAGGCTAGGCTACTGTATCCTATATAATAATATTATTAATAATATTAATAATAATATTATTATTAATAATAATAATTTAAAACATTATACCAACAAGACCAAATCATTTAAAAAAATATAAATGTCGACATAAAATAATAATAGATAGGCCTACAGTAATTTAGAAAAACTTTAACGTATTCACACATTCATATATTAATTTGAAAGGATTTATATTCATCACTGAACTTTCTTTACATGCAACATTTTTCCAGTCAAATAAAAAGAATTATAAAAAAGTAGGTATATATATATGAATTTTCTTGTGTTGGATTTCTTCCTTGAAAATATATGAATGTTCAATGTCAACGAAACAAATGTGTTAATCCCGTTATAGGTCACACGTGTATAGTTCAAAATTAGGCTAAATATAAAAATGCAATTTATTGAATTTCACAATGCGTTTAAAGTTTAATTATTAGTGAATAACGATACAAAAAGGCCCGTTTATTGCAGTCGCGTTCATACAACCAATCACTTCTGAATATCCAGGTTATTAAAGAGGTTATTTTTGATAAGGCATAAAAAAAAATGAAATTAAGAATACACGCCTGCTGTCCTGCATTAAAGTTAAGGTGTTAAAGTGTAAATGTTCTTACTCTATCGGGTTCAGGCCTGCTGTCTCTCTCTCTGTCTCTGTCTGTTTCTGTCTCTGCTCCATGGAGACACAGTGCTGTGTGCGTGCTGCCTACATGACGCTGCTGCAGCTTACTGTATGGCTCACACACACACACAAACACACACACACACAGACACGCACACACACACACACACACACACACACACACACACACAGACACACACTCACACACTCACACACTAACATAACATACACAACATCAAAGATCTCCTGCAAAAAAGACAAGATAATCATCCAGCCCACTGTGTTTCCTCATTGCAGACATACCAGGTTGTTTTCCAGGTTACAGTAGCCTCCTGCTGTCCTCCGCCCTCTCTCTGCACTGCTACTGCTGAGAGCTGAGTAGTATGGATCAGTAAGAGTCATACAAACAACATCAAGTGAAAGAAAGCTCCCTCCAACAGTTTGACATTGTCACTGTGTGGACAGGGTGTTTGCATTATCACGGATTTAAATGGAGGGCTTGTTTCCAGTAGAAATAACATCAGGGCCAGTCAGAATAACAATCACTGCAAAGCTATCAGAAGATGAGGTGTAACAGCTTTCACTTCAACTTCAGCAATAAGAAGAATAACTCCAGGGAAATATACAAGAAAAAAAATATATATAAAAGTCAATTGATAAAAAAAAAAGAAGTATTAATTATTCAGAACAATAGCAAAAAAGTTGGAAACATGATGTGACAGTGTTTATGCTCACATCTGGTCAACAATATAGTTCATAATTAACCCAGAAAATATAAGTTTTAAAATGTTTTGTTGGAAATAATTATTTTAAAGAGAAGTGGAATAACTCTTTTGGCATCATAAAGTAGTTCATAGATAGATAGATAGATAGATAGATAAATATATAGATAGATAGATAGATACATACATACATACATACATACATACATACAGTATACATACATACCACTATGTTTTTTTTTTATATTTATATGTATTATTTATTCAAATACGTGTTTGCAGACACTTCATGTAAGTCTGCTTAATATAAAATATGCTTGATTTAAAAAAAGCATTCATTATGTTAATGTATAGGTTAATATATTTGGTCTTTTTGGGGGGGAAGTTTCGTCACTGTATGAAGGTAATATAGAGTTGGTGGGGGGTTTGTTCTTGCCAATGAAATTGAGCAGATGTAAACAAGTTTATTCCAGTAAACACTAAAATGTTTGGTAGAAGGGAAGATCTTATGGAGAGTTTTACATATGTGAGATTACATAGAACAAGTATTGTGATAGACATAACCAACTGTATACAGCTCAAAGTTTCTGCGTGAGCTTGCTTTGCTTTTTTTTATTGCGGCTTTTTATTTGAACTGGAAAATATTTGCTGGTTAATTATGACAGATATTGCATGATCATTTGCATGACTGTGGTGCGTTCACAGAATATTATGACTGGTGTAACAAACTCTCCTGTCTAAACATGCTCTGCCTGTGATGGATGAATCATGTCCTAAACTATTACATACCCCGTTCAGGAGGAATCTCACGTTTCATTAAGTCTTTACAGATAAATGCATGTCATTGCAAAAACGCATGCAAACAGTCAGCAGCTGAACCAAGTGATGGCAAGTGTGTGATAAGTGTGCAAATGCAACGACAGCCGATGGCGTCTCGTGTTCGGCTTGACAGGGAAGGAGCTGTGTTGCTTGTTGTTTTCAGGCTTTTCTGTCTACGTCTGTGTTAGCTGATGAACAAGGTGATGAAATACCTGCGACAGGCAACACAGATACACACGTTTGTCACCATGGACAACCATATACAGACTGAACATGTGTCTTAGCAGGCACACACACGAATATACATTAAAAAAAACTATAGTCATGCATGTGAATAAAAGTACCACAGAAGAAGAAATGTGCACACATTCAGGTGACCTTGGGGAAGAAAAAACAAAACAAAGAAGCACATTAAAACATTATATAACAGGACTAATTAATCTGTCAACCTCTCAATTTCTCTCCCCTTATCTGACCCACAAATCAACCAATGCATCCTCAGTCCCCCACAAAGAACGTTTTATCTGCTCTGTGTTTTTGCTTCAAGCTGCTGGGATCATGTCTGGGGACGAGACCCCCTCCTCCTTAAGAGAGCAGCCTTGTTTGGGACTGTCAGTCAGTCAGGAAAAAAGCCCTCCTTGTTCTGTCCGTTCCGCTCATATCATCACCCAACACTCCCACTCCCCCCAGAACTTCCACTCCCAAAAAGCGTCTCCAAATCTGATTATTCTTGTGTTTCATCAGGTTGAGAGATTTGGCCGATGGCGTATTGGCATTTGACTTCTGATTTATCCTCTCTCTCTCTTTCCCTCTCAGCTGCAAATGGCGTTCTGCAGCTGGCAGCAATTCCATGAGTAGTATCCGTTTCATTAAATCCTATGCAGAGCATATTGAAGTTTTTCCATTTTGCCAATTTGTTTAGGCGCCACCGATAAATTTCACCACTCTTTGGTGGCTGAAACATGTTTATGGAGTTTGTTTGTTTTACAGGCTTTATCTCTCTGCTTCCTTACTAACGACTGACATAAGCAAGAAAACCTTGTCAGGGCAGCTAAACCCTTCTGTGACTGGCTGCCATTTGATGCACAAATGTAATTGTTTGCGTGCTCAGAGACTTGAATAACTTTGTGACCTAAATTGCTCCCCTAATTTAGAGCCATTACTGGAAACTACTCCTCCATGCTGACAGTATGGCCACCCCTGCCTTTATGCCATCTCAGTGCCACACCTCCACACCACTTCCATTAGCTGCCAAGAGGAGTAGATGAGTTCTTAGAAGATGAGAAGCAGATCTAAAGTGACAGCCAAATGGAAAGTCTTAGACACACTTGAAGACACGGACCACAGCGGAAGAAAAGGAAGAAAAACACTCCTTCCACTTCCATCCATGAAATTCAACTATTTATGTGCTTTGGTGAGTTTTTAAAATCATATTTTGAAAAAAGTAATCCCTCTCCTCTTTGTCATCACTGGTTGGCATTGTATATGTCTGGATGTACAATGGAGAAGGTATCTTAACGGAGCCCCGTCTCTCAAACATTACATTCATATACAAATAATTTGCTGCACAAGTATGTTTCATAGGGCACATTGCCACTTGGATTACAGTTTTTAACTGCAAACTGGCAACACCAAATCTTTATATAGAGGAAAAGTCCCTTCCCTTCCGGTGGACCCCATGGGACCTTATTTTGGAAAAAATAACAACGGTGGTCAACGGCGAGAGACAAATATTTTTTTGATCCCGTTTGAATTTCGTCATGAATGAATTATATGATGTCACCTCAGTCTCCAGTGCTTTGGACACCCAGTCGACCTTTGACCTCCTTGCTATGTCTTCTCTGAGGTATAGGAATGTTGTGTAAAAAAATCCAAACGTAATCGAAGCGACAATGTCTTTCTCCAAAATGTATTTGGAAAAGTAAATTAGTGCGGAATCAACATTTTTAGTATAAAGATAAGGTTGCTCATTCAGTGGATCACCAAAATCACTGTTGGTTCCTGTGTGTGTGTGTTTGAATGTGACATTGTGTGTGTGAGCATCTGTGCGGATTCACGTTCACGTTTGCCTGAGAAGGCCGAACACCGTCCTCATTACTTCACACTTCAATATTCACTTTTTCCCAACAAAGCAACAAGCTTTTATGTGACCCGCTGTCTGTCCTCTCCCCTCATCTTTTATGACAAACCTTCATCGGCCTCCATCAGCAGTCCCACTGATCAAAGACACTGACTTTACAACTAAATTTAGCACCTGCCACCACTGTGTCAAAAGAGTATGCATTATGTTTGTTTCCTGATTTGTGTACGTGCAAGTGTAGGTGAGTGTGTTCGGTACTAGTTTGTGTGTATGTGTGTTTGTGCTTATTGATGATACACACACACATACAGTCATTGTGTTTTCTGTGTGGCCCAAATTGCATCTTCACACTGTTGCAGCAGCTCAAGCCATGGTACACATCACCATCAAAGAAGAGCTGCTAGATTTCTGTTGATTTAAATGAATACTTTAACATCTATACCCATTACATGTGACTTTGTATTTCTGAAGCTAGGTTCATATAGCAGTGTGTAAAACGGAGTTGTGAATCATCTTTCTTATCTTTTGTCTGGAATCACATGAAGCTAAATTAATGATCCACAAAAGTGTTTGTTTGTGGAAGTGTCACTTGAACCTGTGATATGCAGAGCTCCTATGAACTTGGCCTCCATTGCCATGTAAATGCTGCTGCTCACTTCCCTGGTTGCCACGGCAGCCAACCTAAACCAATTCATGGATCGACAATATATATATGAGCCGAACAGAGCCTGAGTGTGATGAGGGAAATTGAGGACAGGTAGCAGGAAAGTCAGTTCTTTAGTTGTCCAAAATAAAATGGGAGTACACTTTTTTAGTAATTTCCAAATATTGTTTTTTACTGTTAATCTCTATGCCATTTTATCTACTAATTTTGCAGACAATGACGTTGTCAATTATGATTTGTACTGAATTTGATAACCTGATTTGGTACACTATAGTGGTCAGTATTAGCTAGGGACTATGTGAATTTTGCATGCTCTCTCAGTGTTGATGTGGTTTCTACTCAATGTCCAATGGCTATATGAAATGGCAACTAAAAATTTCCTATTTTCACACCCGAATGAAAATATGTCCAACATGACATAGGGTAGTACAGAGCAGAATAACACACGTTTACTTTTTGTTTTCATCACTACAACTCCAAGTTCGAGTACAAGTTTGAGTTTATTGTCATATAAAAAAAATACAGTTTTACATTCAAATGCAATGAAATGCATCTGTCCTGGCTCTCTCATCCCTTATAAGCTATACAGCTTGTTCGTTTGTGACATGTTTTCTGTATATGTTACGTTGTTTCTGTACGTATTTTACTTAGTTCACATACTGTACTTATTTTAAGCCCAACCATGCAGTTTTTCCTAAACCTAAGTGAGTGAGTTTTGTTGCCTTAACCCAGTGGTTTGAAAATATTTTCTTTATCTACAAAAAGGTGGTCCTGCAGAAATGTTTTGGGAACCACTGTCTAAACCTAACTACTGTAGTTACCGTAGTTTTGTTGCATGGCGTACAAATGATACGCTAAAAGGCTAAAATACGTCCTTGTGACACGCAGAATGCCCGTGTAATGTCATGCTTTTTATACGCCTTCCTATGAGACCTGGTTGATATATAAGATGAGTAAATAAGAGACAACAATAATAAGAAGGAGAAATTCTACAATAAGAAATAAATCCCTGTGTTATTTAAAGTGCTTGCTGTTCAGTAGTCTATGTGTCCATGTGTGCTGGGTGGCTGGTGTCCTCCATAACACTTAGGCCCTTCCTTCTGCAGCAGAAGGTATGCATGTAAATGTCCTGAATCTGTGGCAGTGATGTTCCTGATTTTTCGAAGCTGTTTTTAATGGCTTCCTCAGTTGTTTGTGGTCTTGTTGAGTCAGGTTGCCAAACCACACCAGTATGCTTCCAGTAAGGATGCTTTCTCTGGTTGCCTGATAGAAATTGACCAGGGTTTTTGTAGACATTCCATATTTTTTTAAGGCATCGCAGAAAGTATCTGTAAAGTAGCGTCTCTGTTGTGCCTTTTTGACAACTCAACTGATGTTTAGAGACCAGGAGAGATCTGAATGCCTAAGAATCTGATGTTATTCACTATTTCAACAGGGACATCATTGATGCAAACTGGTGGCTGAACAGTTTTGGTCTTCCTAAAATCCAAAATTATCTTCTCAACATTTCGGGATGGATTTAGGGAGGTTATTGTCTTGACGCCATATGAATAGGTCCCTCTCCTTCTTCCTATAGTCGTCCTCATTGTTGTGAGTAATCAGTCCAATCTCTGTGGTATCATCTGCGAATGAGAGTGAAGAAGAGCAGAATAAAGGTGAGCATGAAGGAAGCTAAAAGCTTTTTTTTCCCTCCCACTCCTTGTCTTCCTACTTTAGGCCTTGGGGAGATAATGAGGGCCTTGGCTTTGTAAACATTATTTCTGGCATATTGCAGCTGCCATCAGCTTATTTATGGCCTGAATTTTAATAATCTGGGAGCTAATATGCTTCAGAAAGAAGGAAAACACACAGTGAAGCCTGCCAAACATTGCTCTCCTACCCTCAGCAAGGAGGCCACTCAACAGGAACATCAAACGCTTGCTCTCCCGTGCCTGGCCCACGTTAATTGTACATCTATTGTTCCCACATAGGTCCCTGGGAACCAAAGAAGGGGAAAATTGGCAGAGAGAGAGGGAGGGAGAGAGAGAGAGAGAGAGAGAGGGAGGGAGAAAAAGAGAGAGAGAGCGCAAGAGAGAGAGTAATGAAGCTCAAGCTGGATAAATACGTCCTAAAACAATATCAGACTGACAAAGGTTTTGATGCCTGCCCCTGGGCTCTCTATTGCCTGTATCCCAATTACTCACCCTTAATGACAAAAGAGGCCTTATTACAACAGTCCTGTTCTACACATATTGCTCATGCACATACAGTAGTCAGACCCATAGCCAGAGGAAACTTCATGGACGGGCATCTGAATTCCCCTCTGAACTAAATATAACATTGATATTTACACTGAATATCATCCAAATAACGTACATCAAGTATAGTTGGACAGAATTTAGGGAGGAATGGCTGTTGCATCATGATCTTTATGTGAGATTAACCAATATTTCTTTCGTTTCATGTGATGCGATTTTCTTAATTTTTTTGCACGCAAAACATTTGTAATTCATCCAATAAAACCACAGTATTACAGTTAGACTTAATCACACTTCTGTGGAAAAGTCTTTCATCATGAAAACAGAAAAGGTCAGAAATGTTGCCTAGGTTAGTCATCAGTGTAATTATACAGTTACACTGACAGCAAAGTCGTCACTCATGACACTGTCGGTTGAAAGTTGCACTCGACCTATATTTTGTTCACACTAGTAAAGCTGTCCGAATCTGGTCCAAACCTTCCTGCTACAACAGATCAATACGCCTACACACAAGGCAGGATACTGTACAAAATATGATGGAAAACCGGAAAGGTTGTGCTTCAGCGGATGCAGCGATCGTTAATCAAACACATTTCGTTTTTTATTGGAAAATTAAACCTGCAGTAGGCAAAATAGTTTTGGCATCATTGGGAAAAAAATTCCACAACAACCTTTCAGCATATTGTAATTCAAGTGTTCTGAGAGATAACTAGACTTCCTCACCTCCTCAATTGATCTCAACATGGCGGCTGGATCACAATCTTTCTCATTTTACAGCTAAACAGTACACTACAAGATGTTTCTGAAAACATTTTATGCAAGAAATAGGCATTACAGTAACAGAATATTGATTCATATTTGATCAGCGGTGCCTAGTTTGACCGTTTGATCGGAGTTCGCGAGAGATTGACAGCTGCTCAGAGACGGCAAGGCTCCAGCTCGGCTCTGGTCCGGTCTGTGAAATCTTGCAGATGCCATTTGGAGCACCGGGGAATTTTTTTTTTCAGATTACCTGTCTCATGCACTACTGTCAGGATATAGTGACCGTTTTTATACATACAACTTTTTTTAATCATATTTGCTCCATTTCTACCCACTGCTGCTTTAATGGGAGGTTGAGGGTTGTGTTATGGGCACCATGGCTGGGCATTGCACCCCAGTGACGGGTCCGACAGTAGTACACCGCACACATACAGAAGTCTGTCATTTTAGATTGGTCTGTTTCATTAAAAAATGGTGAGTATAAAGAATTTTTGGTTTTTTTTAAAATAAATTGTTTGTCTGTGTTGATTTAATTCTTCACAACTAATTCTCTTTTATAAAAATGTACAATAAAACTAACTTAATTACTTAAAGGGGAACTCCAGCAATTTTATTTACAGGTGTTGGGGAGTAGCCTACATGTGTGAAAAAAAGGTAACGGCGCCAAGTTTTGACAAGGAAGAAGAATGTGTGGAATAAAAAGATGATATCTCTGGTTCTGCTGCATTGATTTTTAACTGTTTTTCTTAAAACTGTCCATCTCAAGTCTGGCAATGGTATAGGAGTGCAACGCTAAATTGGTGAGTACTCTTTTAATGTCACCGTAGCCTGACATGGTATGTTTTCTCAAGAACTAAATTTGGTTTCATAAAAAAATATAATATGAAACTCATGCAATATATAAGTCCTCTAAAATAGATGATAATATAATGCCCTCCAGAATCGCAAATAAGCCTTTTTTTTATCCGATCTTTTCCGTATTGGAAGAATAAATCAGTTTCATGATCAGACAAGCCAAAGTCTGGTTGCATTTAAGCACAGACACGACCTGGTTTGGGTTAAAAAGTATCGTACATAAGGTTTGTAAAACAATAGAGATCTTAGCTCCATTAACGACCTTCGTCATCATGGTTACAATACTTACCACTTGATTAAGGTTAGGGAATGATTGTGGTCATAGTTAAAAGAAACCAATGCTGACTGTCGGTAGAAAACAGGAAACAAACAGCTGTCTCCTGTGGCGATGTCCCACATTTTGCCCCAATTCACCACGACTTCCTTCTTTGCTCCCAACAAATAAGAGTCATAGAGTAATTACGATGGCCTTTAGAGGTCTTGTTGAAGGTTAACAAATGTTATTTTCTTTGGGCATTTGCTGACGAAATTGATGCTATCTGGTCGCTTTTCTTGGACAGTCTCCTCCTTGTATATATTCATTGCCTCAGTAGATACTGACTTGCAGGAGATAATTTAACTAGTTTATAATCACTGGCAATTTAAAGATTAACTTTGCACGTCTGTGTTATTCTTCCAGCAACGTGGTATAAATTCACAAACATTATAGAAGCAGACAATATGAGCAGTATCAGAGCCATAGTGCCCTGACAATGAAGCAGCTGTATTTAGCAATTACAGAGAATTTTTGCTCCTTAATACAGAAACACATCAAAGTAAGTACAAGAAGCAGATATGCACACAGGAGACATAATTCAGAGCAACATGAGGTGCCAAAAAAAACCTATACCTAGCAAAAAGACAAGCCAGTAAATACACAGCTGCTTGTCTCTGCCACGCAGGCCGTAAGAGAACAACCTAACAGGCTGTCGGCAACAGGACCAAGGTGACTGCAAGTTTAAAGGGCAGGGTTCAGAAAAGTAAGTGACCCCGTCCTGCCTCACACACTCCCTAGCTGTACATATTTACGAGGTGTCATTTTTATGTGAGCGCCAGGCAACAACAGGTTTAAGAGGGCCAGTGTAACCTTCCTGGGGCCCGGGGTGACCTGCACCCCGGCTACAATAGTTTCCCTGGGCCACAATTAGGACCAAGGCTTCACTGAGTCACCCCAGCGTCATGCCTCCATGGAGCCTCATTCTGGCCCCAACTCGCCCCTCTCCCACTTACTGTAGCTGGCTTTGAAACAGTCATAGCTCTCCCTTCTCACCAGGCAAGTGAACAGCTTATACTTAGAATAAACCAAATGCCAGCATACAGCGTTGGACACTAAGAAGGAAAACATAAAATGAGGAATAAAGAAGTGAATCTATCTTTAGTTGTTTTCCTGCACTTCTTCCTCCCACCCATCTTTCTCTCTCCTCCCCTCGCTACCCCTCTCTCTACTTCGTTCTCTCTGGCTTGGTGAGCTGTGACAGTTGCCGCGATGCCCTGCGACACAGTGAATATGCAGCAGGGCTCACTGGGTCTGGCCACACAGACTTGTCACCACCGTTCAGCATCAAACCCCAAACTACCAATTAACTCCTGAGCCCACCCCCACCTGCCTGAAGGCACAGTGACCTGCCCCCCCTTCAGTCTGCTCCGTTCCACACAGCACTAACCCCCACTGGCCCTCAACCCCACTCTATACTCTCTAAACATGCCCCACGAGATGCCTCGTGACTCCCTGACATACAGATGCTCAGAGATATTCTTCCCCATCTGTGTGTGTCCGTCCGTCTGTCAGACCCCTGAACTTTACAAAAGAGGATAAAGTCAATTTGTCGGTGCTCGTTCCAGGCAGAGCCCAGTGTGGCTGTAACAACTCGGGGGTAACAGAGAAAGACAGGCTGGCTCTGGCACCGAGGCTGAAGAAGCAGGCAGTGTCCAGCACAGAGACAACTATAGTGCATGATTGGGGAAAGGAAATCCAGGTGGATTTAATTTAGCTATACAGTTTATTAGCAAAAAAGGTGATTATTTGTCAAAATCTCCCTTTCAGTGGTGTAGTGGTAACTGAGATATTCCATAAGTGATGAATTAATGGGGATACTGGGCTGGAATGATCCCCTGTCCATCCATACTGTACATGCAAGATGCTTATAGTGTCTGGTGAAGAGCATTGTCGCAGTAGTCACATTACACCTAGAACACCAGATTATAGTGTGAGCAGTACAGGTACCTGTCAAAATCATGGATTCACAAGCTGTTGTGTTTACATATTAAATCGTTGGTCAGGGGGCTTGACAGGTTACAAAAACGTTACCAGAGGGAGACACTTTGGATCCATTGATCGAATGTCTTAAAGTATCCTGGTCTTAACGAGGATAAAGACTTTACATGCTTTCTGTAAATAAGTAAAATGTATATATTTTTTCTTCTTTTCGTATAAGCTCCCATGTTTATTTTACAGCCTATATGTTCAAAACTAGAATTATTTTTCATTGATGATGTACATAAATTACTTTTGTAATATTTTGTAGTATTATGGTGATCATGTGATTGCCTCCCAGTGGTTGTCGATACCATATAGGTGAGGCCACATCCACTTTGTCTGTTTGTTAAACGCCCTGATGAAGACCAACAGTGGTTGAAACATGTTAGCTTTTCTTTTTTATGATTTAGCCACTATAATAAAGGCTTTTTGATATATTTTTCTACCTCGTTGCCACTTATTTTAGTATTTTGGCGTGCCTGGATTGCCTTCCTGTCTATCCTGTTGTGTTTGTTTGGAATTATCTGTATAAAGCTTCCATTAGACAGTTTAGTTGTTTTAACATATTTGAATATTACTCAATAATCATATTGTAAGTGCTGTTGCATAAATATGTTCATGATGCATAATTGATCATTAATCCCATAAATTCATGCAATAAGTAAATAAATAATTTAATTGATGTAAAGATCAAAATTGAAATCGGATGTGATTAAAGTGATTTGTCTCATAGAGTAACATCACAGGAATAACAGAAAGGTTGTCGCCACTAGTACATTTCCTTTTATTTAATGCTCATTGAAAAAAAAGACAAAATAAAAAATAATTATATATACATTTGATGTCAGAGTTAATGTTATATATATATATAGCTAATAATTCCATTTAATCTATTGCCTTTTTTGTTTTAAACATTGGGTATGATGGTGCTATATTGTTTGAATTCATTAGTATAATACAGAAAAGTTGGCTTGGTTCCTGAACATTTTATCTTGTGAATATGACATTTTCCAAAAAATAATTAATAATTGTATGATACACAGCATGTTATTTTCAATCGTATCTTATTATTTTTAATCTTGTTCATTGTTTTGTGTTTTACGCACACCTTACGTTACCTTACGTTCCGTTCCGTTCTTACGTTCAGTCCCGGAACTAATGTTGTCTTTGTACCGCTACGACGGGATTTGTTGAGGGACTCAATCCAGCGGGAGTGTAGGAGCAGGTGTTACAGCACGCTGCTATGATCTATTGTTATAGTTATTGACGTCTGAAGACAAAGCAGGCAGTCAAAGAGACTTTTGAAGGACTTTCATGGACTCAAGTACATCTTTCTTCATGACGAGGTATGTGGTTGTACCTGTATAAAATGCTTTTTGTTTCATGTCCGTGCTAGCTTTGTATTTTCATTTGTCTTCATGCTACATACTATATAGTTTATTGGTGTATTTTGTACTATGTTCATTCCTATTTCTCACGACGTGACTGACTAATTTATACAAAACCATGCGCAGAGTTTTGCGGAGCTACCAGAGAGCTGCAGAGACGCGCCGCGCACCTAAAATGTGACGTCAGACACGCAGCAGCCATTCTGACCTCGCACAGGACCATAATTAGTGTTGTTAATTACACCTGTGTTTACTCTGCAGTTGCGTGTCAAACTGGCTGCTGTGAAAAGGGCCAATCAAGAGGCCGCACCTCCTCATTTGTTTTTCTCTTTTCAGTACTTGAAGTGGAATGTATCAGCAATCTCTTGCGACTGTTTATTCATCATTTCTTTAAGCATGTTATACTGTGTCAGTCATAACAGGCTATGGTTTTATTATACTTGGGCTATGCATCTTCCATAGTAAGTCTGTAATGCTCCAATATTATTTCAACTGGAACATTATAGGATTATGGTGGTGTGTTTGTATATTTACCGTAGTGTTAATAGTTAAAGTGCTTTCCTGTGTTATTTGTAGTCTATAGTCGGGTATCATTCAGGTTTTAGGAGCAGTGTCCCAGTCAGGATGCTCTTACATAATATGCAGCAGGATAAAGGCAAGGCAAGTTTATTTATATAGCACATTTCATACACAAAGGCAATGCAAAGTGCTTTACATATATAAAAGCAAGATAAAAGAGCACAAAGTGCATAAGATAAAAACGAATACAAGAATATAAAAGTACAAGTTAAAAGAGAAAAATTAAAAGGATAATAAAAACAATCAAAAGACAGTAAGTAACACAGCAAGAAACGCTGGCGCTGCGCCGTTATTAATCGACATTATGAATCTCCCAGAGAACCCGATATGGAGAGGGCAGAAAAGAGTACCGGCAGCTTGTGAGAAGTGCTGGTGTGCAAGAAAAAGTCATCGTATACCAAAGAGTAAAATGAAGAAGTGCTGGTACTGCTTACCGGTGAGTACCGGCCCACTTCGGGCACTGCTTTTTTTTCCTTATTCTTCACAGGAGCTCCTTCTCATCATCTAACTCTTCCAGCCATGGAGTGGTGTTGGGCCAGACTTATATGGAACTATTGAATCACGCCTATCAAATAAATCAAAGACCGCCTATCAAAGGATTTGAAAACTGTCGGTCCAAATCAAAAACAAATCACATGCTACACGGAATCCGCCGCAGTACTATACATGCTTGGCGCGCACCAGAGGTGCCTGCAAAGTGAATGACCTGCGTCTGCGTTGTCCTGAAGCGAACTACATATTCCCTTCTAACATATATCTTAGCCAGTTACTCGTACACCTTCGTAGTTACTGGAGCAGGCACAGGAAAAGGCTAAAATCATTTAAAAACATAGAATTTATGATAAACGCAAGCAACAAATTGCACTCAATTAGCAACTAATATTTTTAGTAAAATGATAACAAAATGGAAATGAAAATGATTACGACAAACAGATTAGTTTGCTACTCTCGGCCCTTTCAGTTTAGTTCTGTTCATTCGTTGATGAAGCAGCAAGGAAGGAGAAATGCAAACTGTTTTATATTCTGCTTTCTTCTGTTTTCTAGGAAAATGGCAGGCAACTGGACGAAGGATGAGAGGAAGCTGACAACAATTTCCAGTTGGACATAGCCTAAGCAGTGAACTGTCAGAGGAACTTGGCACCGTAATATTGCAGGTGAGGTCACCCATTTCTCAAGAACAGTTCGAGACCTGTAAACCTCCTTTTATAGAGCACACAACATGCTTACCACCAGTACACAGCAGGGGATAACAAGAACCAAGCAGCCACAGAGACTTTGTCTGGTTGAAAGACGAGCTCTGAAAGCCCTCAGAACCAGTGTTCTGCCGTACATACCACCTCCTCATTTGGTTCTCTCTTTTTCTCCTTATTAATTCACAGAATCATGACGAGGAAACCTTTGGATGTTCTATACTCCATGCAGGTTTCTCCCATAGACTGCATCCAGTCTATAGTTTCTCCTTGCGGCAAACCGACATTCTCAAAGCTCCTCAACATTCACAATTTTCTCTGCCCATTCGCGTCCACGTAGTTAGAAAAAAACAGTGAGGAGGTGTAGAAGTCTAGTTTTCTCTCAGAACACTTGAATTACAATATGCTGAAAGGCTATTATGGAATTTTTGCCCAATAATGCCAAAAATATACTGCCTACTGCCACTTTAACGCGTGGAAGAATCAGAGAAACGATACGTACCAAAGCAATAGAGTAAATGCCGTTTCAAAGAACCGACCTGTGTCTGTGTTGTCGTGAAGAGAGCTACACATATTGCATTCCAACTTATACCTTAGCCAGTTACTCGTACACCTTTGCTACCTTCATAGTTACTGGAGCAGGCACAGGAAAAGCTTAAAATCATTTAAAACCATGGGATTAACAAATGACAAGCAACAAATTGCACTCAAGTAGCAAATAATATTTTAAGTAAAATGATAAAATGAAAATTATGACGACAAACCGATTAGTTTACTACTCTTAGTCCTTTTAGTTTAGTTCTGTTTATTTGCATCAGATGCTACTGGTGAAGCAGTAAGGAAGGAGAAATGCAAACTGTGTTATATTCTTTTTTATACTGTATGTATACAACACTAATAATATGAATGAATATTTCTTTAGTCTTTAATATATTTTAAATTTCTACTAGCCGAGAGTTAGCTGTGGCTCTCTTAACAGTTTCTGTGACGTCATCTGTCTCGACTGCTGGGAGGAGAATATTTGACCTAAAGTATCATGAGCAAACTGCTCATTCTGTAAGTCTGCAGGGTTCCGTCCCTTTGCTGTCCCACGGGGGACATTAACATGGACACGTCACACGGTGGAGGATGACACACTCCCATAGCCGCAGAACTGGCCGCAGCCACTATATCCCTCCATCCCCCATCACCCAAGAGGTCACCCCCTCAGCAATCAGCAATCCTTTCACCTTCTGTGTGGCCCTAATTACAGGATCTCTCTGCTCGGAGAAATGTCTCCTCACTGAGCCATGTTGGAACTCCTCAGTCCGGTTTTTATTTGTTTATGACAAAATCAGAAAGCATGACTGCTTTGTTGTGTGTTCTGCAGATCACATCTGTGAACTTATATGGATACAGATGGCTGTGTGTGTGTGTGTGTGACACGTGTTTGTGTGTTCATCCACAGTTTCCATTTATTAGAGGGCTTCTTTTAGAGGATAAAGCCTGGTGAAACTAGAGTAAACTGGTATTGATGGATCCACAGAGGAGTGAGGCCCTCTTGATATCATCCATTAGCCAAACCTGAAGTGTCCTTATCTGTAAATACTCACTCATCAGACAAAAAAAGGAGGAGCATGCTGTAAACAGATCAAGAGGAAGTTATCTCATTATAGTATGAGACAGGATACACTGTAAAATGTGTTAACTGCAGATGGATGATGACACAACACTAAACATTAAAACTATGACTTGATAAATTTGGGCTAAAAGTTTGTTTAGACATATATGATTGTCTGACTGCTTGTGTTTCTTGCCCTGTTCTGTAAACATGAATAAACTGGAACTATCTTTTACATCTAAGGGCGCTTTCACAAGCCATAATCTGTTTGGCTAGTCTGAATCAGAGTTAAATTGATACTTTTGGTTTGTTTTCTATTTAGTCTGGTTTGGTTTCAAAGTACACAAATCAAAGTGGAACAAATAAATTATATAAGTTGCTGAGGGATGTGTACCAAGGAGTGAATTTATCTTTTTCATCTCGAGAGTTGCCACTTCTATGCAGGGAATCGCGGACTTTGCTGTCGAAGTTTTTTCCCTTTGACTCGGCACAGATCGACTGCGCACGAATCCCTTCTCCAGTTCATGACTTTATAAATGTCACTGTTTTTGTGGACTTTATTTTGTATATTCTTTATGTTCTAATCAGCCCAGATGTCAAGCCAACATTGGACTTCTGCAGAAGTCCAGGTCAGTCCTCACTCATGTTAACCTGTCGTTCACCTGTGTCCATCTCAATAAATGCCCACACAGGCAGCCTGCATTTTGGTTCACTTGGAAACGGTCCGAAATTACTTTGCGTAAGCGGTCTTGGTCCAGTTGTTTTGGTCCCCACCATAGTACGATTACTGCGTTCACAACTGCCCAAACGAACTGCACCAGATGTTGAACCGCACCAGAGTTTGATTAAAGAGGACTAAGTGTTGGTTTGTGAAGGCGTCCTAAGTGTGTTTCTAGACTCTGGCACTAATGGTGACCTTTTCCTGCCTGATTATTTATTGCCTTTTATCTCCCCTACAAATGTGTCCATGTGATTCATAGGAGACATGTGTTGGGTCAGTTGTTCACAGTACAATGGTGAGATGTGATTTGTTTAGCTTTGTGACACAAGGGTCTTCCCAGCCTGCTACACTGTACAGCTTCCTGTGACACATAGTTACATCAGTCATCCGAAGTAGTAACTCACTGGAGGTGATATAGATAAGGCAGAAACCTTTTTCAGTTGGCATTATATCATGATGGGTTAAGATTATCAGAGCACTGTCAAGAGCACACAACTGCACATTGTACTCTGAAAAAGCTTATTTTTGGAAGACCAAGGTCACGGTAACCTCAGCTGCTCAGCCTCTATCATTTACCATCTGTGGGAGTTGAACCGGGGAAAGGTGATGAGGTATTTTATCAAATTCGGACACCTCTGCTGACAGTACAACAATGGAATCCAGATTTCACCTCCCATCTGTGGACACATGATATCAAGAGCGTGAGCTTTTACTTTAAGCATCTCCTCTCATCTCACTCCTAGTTCCACAAATCACCTGTCTGCTCTGCCGCAATCACCGAGAGGGTCAAAGGGCACCTCCTCATGCTTGTCACTCACAGCAGTGTCCAATTTGAAGCCCTGACCTGCCTGTGTAGTTCGGCCCAGGTTGAGAGAGTGAGAAAAAACAACACACAGTGGCTAAAAAGGGAAACAGGAAGTTAGATACAATAGAGGAGACCTTTGATCCATGATGAGGGGGAAGACTTCCCCTCTGGGTGCAAACTATTAATGTGA
Source organism: Sebastes fasciatus (assembly GCF_043250625.1). Classification (NCBI taxonomy): domain Eukaryota; kingdom Metazoa; phylum Chordata; class Actinopteri; order Perciformes; family Sebastidae; genus Sebastes; species Sebastes fasciatus. The sequence goes on along the minus strand of NC_133813.1, from coordinate 22,991,568 downwards.
AAGTGACTCTGCCCATTGCACATTTGTTACAGCAAATAATGGGCCTAAAATTAGCACACAATGGCAGGCAGACGGGCGACACTTGCACCCAGCCATGCGCAGGAAGGGAGCGGGAGGTAATTGTATAAAAATGAGTGATTTGTAGAGGTCGGGGCTGGTTAGGAGCGCCGGCCGGTCGGCATCTAAGGGCAGAAAAGGAGAGGGAAGATAGAAGTTGAGACGACATTGCGAGCATTGCATGCATGTTACTGTAGCTGTGTAAAACCAGTAGGTGTGCAAATCTGTTGCTGCTTAAAGTGTGTTTGTGAACCCCTAAAGGAATTCAGCTGCTTAAGTATCCGTTATAGGTTCACAATCCATGCCTGCCAGCAACAGACTGTGTACCTGTGCTTGTACAAGTTTTTATATTTGTGCATCTTTTGCCAAACAGAGGGTCATGGCCTTAGGTAGGGGCTATTCTCACAGCAACATTGTGAATATTGAATGTCCGCTGTGTGTCTTTAGCAGATAAACATTTATATCTGTGCAAAGTTAATTTTCAAGCCACCGTATGTTTAATTATGTCCCCCTGTTTTCTAGGAAGAACATCAGAACATCCAGGCAACTGGATGAAGGATGAGAGGAAGCCGACAACAAGTTCCAGTTGGACAAAAGCCTAAGCAGTGAACTGTCAGAGTAATTTGACACTGTAATATTACAGGTGAGGTCACTCATTTCTCAAGAACAGTTTGGAGACCAGTAAACCTCCTTTTAAAGAGCAGGGACACAATCCTGACACAATCTGCTCACCACCAGTACACCGCAGTGGTTAGGGTTAGTGCTAGACTTTGTCTAGTTGAAAGATAAGCTCTGAAAGCCCTCAGAACCCCTGTTCTTCTAACGTAAACAGCATTACAAAACCCTGATGGAAAGCGGATTTGATTTGCAAAGGTTTTACAAGGCCAAATGGAGAAGGAGAGGGTGCAAGGGAAAGCGAGTGAGAGAGAGAAAGTGGCCTGTTGTGCATTAACTTTTTTTGGACAGCAGAGAGTTTTTCCCAGGTGCTGAGGGATTCCAGAGATGCTGATGGGAAAGTGTGTTATTTTGTGCTTGTGTGTGTGCGTACACATGTGCATTATTCAATCATTTATCACTGTAACTTAGAGAACATTGTTGAAAGAGAGGTCATAATACATGTGAAATGATACAAATACCCGCCTTTACCACCACTTGTTCCTCCTTTTTAGTTTTAAGAGACTAGCCGGCAGCGAGGATTATAAGATCTAATTTCCAGTGAGCACTAGTTAATGAAAATGGCTATATATGGATGCACGGAAATATGCATGTATACACAAACGCACCAGCTGAATTACCAGAACACAGATACTGAAGATACTGTAAGTTGTTTGTTTATGGTTGTTATAAAAGTCATAAAAGTTGCGGTGTATGAAGCCAAGAAGCTGCAGTGCTATGTAAGTTCCAGTCTGCTGCAGCTGAGAAAAGGCCCTGAGGTAGACGAGCCCCAACTGAGGACACTTTCTATGACCTTCTGTAATGAGAACGGCAAAGTATGTGGTGCAGTTTGGTTGTGGAAGCAGACAATAGGGTCTGCTGGGGATCATAGCCTGTGCCGGACTGATTAGGAAGAAAGCAGATATTCATTGTTACATGCTCATGGGTGTATCATTATTAACCGGCCACTATTTACTGGCAAGAGTATAAAAAGGGGAGTTTTTTCCCTCACAGTTTTGGCATCAGCTTGTCTTTCTTGTTTTTGTGATGATCAGAAACGGGGCACAGATGCTCTCCAACAGCGGTCTGCTTTGGAAAAGAAATGGCACAAATGCGAGGGTGTAATTTACAGGGGGGGGGGGACGCAGAGGACAACTCCTGTCCACTATTTTAGTAGGCAGTATGGAACCCCTCTACTTTTTACAGTCCGAAAACTGTAATATTAAAAAATAAAATAAAACAGGAGAAACTGCAAGCACAAGGACCACGTGGAAACAGCGCCCACTCAAGCTCCAAGTCCCCTTCCTACCCCTCCTCCCCTCTACTCTTGAGCTGTCATTCAAAGCGATTCAAACAGCTAGACAGTTTTAGCAATGTCCATACCCCCCAAACAGACATCTTTTCAAAAAAAGAATGTGAGTGATGTCTTCAGACACAATGTGCATGTGCATACTGATAACATTTCTAAGTATTATAAAATATACTGGGAAAAAAAAGTTCGGAAACTTGTTTGGTGGATTATTTCTCTGTTGTTACAATGCTAATTGGCATTGTATTTTATATGGTTGGAAAGCCTGTTTATTTACCTTCACAATGATGTCCAACTTGTAAGGATCATGCATTTGTGGGATGAGCAGCACAGCTGATTATGTGGGTAGCGCCCAAGAAAAATTTGCCGAAATGCTCTGCCAATGGTAAACAGTGTTTTCTCCTGTTGGTATTGACTCTTGTTTTGAGTTGTTTGGTGGATTGGATGATTTAACTCTCTTTCAGTAACAAGGAACAAACAAGACATATTAGCAATTTTACACTTTTTACACGCAAACGGGCCTGACGGTGAAGGGCAGTCATTGCAGGCTTCCTGGTAGCCTTATGAGAATACACTGTTTACCATTGGCAGAGCATTTTGGTACATTTTTCTTGGGCGCTCCCCACATAATCAGCTGTGCTGCTCATCCCACAAATGCATGATCCTTACAAGTTGGACATCATTGCGAAGGTAAATAAACAGGCTTTCCAACGATGTAAAATGCAATGCCATTAGCATTGTAACAACAGAGAAATAATCCACCAAACACAAGTTTCCGAACTTTTTTCCCCCAGTTTATATATTTTTTGAATAATACACCCATAGAGATTTTAGAAAGGTGACGGTCAAAAGTGTTGCTTTGGCAAAAAAAAGAATTGTATGATTTAGAATTAATCATTTTAAAAATGTTGACGGGCCCAAAATTAATGTTTTGTTTATCTCTGTGGAAAATATCCAATGTTTGGGTCCCATTTCGACCACAGGCTTTTGAGATCATAGTATAACAACAATATTCATAGTAAGATCATGTTGGAATATTTATCACTGTAAACGGCTTCAAGCTAGCTAGCTATAGAAAATGGCATTGTTGAATTGCTTTAATTTAAAAAACTTTAGTTATTTAAAAATGAGCAGTCAGTCCACCACCGCCCCTCAACACATTCATGAAAGTTTTTTAAACATTTTCGGAAATCATTTATTGTGTATGTAACTCAGCAGGAACAGCCGCTCCCACCTGTCCTTTATGAACCTGCTTCACAAGATGTCAGAGGGACGAGATGTAAAAGGAGAGAGGCTGGAGGAAAACAACAGAAAGAACACGAGTTTCTTGCGAAATATGAGGTCAGTTAGAAGCTGAACGGCCACACAAACAAACACAAACACACTGTTGCTGTGTCCGTTGCTTGCTGGCTTACAGCTAACTTATGCTAACGTCTTAGGCTGTTTGGGGCGAATAAAATAACAACCCAGCGCTCAAATTCACCCAAATTATGCAAGGTAAAAAAATAAAGATTATTGTGAGAAGGAACATGGCGTTTTATATCGCTTTTGTTATACTCTTCTTACTGTTTAAGGTAATCAATCACTGTGTACATGTAACATGTTCAGCATCCGTTTTATTATTTATGGCACAGTTTTATTTTACAGCACATGATGGTCCTATTTCTGTCATTGCCTCACTTTACCAACTGCTTAAATAGTGTAATGTTTCTTTTGTAAACAGAATTATCTCCTTTTAGGGGGTGGAAGTATGCTAGTAATGGCATATCAGTTTACTCAGTGATTTAAAGATATGTGGATGTATATTGATAGTTTCTACTGTGGCTAATTACCCCCCCTTTGGTCTGTAACCCATATTTCATTATAGCATTGTGATTACTATTATTATTACTGGAATAATTCTGGACCATATTACACACAACATGCCATGTTGGTAGACATAAATAATAAGTGAAGTTACCCGCGCTGTGCATAAATTGCACATATTGGAGAAGTCTGAGTTTGTGCCAATGACTAAAAACTAAATTGGATCAAAATCACATCCACTCCTCTCCAATAAGATGTTCTACCACTCAAGGGACAACATTGTGACTGATTATATATAGATTAATGGCTTATTGAACTATTCCACCACTGTATCTGGCAGGAACAGTTGGAAACAAGTGGTGTGTGTGTCTTTAGTCTTGAGGCAATTCATAGGCTACAACTATTGTCAGCATATCTGTTATTTTTTTAAATTCTCTTGCAAAAATCTATTATTTTAGTGTTTCTTAAAAACAGACTTTCATACAAGCTTGTATTAAAACTGTTAATTAACATCATAGTTCAACTTGAAGTGAATGCAACTTAAACTTCTGATGACTTTCTCTCTGATTGGCTGTCACCTGGCATGTCATATGCAGACTGACACGGATGTGGGAAGGAGAAGGTGGTAGAGGAATTGATGCAGATCTCCCTAGGAATCCCACACAGGGAGATAAAAAGATGTTTTGGTGTGTCTTTGAAAACTCTGTCACAGTATTGCACTGCGGTCACGCCATCTACACTTCAGAGAGCCACGCTCAGTCGCGCTATCTCATGATCTCAACACATCGCGCTTTTTTTTGTTTTGGCACCGTCGGTGACTTAATGGTGCGTTCAGGTGCACCATATAAACTCTGAAAACTCGGATGCCTCAAAGGTTGTGTAACCCCCTGAGACCGACCGACTGTCTTTCAGAGGCTGTAGCAGGTTCAGTTTTAGGGCTAGAGTGAAGGATACAGTAATCATAGGAAACTAAACCTAAGGAATCCATTGGTACCATGTCATGCTAGCTTGTCGGGAAGGAGGTTAAATAACGCTCCAAATTTAGTTCAACATTTTGGTGAAGAAAAACTGGCATGGCCATTTTCCTTGACCTCTGACCTCAAGATATGTGAATTGAAATGGGTTCTATTGGTTCCCATGAGTCTCCGCTTCACGGACATGCCTTCTTTATGATAATCACATGGACAAAAAAACATGCAGTTTTTTCAAGGGGTCTATGGTGGATCTCAGAGGGTTAAAATGGGAAAGTTTCTTAATTTTTTTCTTTGTTGAAATACATTTGTCATTATTTTCAATACAGTATTTTTGAATGATTATATCCTAAAATCATAACAATATTATGAGAAAACTCAAGATTCAACATTTTTATTTCTTGAATCTTGAATTTTCTCATAATATTGAAATTTATAGAATTGAATGTATGAATAACGAACACCATGTTCGAACATAAGGATGCTCATAAGTGTACGTGGTACCAGAGCACCCTAGGCCGAAGGTCGATGATCGATTGTGTGATCGTATCGTCTGATCTGAGGCCGCATGTGTGGGAGGAGTTCGGAGCAGCCATGGAGAAGGACTTTGGGTCGACAACAAGGTGCTTCTGGAAAACCGTCCGGCACCTCAGGAGGGGGAAACAGGAAACCATCCAAGCTGTGTACAGTAAGGATGGGACACTGTTGACCTCAACTGAGGAGGTAATCGTGCGGTGGAAGGAGCACTTTGAGGAACTCCTGAATCCGACTAATACGCCCTCTATTGTAGAGGCAGAGCTGGAAGCTGATGGGGGGGATCATCATCGATTTCCCTTGTGGAAGTCACTGAGGTAGTCAAAACAACTTCACAGTGGCAAAGCCCCGGGGATTGATGAGATCCATCCAGAAATGCTGAAAGCTTTGGGTGTGGAGGGGCTGTCTTGGATGACACGTCTCTTCAACATTGCGTGGAAGTCGGTGACAATGCCTAAGGAGTGGCAGACCAGGTTGGTGGTTCCTCTTTTCAAAAAGGGGGACCAGAGAGTGTGTGCCAATTACAGGGGTATCACACTACTCAGCCTGGTAAAGTCTACTCCAAGGTGCTGGAAAGGAGGGTTCGGCTGATAGTCGAACCTTGGATCGACGAGGAACAATGCGGATTCCGGAGGGTTTGCAGTTCGGTGTGCTGAGGATCTCATCGCTGCTTTTTGCAGATGATGTGGTCCTTTTGGCATCATCGGTCTGTGACCTCCAGCACTCACTGGATCGATTCGCAGCCGAGTGTGAAGCGGCTGGGATGAGGATCAGCACCTCTAAATCTGAGGCCATGGTTCTCAGCAGGAAACCGTTAGATTGCCTACTCCGGGCAGGGAATGAGTCCTTACCCCAAGTGAAGGAGTTCAAGTACCTCGGGGTCTTGTTCGCGAGTGAGGGGACTATGGAACGTGAGATCGGCCGGAGAATCGGAGCAGCGGGGGCGGTATTTCATTCGCTTAACCGCACCGTTGTGAGTAAAAGAGAGCTGAGCCTGAGGGAAAAGCTCTCGATCTACCGGTCAATCTTTGTTCCTACTTTCACCTATGGTCATGAGGGCTGGGTCATGACCGAAAGAACTAGATCGCGGGTACAAGTGGCCGAAATGGGTTTTCTCAGGAGGGTGGCTGGCGTCTCCCTTAGAGATAGGGTGGGAAGCTCAGTCATCCATGAGGGACTTGGAGTAGAGCCGCTACTCCTTTGTGTTGAAAGGAGCCAGCTGAGGTGGTTCGGGCATCTAGTAAGGATGCCCCCTGGGCGCCTCCCTAGGGAGGTGTTCCAGGCACGACCAGCTGGGAGGAGACCATGGGGAAGACCCAGGACTAGGTGGAGAGATTATATCTCCACACTGGCCTGGGAACGCCTCGGAATCCCCCAGTCAGAGCTGGTTAATGTGGCCCGGGAAAGGGAAGTTTGGGGTCCCCTGCTGGAGCTGTTGCCCCCGCGACCCGACCCCGGAAAAGCAGTTGAAGATGAGTGAGAGTGAGTGAGTGAGAATTGAATGTGCATTTGATATCAATTTACCATCTAAATATTTGAAATAAATCAGCAGTAATTCAACATGAAAGTCATGACAGGAGTATCTGGGGACCTGTTGTACATGTTGCGTTTATAGTAAAAGGCACAAGAGCAACACACAAGGCAAAGGCAGGAATAGAATTAAACAAGTCTTTACTAAGCTAAATAGACAGATCAAAACCAGGTTATCCCAAAGCGAGCTAAAAGTACAGGATCAGAGCATCCAAGAAAAAAACAGGGCAGGCAAGCGGGAGTAACGGGTACAGACTCGGATAATCATAAGTAAAGCACTGGGACAAATTCGCAAACACTGACTGATAAAATACTGTAGGCTGTATAAAATATCAACTAGTTGGGGGTGAGCCTGGCGGGCAGGTGGGTGATAGACTGATGAGAGATGCAGTGAATGTGGAGATGAGGCGGAACATGTGGGTTGCCGGAAACGGATATAATTCTCTTATCAACATGGGAGTGGGCAAATATTCTATACTAAAAGAATGTGGCCATATGTGGCCCAGATCACCTCTGAATGTGGTTTGAAAGATCCGATCTCAATGCTTCTTGAGTGTGTTCACACCTGTACTTAAAGCTGTCCACTTGTGATCCGATCACTGAGGATGCATGTTAATACCAGGTCTGAACAGGGCCAGAGAGGCCAGGGTCATGTCTGCCGCATTTTCAATAAAAACTCATCTGTTCTGACTGCACCTTGGCCCTTCATATATAATAAAAAAAATCTCTGTCTTGTTTCTATTCAATTGATTTTTATAACTTTATTAACTTGTCTCTCATTACAGTAAAGTAGTCTTGTTTTAGCCAGCAACAGCTAAAGTCAACTAAAGTCTTACATTGTGAATGAGTGATAGTTCATCCTCTGTTTACCTTAACAGTGGGTGATGGGAACCAATGGCTGAGAGGTTAGAAGGTCAGTGACTCAATCCAAGAACACGACATGGATGTGAAGGAACTCCTTACGCATCTGGGGAGAAAAGAAGAGGAGGATGACATAAGATTTTGCATCACATTCACATAAATGTGTGCCTTCTGCTTAGGGAGCCAGGATATGACTGAGGGCCGCACTGCATACTATACTATGACTTACTTTTTCATGGTATACTACACAATGACATTTTTATGACATATTTGTTATGGACTACTGCACTATACTATGAATTTTTATCAAATACTATATTTTTGTGCCTATGACTTTTTAGCATACATATTTAACATACAGACATCTTTTTGACATACCATTTTATAAAAATTTGATGGCACACTATGATATACATATATTATTACTTTTTTCATGGCATACTATACTATGATATTTTATGGCATACTATTAAAACACATTTTTTCATGACATGAAGTTTTTATTACATACTGTATTATTTTTTTGGCATACTATACTATGTAATGTTTTGACATACTATATACATTTGTATAGCAATCTATACTATAACTTTTTATTATATATTTTTTCCTAATATGAAGTTTTTATTACATATTACATTATTATTTTTTGACAATCTGATATTTTTAATGATTTTTGCCTTGACATAGTATATAATGACATTTATATTATTACATACTATGCCATACTATATTTTGATTTTTTTTTACTTTATTGCCATTAATACAAATTAACAGGCAATTAATCATCACAAAACAAAACCGCCTTGAGACTGGGCCTCACTTGCCATTTTTTTTTTTTCATTTTTATGACATACTATATGACATTTGTTATGACATATTCTATGCATACTATACTAATGACATTTTAAAGTTTAAGTTCTTATGGCATATTATACCATATTTTTATGCCTATGACTTTTTTATGACATTTGTGAAACAAAAATATGACATACTATATGACATTTTTAGCACACTGATATATCATCAAGTTCTATTGCATACTATTTTTTTTTGACATAATATATTATGCAAGTTTTCACAACATTTTTATAGCACACTACACTGATATTTTTGTGAAAATTGTATGGAATAATATAACATTTTCTATAGCATACTATACTATGATATATTTAAAAAGTTTTCATGGCATATGACATTTTCAAGGCATATACAATGACTATTACATCCTAGTTATTTTTATGGCATACTACTGACATTTTTTGACAAACTATATTATTCATTCTTTTATAACATATACTATGACATTTTTCATGACATACTATTTTATGAATTTTTAGGGCATACTATACAATATATTTTTTAATGAAAATTGAATGGCATACTATACTATGACATATTATATTTATTTCATACTATATTATTTTTTATGGCAAATTCTATGACATTTCATGGCATACTATACTATGACATATTTTATTACTTTTTTCATGACATAATATAAAGTTTTTTATTACATATTACATTACTATTTTTGTGACATACTATGGCATTTATTATGACTTTTTTCTTGACATAGTTTGACATTTATATTATGACATACTATTATTTTTTTTAATACATAGTATATTATGATATTTTTTACAATTTTATGGCAAACTATACTATATTTTTATGACTCATGGCATAGTATACTTTGACTGTTGAATGACATTTTTATGACATTGTTTTTGCATACTATACTATGTCATTTTAAAGTTTTAACGTTTAAGTTCTAATGGCATACTATATGATATTTTTAAGCCTATGACTTTTTATGACATTTTTATGTTAAAAAAATATATATAATCCATACTATACTATAACATTTTTCACGTTTATTTTTATTTTTTTTACAGCACACAATACTATGACTTTATGACATACCATGACATTTTAAGGCATATCATACTACGACTTGTGAGTAATTACTTTTTCATGACATACTATACCATTAATATTAAGTTTTCATTAAATAGTATAATTTCTTTTATGGCTTCTATGCCACTTTTATGACTTTTAGGGCATACTATACTATGATATTTTTTATAACTTTTTCATGACATTCTATACTATGACATTTTAACGACATTTGTCTTGAGTTTTTTTTTATGGCTTACTATGCTATGATATTTTCAAAGACATTTTTATGACATACTATACTACATTTGTATGGCATACTTTATTGTGATTTTTAAAGACATTTTTATATAAATATAGTTATTTTAATTTTATATTTTTCATGACTTTTTTTTAAAACATTTTTGTCATACTATACAATGACATCTTTTATGATATACTATATTATTTTTAATGACATACTATACTATATTATGAATTTTTATGGCATACTATATTACTGTGATATTTGTATGACACTTTTGTGGAATTTACTACATACTATTATACTACTATATACTATACTATTAATATATTTTCTGACATACTATATTATGACGTTTCTTATGACATACTATGACATTATTGATGACATCTGTTATTTTTTTTATTTTATAGTATACTATACTATGATATTTTTTATGATATTTTTCATGACATACTATATTATGCCATTTTTATGGCACACTATACCTACTGAAACAATAATCAAAGTATCAAGACAATATTTTGTTTTACTGGTGTTTCCTTACTCTGAGTTCGTCCAGCATCCTCTGCTTGTCTTAAAACTTGTCTCGGAGCTGCTTCTGATGAGCCTCCCTGTTGTTCTTCAGCTGCTTTTCTCTGAGAACCAACAAAAGACAAGACAAATGAGCTCATACAAAAATAATCCCTCTCAGTCATCACTTATGACCCACAACAAGTGTGTGACGGTATCTGTATCTACAGAGACCCTGCCCTCTATCTGTATTTTCTCTTTTCCTCTCATTTTGCTGTGTTCGGGACTCTTCTGGGTGTCAGTAAAGAGCGTTCGGGCCCCACGTGGGGGTGTAATCCATATAAATATGTAATAATGGTGGAGAATGTCCCTCTGGCCATGACCACTTAAAATCAGTCATACACTGTAAATAATTCTCTAACACCAAAATATCCACTGCTGCTGTTATAATTCTCATTAATGCACACATTTTTGTAATATGTACATATCATCTGTCACTGCCAATATAAATCCTACACGCTGTACATAAAGTATATAGACATGTATGTACATAATCATCCAGCCCATGTATATCCATCAGAAGAAAGATAAAAAACCTCTCACCACTGCTTCTATTCAATGTCCGACACAAACAGACCTCTGGCCTCGCCTTTTATTACTTGATCAAAATTAATTTGTGTGTATAAAAACATCTGGTCACACAACACACTATTTTGTAACGAAGCACATTTAAGAAGCAGTCACGCACATTTGATCGGTAATTAGAGCTGCACTGTTATTGTCCTTGTTTTTTTTTTTAAGGGAATTCTGCTGATACAGACACCAGCTCAGAGCGAGACTGTGCAGCCGGTGAGCGGTTCATGACCTGCTTTAATCTTCATTAGTTGACTCCACCCTTCTGGTTATCACTACAGTTTATGTTTTGATCGCTTGCTCCCACCAGCAGCAAAGGTATAAGTGCCTGCTCCTGCGGGATCCCAATCCCAATGCTGCCCTCTAAAGCAGAGCGCTGCACACACATGGCCCCGCTGAAAACACTGTCAGTCTTAAAGTAGGCTACCGGTACTAATAAAATTTGGTATCTTATCATTTTAACGGCAGGTTATTGCTATACCTGTATAGTATCGGTATACCGGATAATCGTGCAACACTAGCGGCCAGGCATGGTAGAGGCAGCCTACTTTCATAAACGCTTGGGATTGGTACCGCAGTGAAGCCAGGCGCTTACCGTCAAACTCAAGCCTTTTATCCGTTTTTTTCCACACTACCTGGCAACTTGATCGCTGACGCGACAGAAATACCATGATATCAATGTCGTTGCACTATTGGCTCACAATATGGGTTGGGAAAAAAATCAATTCCCTATGTATCGCGATTTTTTTTATTACGATTTTGAAATCGATTTTTTAATGCCAGAATCTATTTATTTGCTTCGAGTCTATGAGGAGGTAGAAGGAAGTTACCGCTTTTATTGTTGTAGTCTGAGTAATGTGACGTCATATCCGTTCTGTATCCGTCAACCAAAACAAACCGCCACTGGCCACAACAAGGAAGTAAAAAACAGCGGGTCCACGTGGATACGACCTGCACCCTCACATGTTAAATCCAAAGTGGTAAACAATATACGTACAGTAAAGTATGGAAACACTTTGGGTTTCACACATTGCAGGAAAAGCAGAGCTAGACATCACGGCTAAAGCTGCATGCTAACTCTGTCATGGACAGGAAACGTTCGTATCGTATTGTGATAATCGTCAATCACATCTCTATGGTCAAATCGGCCGACGCTACAACTGTAGCGCACCCATATACTGACATGTTAAATGCATTCAAACGGCCCCGATGGAGCTGACCATGGACGTCTAAAGAGAACAAAGCCAACGGGGAGAGCTAGCGACGGACTTGACGAAGTTAGCGGAAGTATACATGTGTGACTATGTCCGGTTTTCGAAATAAGGTGTTAACAAAGGGAACTGTATATACAAAATACATATATGGAAATAACAGATTGGATTATATTAACCAGAAGTATAAAACATTATATGTCACTTATAAATTAAAAACAAAATACATACCACTAATGTCTATTCTTTGATTTTTGGGTTGCTGGAAAAAAATTTCATAAATAATGTCTGACAATGACTGATATATTTGACTTCAGGACATCTCTGACTACATACATGCTGAAAATCAAACATTTTACGGTATTAATTTAGATATTTTTCACATTAAAAGTCCCTAGATGATTCAACTTTTTCTCATGGTCTAGTGTTAAAAAGGTTAACAAAAATCGCAATAAATCATGATATCGAATCGCAATACATAAAAATCACTATACACATCGAATCGGCACCCAAGTATGGTGAAGGTATCGAATCGGGAGATAGGTGTATCATCCCAGCCCTACTCACAGGCCTTGTTAGAAGTGGGAACCAAACGTCAGATATCTTCCACAGAAATAAACAAACATTCATTTTGGACCCGTCAAAACATTTTAAATGATTAGTTCACAATCATAATCATTTCTTTAGGGAAATGGATACTTTTATTCGGCAACTTTCTAAAACCTCTGTGGATCTATTTGTTTTAATTATTCGTCTACATAAAAATGTTATCAAAAAGACCTTTAACCTACAGTTCAAATAAATTGCTTTGGAATACATTTAAATTGAATGCAAAATTGCAATACACATTTTATGCAAAAAGAGCTCTGTTATTGGAATTATATCGGTATCGGCAGATATCCAAATTCAGGTATCGGAATCAAATCTGAATAAAAGTGGATTGGTGCATCTTTAGTAACATATTATACTTTTAAATGGGTTGTAATGTCAGCTTCAGGTATTCTGAAGTTCAGGACATCAGAGATAATAATAATCTCGGGAAGTGTAAATCACAGTGAATGATGCGTGAATGTCCACGTATATTACAGACCATATATATCCTATTATTTCATGAATTTTCAAGAAGTTCATGATGAAGCTAAAGAGGCCACTGAATTTAAAATATTTTGTATGCTTTCAATATTCAACAACATTAAACACAAGGGCAGCTGGTAATGACAAAAAATATCCTACCTCAGAGCTTCAGCGCAGAGAAGATGTTCTCTCAGTTGGTCTGTATGACGTTCCTCTTCTTCCCAGATGTCATCCATTGAGGCCGCATATCTTAAAGTGTGACAAATAAAAGCACCCGTCTTAACATGCAACACAACTGACCGTTGCTCTTCAAAAACCTATTAATAAAGTATAAATCCCAAAATAACCAATGAAATAAGGAATAATCCCAGATTATTCAAAATCATATTCAACATTAATTATAATTTGTTTTTCCTCAGACGGATATCACTGTTTGTTGTGAGTAGAGGTGCGTGTGTGTACAGTAGTGCGGCAGCGGAACTGTACCGAAGCTTCGAATACCTTCAAATATTTCTCACCGAAGCTCCAACGCCCCAAAAATGGTATTCCGGAGAGCCCTACGGAGAATACTGTTTAGCTGTAAAATGAGAAAGTTTGCTCCAGCTGGTATTTCCTCAACTGATCTCAACGTGGCTGCCAGTTCACAAACTTTCATCAGTGTAATTATACAGTTACACTGACAGCAAAGTCGTCACTCATGACAAAACCACAAATTGCTGTCGGTTGAAAGTTGCACTCTACCTATATTTTGTTCACACTAGTAAAGCTGTCTGAATCTGGTCCAAACCTTCCGGCTGCAACAGATCAATACGCCTACACACAAGACAGGATACTGTGTAAATTATGATGGGAAACCAGAGAGGTTGTGCTGCAGCGGATGCAGCGATCGTTAATCAGACACATTTCTTTTTTATGGGAAAATTAAACTTGCAGTAGGCAAAATATTTTTGGCATCATTGGGCAAAAATTCCATAATAACCTTTCAGCATATTGTAATTCAAGTGTTCTGAGAGATAACTAGACTTCTGCACCGCCTCAACTGATCTCAACATGGCGGCTGGATCACATACTTTCTCATTTTACAGCTAAACAGTACACTACAAGATGTTTCTGAAACATTTGAGGCGAGAAATAGACATTCCAGTAACAGAAAAATGTATTATTATTTAATCAGTGCTGCCTAATTTGATGTTTGATCGGAGTTTACGAGTGATTGACAGCTGCACAGAGGCTCCAGCTCGGCTCTGATTGGTTGTTTTCCTCCGGTCTGTGAAATCTCACAGATGCCATTAGGAGCACCAGAGGACACCGAGACATGATTTTTTTCATATTACTTGCCTCATATTTCCTGCCTGCCGCACTACTGTCAGGATATAGTACCCGTTTTATAAAAGTAACTTTTGTAAATCATATTTGCTCCATTTCTACCCACTGCCGCTTTAATTCTGATCGTATTGTTACACTTTCAATGTCCCTTTAATAGCGTGACCAGCTGCAATTTTATATTTTATGAATTAATATTAAATTAAAAATGTCAACATGAACATACAAAAAATATACACTATAAAAAGAAAAGTCGAAATTGGCAATACAAAATAAATTTACATGACAAAATAACAAAGGGAGAGCTCACATACCTGGGTAAAACTCAACAGCATCTCCACGTGACACAGCGTCACTACATGCACACCTGTAAGGAGAACACAGACCACATGAGACCAACTTCGTCTCCGCTAGCCTAGCTGGTTAGCCTAGAGGTAAACTAGCTGTACACTGAAATAAATATCATGACAACAAAGCACAACATGTGTGACCCGTACAGAGTAAGTTCTGCGCCTCTGTTCAGCGTTTTAACACGTTTTCACTCACTATAACGGGAGCACTAGTCGTACCTCACCTGCGCATGCTACAGTCAAGCCGACTGACCTACAGGAAGTGACATCACCAAAAAGTCAAAGGTCACACAATTAAAAAAATAAAAGTTCCATAGAGGAATAAACACAGAATAATACATCCATGATATAAACAGAATATGTAGAGGAAAAACAATAAAATGTGAACAGAAACGGATTATTGTTGAAATATAAATAATGAATACATCGGTTACATCTGAAACGGTGCATTAAAATGAAGCAATAATATAGTTTATTTATTTATTTTACTTTTTTCCCACATTTCTTTATTGTAGAAATCATTAATTTCAATGTGTGACAATATGACAAAACAGAACATTAGGCATCATACTGATATACAGGTACAAGGTATTGAAGTTGGAATGTATCGTGATTTTTTTAATTAAAATTTTGAAATCAATTTTTTAATGCCAGAATCGATTTATTTGCTTCGAGTCTATGTGGAGGTAGAAGGAAGTTACCACTTTTATTGTTGTAGTCTGAGTAACGTGACGTCTGAGTAACATGAGTGTGGAAATGAGAATAACTTTTGAGAATTTTAAAAATCTGTATAAAATCTTTAAAAGTGATAACAATATCTATTATAGTGGAGCCTGGAGTGTCTAGTTTACAGTACACATTGTAAGAGGAGATACATTTTTGAAATCTTGAGCTCCATGGGGTTTAATGGAGCAATAAAAACAGTTTATTTTTGCATACTTTGTTAAATTTTTTAACATGAAAAAATGCATTTTACTCACTTTAAACATGTTTGCTTTACTGCACCACCTTTATTGTTTTTTTGTACAAAGTTTCTTAATCAATGTGATGGCCTAAACTGTGCCAACATACCATCATACTGTATTACCTTAAATAAAAGTAACTAAAAGTAACACTGGGAAATTTCCGCCTATGAATTTTGAATTTAAAAGCCTCTAGGCTGTAGTTTTATAATAAATACATATTTTGATATTCATATTGCTTTGAGGTGTAGGGAAGATAGATCTATACTATAGATGGATGGATGGATGGATGGATGGATAGATGGATAGATAGAACTTTTTGACTGCTGAGACAGAGACACGGTGGGAGAAAGAGAGGTGGAGGAAAATAGTGTCCCCAGCTGGTTTTGGCTATCTAATAAACATGTAAACACTCTGCGTTCTCTACCTCATTAGGTGATTGCAGAGGCCGCTTGCTCTCCATAAATCAGGGCCCAGGTTATCAAGGCCTCTGATCTTAACTGTAGTGGGCGCCCAGCTGTCTACAGCCGCACTGACTAGGAACAGCAGGGTCGGAGGAATCCAATTCCCCACCTCTCCCACCTTTCTCATTTTGCAAATAAAAGAGGAGATATGCTCGTAAGTGCGCGAGTACACATGCTAACCGGTCATCAAATGCAAGGTATGTTGTTTGTTGGACTAGAATGCTTTCGGAAAACTGACAATATAATCGTCTCCTTCACAAATGTCAGGTGATGGTGAGGTCTGACTTCATCGCAATGGTGAGAAAAACATAATCTCCAGAGAGCGAGCTTGACTGAAAGATGAAAAAGTTAAAAGAATGAAAAACGGCTGTGTGAGTTTGACTTCAACCGCCTCTCATACCGTCATAAAGGTTACTACTTGCCAGGTTCAAGCACAGTATCACTCTCTTATTCCCTAATGTAAAACACACTCTGGCTGTGTGCTAGCCAGCCTACTAAACGTTACAGAGCTTACTGTCCATGGCTTTCTCTAGGCATCATCAAAACTATCCAGAGCTTGAGTTTCCTCTGAACTTTTCTTAGTTGGCTGATTATTCCCTGTTGTAAATCTAACAAGTGTTAATTTAAAACAATATTGTCAATATAATAATGAAATCAGTCAAGTGCAGCATTCACACAGTGGTCCCCACTGAAGCTAAACTAATTAGATTTACATTATGGATAATGGTCTGAAAATAATTCCAGATTGGTTCGCAAATTGCCTGTAATTAAGAGTTGTAAAGTCTTTATTGCCACCATGCAAATAAAAAGAGTGTGACATTGTCACAGTTCTTTTGAGAGCCTTGGCTGCAAATCTAATGTCAAAATCTCCACAGCTAATTGAATTATTAAATTATGTCAAGAGAACAGAGACAATAATAACGAAGAAAATCACAATGTGCAAATGATAAATTACCAAATAAAACGTCATGTAAAGCACTGATGCAGAGATATGTCATTACTTTAAATTTGAGAAAGTTGAACTCAGTTCTACTGGAAAGGAAAGGCGTGATAAATACTCCTATCTGTAGCCAGCATGCGTGTTGTTGCTATTTGAATTATCTATAATTTACCAATCTCCTTATACTGTACATATTGAACAGCCGGGCATGTTGACTGCAAGACAGGCCAGCGGGAAGTGGAAGTGTTGAAAGTTGGCGAGGATGTCGGGGTCCTCCTCGGAGCTTGAAATCTGTTTAAGAGCTGTAGATCCCTTTTGGCCCGCTTTGGGTTGAAAGCCTCCCTCTGTGGACTTAAAATTCAGGACTCGGGTTTCCAGGCGAGGGGTGCGGAATGAACCTTTCCCTAAGTTGAGCCCATGGGACCTTGTCATTAGCCGATGCAGTAACAGGTGGATGGGAACGGTTGCAATGACGGAGCCATTCCATTGGACGTTTAGTTAGAGGGCAGAGGAAGCCTTACTGCTACACTTGAAGCCTGCACGGTTGCAGCTGCAGTGAGGAGACAAGCCACTGGTTTATCCTCTTTAATTTGATATAGAATTGAAATGTGACGCCAAATCCCAGCAATCTTTTGATTCATATCGAAACAGCAACCAAAGGGAGACTGCTGTGTCAGCAGCTCCCAGATTTTCCGTCCACTGCATTTTATTAACATCTGGGTGGAGTTCTTATTGAAATCAGAGCACTATAACTTAGCCACCATAAGTTTACAAGGATAAAGTCAGCATGAACTTGGAAAAAATTAATGAAACCACAAAAGAGTAAAAGTATTACAGTGAATAAGGTATTTAGGACTGAGTTTTAACAAAAGACAATTTCTTTATACTTGGTGATGTATATCAGCCATTACATTGACATCAACTGCATTGATATTCAGGAGCCTAAGTCAACTATTTCAACAGACTCATGACAGCAGGACCAACCCGATCTCATGAGAAGGCATATAAATAGCAAGACAGTACAAGGACATTCCACGTGTCATGAGAACGTATTTTAGCCTTTTTATGTGTCATTTTTACACCACGCAACAAAATACGGCAACAAAACCACTTAGTTAAGATTAGGAAAAACATCATGGTTGGGCTTAAAATAAGTACATAAACTTAGTAAAATACATACAGAAACAACGTAACAAGTACGGAAAACACATCACTAAAAAACGGGTCACAAACGTAACTTACAAAATAACTCAACAACACTTTGGGACACAAACACCAGTCTCCTGGAAATTCCTGTGTTACCAGCACATATTCACACATGCAATTTGAAAGGGAGGACCCACAATAAATCACAGTGTGCTGAAAGTTTCCCTCAACATTCACGCACGTCACACAGCGCTGACCACCCAAATCAGTGGAGGTGTTTTCACTCGCAGCGCTACATTTGGTCGTGCTGTTGTGTCATGTCAAAAGAGGCAAGGGCTCGGGAATGAGGCAGTAGGTGTGACGTTGACTCGCTATGAGCTGACTATCAAAAAGCAGCAGGTGGCTGAGATGCTGTGATCAACTTTAATTTAATAATTTTGCAGTTTGCAAGTGTTGGCAAAGACACAACATAACCTTTTTTTCTATTTGGATTTGCAAGTGCAACATGCATGAAAGCTGGAACATACAAAAGCAAAGTGCAGCAGCAGTTATTTGCCCAGTATACCTCAGATTTACCCTTTAAGTGCCCTGAGATTTGTTTAGATAAGGAATGGCATTCACTTCACTTTCCCTAACAGCATTTCCTATTCAATAATAACATTATTCATACCACTGACCCTCTGGTCAAAAGTCTGTTTGCTGTTATAAACAGATATGTGCATTTAAAAGCATATGTGCATGCCAGGAATCTAATACAGAATGGAAAATCCATTATGTTACAAGTGTGTAAAACATGTACATTTTTATTCATAGGTGAGTCCAAAGCTGCAGCACAGACACATTTATCAGTTAAGAGCTATCAAGAGAGATGAAAAAAGGCCCCAAATGCACACAAAGAGCATTATGGGTATCTCATGAATTCCTTATGATCTTTGTTACAGCTGATTCTGTCAGTGCTATAAAATCTGCTATAAAACTTTACTCTTTATACTGAACTATGCTTTGCTATCTTTTATATCACATGACAAAAAAAATAAAAATAAAGTTCTCTTTCTCTAACACACACTCAGACATACGTAAAGTTTTTAGTCAGTTTGAACAACTGCTATGACTGCAGCTACCCTCGTGATGGCAATGCTGATATTGAACTGAATCCAGTAACATAGTTTCATTATGTGCTTGATGCCTGAGCACAGCTGTCGGGCCCGATGGAAAATGAAGAGTTTGATTGTAATCTGGGGCTTCTGTCATAACTCGCCTAATGCTGTAAAGTGTTGTAGAAAAGACGAGAAGGAGTGGAGAGGAGAGGAGAGGAGAGGAGAAGAGAGAAGAGAAGAGGAGAGAAGAGAAGAGAAGAGTTCACAGTTCAGCAGCGAGCGAGCCAGATGAGCCACTCTTGGTGTGATTAGTGGAGCCGATGGAGGTGAAGCTAACAGCTATTGACAGGCCAGGCAGGCCACGGCTACTCTTCACCTCTAATCAGCCTTAGCCTTTAATCAAGTCCGATCCCGGGACACAACCTCCAAACTACTGATGAACGGCACTATTGGATTACCTCATGACCTGGATATGGGCTGCACCGAAACTTCTGCATCGCGAACAAAACGCACAAACCAGTTCACATAACATGATTTTAACCCTCAACCAAACAACATTCCGCATTTGCGCCAGCTCCTGCTGTTTTTTTAGAAACTCGTGGAGTCTGTTGGCGCGGCTGGCAACGTGTAATGTGTGTAATTTTATGGGAGGCTGCAGAACAAGGAAGCGGGGAATATCCTGGCCACATCTTTAACCTATTGAGGCAGGATGATGTCATGATTAGAAGAGGAAATTGGGATCCCTCCAGAGCCTAAACACCCCAAGGCTGTCGGGCCAGCCATCCAGACGGCTGCAGGGAGGGAGACAGAGCCAGAGAGAGAGAGAGAGAGAGAGAGAGAGAAAGTGTAAGAGAGACAGAGGAAAAAAAAGAAACCAAAGAGATGGGGGCTTGGGTTGACCCACAGTGTCAAGATCAAAGCGTAGCACCACTTGGCTGACAAGGAGGGGCACACTCCAGGGATAAGTGTGTGTGTATACGTGTTTGTGTATGCGTGCAATATGTCCGCCATGGACCTCATCCAGCCTTTCCGCCTCTTCACCCAGACCTCATGTCAGATAATGCCGTGCTATTAAAGATATCTAGTCTCATCTCTCCTCTCTTTTCTCCTTTGACTGATTCATTGTCTCTCACATGTGCACACACACACACAAAAATAGACAGAGTCGGTACGTTAAACAAATCAGGCTGCGATGCTCTTCATGGCTTCCTTCCCTCACAGTGGTGAGACACTGAGAGGTGATGAGGTGAAGGAGACAGAGAGCAGAGCAGAGACGAGGAGGGAAAGAGAGCAACAGAGAGAGTGATTGTGCTTCTTTGCGCTCTTGCTCAGAAAAGATTCCCTTGCATGGCCCAGAAACACTCATACATACAGTATATTGTATAATCACATGTGTGAAAGCCCTTAATGAGCTGGCCACAAGGCCCTCAGTTGAGAGCAGAAGAGGAACAACTGACGGGTTGTAAGGATCAGGGTTGTTTTGACATTTGTTGGTTCTTAGCAACACTAAATCTCTCTCATACAGTGATCACTGGAGCAATTATCTCCTCCTTGTCCGAGAACTCAGCTGAGTTGAACTGGAGGGGTGCCAAGATGGGCACAAGGGATTCTGCACGCACACACACTGCAGTCATTTATTCGCCCTTTTATCACTTCCCTGGATGTTTGACTAGTCCAGCCAATCAGAGGCCATTTTTGTGTTACACTGACTCCTGCAGCAGGAAAGCCCCGACTGTGCTTTCCCAGACGTGTTTCTAATAGTGGTGGTTTATCACCCAGAAGGTCACGTCCCTAAAATGAACTCTGTATTAGCAGAAGAAGAAAGAGAACTATTCAGAGGCAGATTCTCGGGTTGGTACAGATCATCCTGTATTTCTTGGCAACTGACATATGTAGAGGTGATCTATGGGGGCAGCGCTCATATTCAAGATATGATCAGCAGGTGATTGTATGTGCACAGGCTGTTCTCATACACTGTTTGTAGCTAAACCTACAAAAAGCACTGTAATTCAAATACACGTATACCACAAAATCAATTTGTGTGTAATCCACATAACCATGAACCAGGAAGTATAGAGAGAGACAAATGCAGCGTCGGGATATGAGTGGGTCAAAAAGCACAGCACTTTCGGCCAGGAGACTGGCGTTCGTGTCCCGTGTGAAAACAGAAGTCAACGTTGATTTATATGTCACGTAAATTACAAACCTATGTAACGCTCCGGCGCTATTTTAAGCCAAACTACAATCTTTTCCTAAACCTAGCAAATATTTTTGTTGCTTAATCCTAACCAAGATGATCTTTTCCTAAACCTAACCAAGTAGTTTTGTTACCTAAACCTAACTAAGTCGATCTTTTCCTAAACCTAACTAAGAAGTTTTATTGCCTAATCCTAACCAAGTCTATCTTTTCCTAAACCTAACCAATAAGTAGAAAACGAACGAAAAAAGAGGTATAACTTTTTCGTAACATATCATACGAACCGTTGTATGAGGATACGTTGGTGTTCGAGTGTGTGTGAGCGTGAGTGAGATACTGAAAGAGAGAGAGGTTCATAAATGTTTTTACTTCACAATATTATGACAAGAGAAGAAGGTGCCGACAAAAAACTCCTTTGAGTCTCTTGATCATTGCTTCATCTCCTACAGTAAAGCCTACGATCATTTCATGCCTTCCTTCAGTTTGTGACCATATGTTGCCCCAACACCTCTTCACAAATCAGTGCCTGTCAATGTATGGCTTCGGGCCTCGTTCGGTTTGGGTGTGTTGAAACAAGTCCGGCCTCGCCCCCGAGGCAGAGACAGTGAGGGGAATCACTTAAAGAGTTTTAAAGGCTCATATTTCCTCCCCATGCCACATAGAGTTCGACTTGCCTTATGACCTACAACACCGTGAAATATGTTCTCGCCTCCAACTAAAACAAACAAAACATAACTCTTCATCAGCATCTTCTTCAACACGCTGAGGAAGGCCGCAAAGGGAGAGGAAGAGACAGCAAAGTGGTTCGCAGGAGGAGCAAATCATAGGTTTGTGCAGGGGGGGGGGGGCATTGCTCACATGCAGCTTCAAAACTAGTTCATTCCCTCTTTATGTAAACATGTCATTCTATTCTGACAAGGGAGCAGCTTTTGACATGATGATTTAGAGAAAGAGACAGCGGGGTCAATGTGAGTGTTGCTTGCAGGCACACAGTGGGACTGTATGTTTTTGGCAAACGCTGTGAGGAAAACAGAAGCCTCGACACTTCAGAGATGAAGAGCGAGCGCTGGATAGTCAATCATCGCACGGCTGGCTGTGGTCTTTTTAAAATCAGTTCGGTAGCTAACGTTTCAAAGGAGAGCCGGTCACGTGTCTAATGATGAGTTACGCCGATCTTAACTGTGTCACTTCGTATGACATTCTAGCAATGTTGAATTCATCATTTGTGGTAAAGAAAATAACCACATTTCTAAGTTAATTTACTTGATATTAATCACAGAAATACTGACGCAATATTTCCCTCAGAGTCTGGGTTTGACTTCCCCGCGTGATTATCCGGGCAATGTGGATGCACTTGAGGAGGATATCCAAGACTATAACTAGCGCTCATCAGAAGTCATCTGATCCCTTGTGGAAGTGTGTTTTAAGGCACACACTCCCTGGCATCCTGAGTTTGTTTAGGCCTCACTTCCTCCTGGTGTGTAAATTTAAATACATGTGATAGCATTAACGTGTACGGTTATGACTGCACTTACGCTGTCAGAATCTCAGTGACTGGTCGGGTGATTGCTCTGATGTGTGTGATTTGTGTGTGTGTTTTTGAGTGTGTGGTTGTAAAATATGTCAGCCCCGGGATGACCCCCGTCCTTCTTTTTCAGCTAGGCTAATTTCACCTGAGCCTGCGCGGGTTCTGGGTGGAGAAATAATAGGCTTGGCACAGCTCTGGAAGCTATTTGCCATCAGCGTGGATTGATTGGAGCCACAGTCTGGCCCCTGTCAGCCCGGTGGAGGGATAGTGGAGAGAGGTTGCTGCCGGTGAGGTTGAAATTAGCGAGGGGTAGCATGAGGGGCCTCTGGTGTGGTGTCAGGCCTGATTAGGAGGATCCTGGGCCCCTGACACACTGCGAGCAGGGTGCAACCCGAAAACGTACACATGTGCGTAAACGGTCAAATGCACACACATGTACACAGGACGTGGTGCCAAGGGCCTCATGGAGAAACAATCTGTAGAGAATAAGCTCATCCCAGAGCGTTGCTTTGAGAAGCATTGGCTCAAAGCTAAAGGAGGCAAAGGAAGATGACGCCTGTAGAGGGAAAAGGAAAGCCAATGGAGGAATTCTCATTGATTCACCATTGATCCCAGATCAATGTAGGTTGGTGTTTGAAGACTTGCTTGGCCGAAGGCTGCGGCGGCGGCTCCCCTCCCTAACAGACGAGGGAAAAAGGAAATGGGAGTAAATGTCGCCAGGAGCTCAAGAGCACCTTTTTGTCAGCAAATCAGAGAAAAGCTTTTTACGCGGAAAAACGTGACAAGGCTGCCAAATGTAATATCACTCCTGACATGTGAGTGGAGAGCACTTCAACAGTTAGCCCATCAAAAGCCGCTTGATCTCACACTTGTCGCGATTACATGACACATTAAAGCCATTTCAGCTCCGACGTGTTCATCTCCCCCCTTTTTCTTCTTTCCCCTCCAGTCATCGCAGACCTTCACCTGTAAGAATGTCTCCTTTTTAATAATATACAGTGGTGTTAGACCAAAATTAGGAATGGCTCCATCTTGCGCAGTTAGACGAAGTGAGGTTAAGGTAGCAAGAAACCCGCTGAATGTTAGATGGTTCAAAATGGTTAGAATTAGTCTATGGTACTAAATAGTAAAAAAGGGAGTGAATGCAGCAGTCTGAAGTTGCTACTTTCAGTATTTTATGCATTTTTGGCCATCTTACAACCCCATCTGTCGCACCACTAATATTTTCTGTTGTCGTAATTCAATTGATTCTTTCATTTCACTTTCGTACAGTATAGGGCATTATAGGCACCAAGGGTGCAATGTTTTTCACATTATTTTCAGAATCTGGAAATACAGGCTAAGAGGGGATCCAAAATTAAGAAAATGAGAATGATTAATATAAACAGTTTGGAACAACAAGCTGAAAAAAGTCAAACACTTCACTGTAACCCCAAAACAGGTCTGTAAAGAGTGTTTTATGTATGCTTGTCGGAATAAGTTTAAATGTCCACATTCAAGTGACTCTATAAATAATCCTCCTTCTTTATAATATATATCCAATTTTTTTTAAATTGTCAACATAAGACAGTATATAAAAACATTTGAAGAGTATCAGAAACCCCTTTTTAAAAGAGACTTTTTCTCTTCCCTGAAAGAAAAGTAGAGAAACAAAGGAAAATTGATCTAAAAGTCGGAGGAATCTCAAGAGCTTTTTGTCTGGAAATCAAAGAAAAGCTTTTTAGAAAAATGTGACACAGCTGCCAAATATAATATCCCTCTTGACACAGTAGTGGAGCGGCGTCCGACCGTTAGCCCATCAAAAGCCCGCCTGATTACACTCGTCACGATTACAGGAGACATTACTGCCATTTCTGCTCAGACGTGAATCAAATATGAATGGGTTTTTCTCTCTAAAGGGCGCGGGGAGGTAACGGATGTCTCTGGAAGGAATTTGGAGGTGAAACGTTATTTTGAGTTGATTTTAGGGAGATGGTTCTACTGAAAGATGAGAGTCGAAGGAGAGACGGAGATGACCCAGTAAGGGCAGAGCGGGGGAAATGAAGGAAAGTGGTGACAAGGAGGAATGGGGGTTGAAATAAGAGGAGAACACATACTTAACTTCTGTCTGGGCTATTCATATAGTAACATTCAACAGTATATTTTAGACGCTATATCACAGCTCCAACTGTTGTCATACTTCAGGAATTTAACTTTCAAATCCACTCGTCACATTTCAAGTCACAAACGATTTCCTTGTTTACTCTGTGGCGTATATGTAGTGCTATATGCAGGACCCAGTTCTACTAATGAGGAAAAATACATTTTATGTTAGTGAGGTCTAATAAAGATGTTTCCCTTGTATTCCCTTTCCACATTTGGGCTAAACCTTTACCAATTACAGGTCGTTACATCACATTATAAATTCTCAGACTTAATTGTTAAAGTATGACTGGGTGTCCCGAATATTTTCCTTTTGAAATAGTTGTAACTCTGCACTTCATAAAATAAGGTGATGTTTTTCTGCAGCTGTGCACAGGTGAGTGCAGCTATTAGAGAAGAACAGGTAGACCACAGAACATGAAAGCTATGCGGTCACATTTTAATACTGTACAGGGTACTGGCCAATAAGGTAGTGCGTTTTTGGAATATTATTGGATCTTTTTTTAATAATTGTGTATTAATGAACAACTTTTTTTTCCAGAGTGTAGCATTCTTGTTTTGGCAGCATGTAACGTGAAGTTGTCACGCGTGCCCCCAAATATCCAATAATGTGTCAAGTTTATCTCATGAGCCACTTCGTTGTCAGCTAATGTTTTTAGCCATGGTTCTAAAGATGACAATGTTGGTCTGTCAGTCACCACTTTGGTCCAGAAATAGCTTAACAACTATTAAATGGATTGCCATGAAATTTTTTACAGACATTCATGGTGCCCAGAGAATGATTCCTACAGACTTTGGGCATCTCCTGACTTTTCCTCTTGTGCCATGAGGTTGACATTTTTGGTTTCGAGTTTAAATGTCTTGACAACTATTGGATGGAATGTCACACAACTTGGTACAGGCATTAATGTTCTCCTCAGGGTGAGCTGTTTTGTGACACCTTAACTTTTAATCTAACGTCATCATCAGGTCACAATTTTAATTTGTCCCATACCTTGGTTTATGACTAAATACCTGCAACACTAATGACAATCCCATTGGCCTCAGTTGTTCTTTGGGTTTAGTGCTAATTACCAAATGTTAGCATGCTTACATGCTAAACTAAGATGGTGACCATGGGAAATGTTATACATGCTTGACATCGGCAAGTTAGCATTGTCATTGTGACCATTTTAGCATGGTTCCATTAGCATTTAGCCATTTGCTAGGTGAGCTAGCAGTATCGGTTAAGTATAAACTCTAAACACAAGCCTCTCGTCTACGAGTAGATCATGGATGTAGCCTATAATAAGACCTGGATACGGTGCCACCGCTCAGTCTTGCTTCCAATTTATTCCAGTGGCCACTCGTGGTATTGCAGCGGAAAATCCCCTACGGCCCAAAAAGCATTTTTCCCATAGACAATCATTGTAAAAGAGACGTCTATAAAACTGGTGACAGGACACTTTGAACAGCAAACAAGATCAATTATGACTCTTTCTATTATGAATTTTTGATCCATGGAGGTTTTATATTTGTAAAACTTTCCTCGAACTGAGAAAAGTAATTTCAACATCTGTGACGTCATCCCAATGTAAAGTCTATGGGCCGAGCAGGAAGTCACAGGCCGGGCCAGAGGAAGAAACACTACTGTGCATATTCAGTGGGTCCCATACCCCCGGAAGCTGGAAAACTTTTTTGGCGAATGCGGCAGGCAAGCAATTCTCATTGGACTGAATAGGTGCCATCTTGGGGTCCAGTATCCAGCTCTTATTAAACATCCATGGAGTAGATGCACACTTCTGCGCGGTGATACGATTGGCGGGAGTAGTTCGGCAGAGAGAAAACAGTTCCTACATGAAACTGCTCACAACAAGGAATGGATCATGTTGAGTAACCGGGTCATGATTTCTCTGAAGAGAAATTGCTGTTGAGTTTCTCAAATGTATTTCTTTGCTGCTTTGAGCACCACAATCCGAGTGCCATCTAGTTCTTTTATATTTGAGTGGGTAGACATCTGTACAGCTGATATCTCTAACTTTCGGCAACTCCACAACAATCTAGATCCCGAAATAGCACTACAGGTAAGAGAAAAAATATGGCTATTTGATTTTGAGTTGAACTGTCCCTTTAAAGCCAATTCATGCATCTGTACTGAAGACTGATCACGGCTTTAGTTGAGTTTGTCAGATGCTGAATCAGTTATTTAAGACCCAAATTGTTTATGACCGGCTGTCAAACCAGCGCAGATGTGTGGAGACAAAGAATACTTTGTCATCTTCTCCATTTATCAAATCCCCCCTTTCATTCTGTGCATGCACATGTTCTGTGTATCTGTGTTATGGGTATTAATCGATACAATATTCCTCCTTGTATGTGGGAGTTCTCTAGTATCTCAGGGTGCTGTACAGGATGCCATGCACCTCAGCAAGACAATGAGACTGTCACTCAACAGACAGTGCAAGCAGTCAGACAGTTATTCCATGAAATATTCAGCAGTAGGTGCTTATCTTCTGGTAGCGGTATTAACCCTGTCTATCAATCATTCTTCTCCCTTTCTCTTTTTCCACAGTGATAACATCATGCTATCCTTAACTCTGTCTGTTTCACTGACTGCGTTTACATGCATACTCATATTCCACTATTATTCCAAATATGACAATATTCTGATTTGATGCAGGTCATGTAAACAGCATATTCTGTTTGGATATTCTGAATTAGGCTCTAATCCGAATGGAGCACTTTCTGATTAAGACATGTGAGATATGCCAATATCATTCAGGTTTTAGGAGCATTCTTTGGACATGTATACAGCGCATTCAGAATATGCATCTCAATTGGGGTATTCACGGCAGTTTGCGACACGCGGCCTTTTGCCTGTTTACGGCCAGCTCTGTGTGTTGAACACAACCCTACTAGCCGACAGTTTGTAGAGACGCGAGTCCAAAAGAAAAGAAGGAAAAACACACCTACTTTTAAACATTATGAAAGACTTGGATATCAACAGGTTTTTGTATACATGCAAATATCGCAACACCAACCTTTTCAAGAAGGTGGTTGAAGGAATGACAGGGGGAAGGCTGCGTTCGCACGGTCGAACAAGTCCACCACCAGTTGAAAACTTTGAAAAAAACATATTTGATGCAAAGAAGCAAAATGGCACAAGCAGCTCCTGCCGTTCCACTTTTCTATATGTTGACGTGATAAACGACATGTTAGGGCATCAACCCCTATCAAACACAGCCGAGAATAACGTGGGGATGCCCTAAACTCCTCAAATGGATCAGATGATGAAAAGGAAAAAGACAACTAGGTAGCCAGCTGACTTGTTTAGCTAAATGGGTTGTTTGTAGGTCAGTATGACGTACGTCATGGGGACATTTTACGTTACTCGGAGTATGCACGGCTGAATGTAAATGTAAATATTAGTGGAATATTCATGTTCATTAGCCATGTCAACAGCTTAGTAGGAATATTGTCTTTTTTGGAATAAGGGCAAAAAACTGAATATTTGGTGCACGTAAACGTAGTCATTGTTTCTTCTCTTTTTCCTAATGTCCACCTCTAAGTTGCACTAACAAACTCCCACCACATTTTACCGGTGCAAGGCATGACTTACAGGTTTATGAGTGGTGAGTGTGTGTTTAGCAACATCAGCAGCAGCCTGTTGTGTTCATGTAGCTAAAACAACATTCTCAGGTAGGGCGATTGAGAAAGTGTGTTGCTTGTTATACCCGATGACGTGAAGAATCACTCTTCCTTTTTGCCCAACCTTCTCTCTTTCTCCTTCCTTAACTCCCTTTTCCTTACACTAATTGTCTTTTTTCATTCTCCCTTTTTTCCACAGCTTCCTCACCCTTTCTACCTCCCCATTCTTATCACATGCCCTTCTCACTTCTTTCTACCCTTCCTCTACTGGCCATATCTTTGACGCACAGGGATTACATGGAGGTGCTAATGAGGGCTACTCTACTCTAGATAAGCTCCATTTGTCAACACGCTGCAATTTCCATACCAGACACTGACAAATGTTTGAGTGAGTAATTTGCTTACAGTGAAATCTAATTAAAGTATGATAATGGCACACGTGTTTAGCTAAGTGAAGTTTGGCGGAAGTGAACTTGTAATCGAACCTTACTTGAGGATAAATCTCTTATCTTTCAACTCTCAGTAAACAAACACCAAATATGGAAATTATTAATTCTCAACTATCTCTAAAATATATTAATTCATATATCACTTTTCAATTATAGCCTATATCTGGTTGAATTACACACAATACAGAATCCACCTCACGTGACAAATGGAACTCATAATTTCTATGGCCAAGACTTACTCAAAATTTGGCAGCGATATTTTCCCTTCAACTTCAGTTTTTCTGTGATTGCGCTGCCTGAGGTCATTTGTCAGTAAAATCTTAAATAAATAATTAGTGACTTTTAGAGAATTATAATAAGTGTGTTGGACTGGCCGTTTCTTTCGGATGAGCCTCAATCAGCCATGCTGTGGTAATGGGGCTATTGAGTTGGTATACGGTCGGCACTGAGCCTCAAATCCAGTAGGGTCTGTGGATGGCGCCACCGGTAGCCAGCCAGTCTCTCCCCCACCTCTGCCCTCCTCCCACCTCCCTTGCGAGGAGCACTCAGAGCCAAGGTCCAGGAATTAGCCCCAGCACCCGTCCAGACAACAGATCAATGGGCCCGGTCCTGTATTGATAGGGCCACTTGGGCTCCAGAAGTGCCTGCTAATCCCTGCAGTTTATCAGCCACACTGGCTGCCGGGATCTGTTGCCTGGTACGGTTCTCTGTCGGGCAGACAGGCTTATGCTTTACTCTCACTCTCTCACACACACTTTCCTGTACACACATACACACTTTACCCCAAACCACCGCTCACACACTTCTCTAACTCTCTCATCATCGTCCCCTTTTCCCTCGAATGTGGCGTCAATTGCATTACCTCGGGTGTTAGGGCCACAGCTATAGAATTGCCTTGTTTGAGTTAGCCGTGGCTGGGTGGCTGTAACTAAATCCAGTGTCCTGCTGAAGGGGCAGGAGGCT
Organism: Sebastes fasciatus; assembly: GCF_043250625.1. Taxonomy (NCBI): domain Eukaryota; kingdom Metazoa; phylum Chordata; class Actinopteri; order Perciformes; family Sebastidae; genus Sebastes; species Sebastes fasciatus. Next base: position 22,961,084 of record NC_133813.1, on the reverse strand, counting down.
GGCTGGCTGGTAGACAGAAAGTCTGACCGGAGTGTGGCCCATTGATTCTAATGGGCTTTTTAGAGAGCCTAATGATGGGAATCTGTTCACGCCTCGCTTGTCACGCCTAATTAAGCCAAAGCAACAATGAGTCCATTCACACTGGCTCAAGTTACCTCTCTCACCCTTCCCTTTAGAGCTGCTGCTTTTGCTCATTTTAGCAAAGGGCTCCTGGCTCAGGCACAGATTGAAGGCTGGTAGTGGTGGAGCCATATTGCCAACTTCCTGTTAAGTCATGACTGAATCAAAAACTTTATATTTGTCTTGTCTTATGCTGCCTTTCATGTGCTCTTTTTCAAATACAATAAGCTGTCTCTTTAGTCAGCCGTATACATATTCTCTTTGTCCCATAAAGTCACAACTCAGCACTTGTTTGTATGAGAATAATTATCTACGGTATTTTGAATCATGTCCTCAGTTTACCTATTGGTAGCTTCAAATGGTTTTTAAAGGCAAATCCATTATTTATTTTTTTATATCATGCTGTAGCTTCATAATGGTGTTCCTAATGTATTCAAATTGAAACATTCAAGTTTTGTTCAAAGTACGTATGTTTTAGCATCAAAATGCTATTTTCCCAAGCCCTTCTAAAACCTTTTTCCCATGTGACCCGACGTAGGTTTCTGCATGATGGCGCTGCTACATATACAGTATAAACATCCTTATCGTCAGTGTAGTAACGTCACATACAGTAACTTGCTTTAGGATCTGAAAGTCACACAATAACACAAACATACTGATCGATGCAGGCCATCGGTAGGCCAGGAACTCCTGTGTTCTGCAACGTAAAATTGTTTTTGTGAATGGAGTCTGGTGACTTTGAAGACAGACATATAACTGCTTCAGTTCCCCATCATAAAGGGCTGTCTGATGGCAGGGTAAAGCTGTGAAAATATTCTAAATATAGCGTACACTTAAACGGATATTGATTTTTGGCTAAAATACATTCTCTGCTGCTCCCGTCCACAGCCGCTTTTACCTCGCCGTCAGTCGGCCCTTTCCGACGGGGAATTGAAGCCATTGTACCGCTCTCTTCAAATTCACCAGACTACATTCACAAAAGCAGTAATTTTACATCGCACAACGAGAAGTATACATACAACCCCACTTCAAGAAATCTAAACTAACCCTTTCAGTTATTTCCAAACTTAGCACAGCTAACTTTGACTCAGCTCGTGCTAGCGTTCACATTATTCATAGCTTTGATTAGATTACAAAACCTCCATGGATTACTACTTACTAACCTACGTCACTGCTTTTTGCAACAGCGGAGTGGGCATTTCCATGTGATAAAAATGGAACAGAATGCAGATGAACCCGCCCTTTAACAGTTTTGGTTCAATGTTCAGTACTGACGACTCTCTTGGGAATTGCAGTGATTGAGTAAGTCCTAATTTCCTTAATTGCATCCACGTTTCTCTCATTTGCATCTTTATCAACAGAGCGAAAATAGGGGAATTGGAAAAACGGTCCGGAACAATTTATGGGTCAAGCAAGGAACGATCAAATAAGGGGGATGTACCCATTGAATTGACTTGGGATTCGGATGAATTGTACACAAGCAACTGGTAAAAGTCTACATGCACTGGCCTCAGTGACACCAATTTGTCACTGAATGCTCAGACACTCAACACACCACTATTTCCCTCCAAAAGCAGCTTAAACTTGCAATGAGCTTTTAAGAAAGGACGTCGCTTAGGGCGGAACTGAATAATCCTACCGCAAAGCCACCAAGTTGCCCTCAGCTATTAAACAGTAAAGAAACAAACAGTCAATTTGGCTTAAGAGGTTGTTTGTTCCAGCGCGTCAAAAAATGTGGCCAATGGCGACTTCACAAAAATCCCAACCTGCTGTGACTATCCACATACCAGTTTAACACGTATTAATCTTGTTTGTTTTTGTGTGTGTGTAAGCATGCTTTACGTGGCTCAACTCCCGTAAGGTCAGACTGAGTAGCGTCCTGTCAAGCTTGCCGTACATCAGGTGTGCGATGGAGCCAGCAGATAAAAGGCATGCACCACCTTGCTCTCCGACCCTGTTTGTGTACACATGCTTTTAGCCAGCCACTTAACTGCCTAGATTAGGTCTGTAAGGAGATAATTGCAGGGGTGAATGTAGACAGCGGTCGCTGTGTGTGACTCAAAAGATCCATAGACACCTTTTGTCAACCTTTAGCTGCGCTTTTGTCTCAGGGCGGAGTGTCTCTGTATGGAGGGGAACAGGTGGGGAGGGGGGGGGGGGGGGGGAGGTAAGAGAGAGAGTGTGTACTGGTTGGGCTGGACATTACCTTCGCTGTGAGGACTGTTTGTTCGTTCCGACGTGAATGCTGTCTAAAGCAGGGGAGTGTCGGTAAATATTGATCTCCTGTGTGTTGCTGCATGAAGTACTCTGCTGCAGACTAATTCACCCTCTAGCTTTTCTCTGTTCATCTCCTCTTCTATTCATCAGGCTGTTTGACATGGAGACAACAGTTCAAATATGACATGATGAGACACACAGTCTATGGGGCTTTATGCAAGATCTAAAAGCAATCTCAAGTAACAAGGAACAAGGCTCCCATACAAAACTTATATAATAATATTAAAAAGCACCACCGGGCTGTCTCAAAATCATCCCTAAATGACTCTTTTGTTAAAGTGAATACTTCCTGTATGCACGTCTTACTAATCAATGAAATCATTTAGACAGTTCCATGGATGAACTTGCCTAACTGGTGTTTGTGCGGGTGTTTGGACACAAGGAGCTGTCAGTGAGTAGATTAATGTGAAATATGACACGGCGATGCACATGACAGGATGCTGTAGCACTTAAATATAAGCAAATATGTAGAGCACAGTGTTTGTGTGTGTGTGTGTGTGTGCTGCACTGTCATGCCTCGGCTGTATGTCATCTGACCTTGCACCAGCACTTCTGGAAAGCAGGTCTTGTGATTGGTGGAAAGACAGGAACGACAGCCTCATTTCAAGGTCCTGACCGTGACTTCAACCCTCATCCTTCAGAGGCAGGATGAGGAAAGACTGAGAGGAGAGAAATGAATGACTGCCAATAGCAGATACTAATGCATAAGGCCCTGCAGCTATCATTAAACTTTTCAGTCAACAGCAGGCTGCGATTTAACAAGGGATGGGTTTCTAGGTAAACACTAACACTGATCATGAAAGGAAAGGGGCTGGGAGAGGGTGGGGTTTTGTCTGTGTTTGTCCCTAAATCTCAGCGTGCATTGTGCAAGGTTGCTCTGTACAGTATTTATCCATTCAAGATTAATTGTGTGAGGTCGTTGCCGGTACGTGCTTAAAAGCATCACAAGAACATGTCTGGAATAGGACGCCCTCGTCCTTGAGTTCACACGGCGCCTTAAACATGGCCCTAAGGTGATCAGTTGGGGCCCTTGATGACTTTACTTCTGCCGCGTCTGGAGTATGTCCAACAGATGGTCCTGATAACGCCACTTGTCTTTCGCCAAGGGTTGCATTGGGTTGTCTCGTTGGAGGCCTGGGGTAGCTGGATCACGCCTAACATGACTTTTTGACAGTGTAAATGTGCAAATTCATCCCGGCTCATGAATCATCTGACACAGCACAGAAGAGGAGACAGAAACAGGCTAGAAAGACAAACATGACATTGTAGGCTTTAGGGACGGAATTCAATACTTAACAGATGTTTCATTTTACTGCATTAGACTAGTACACGAATACATAAGTTCAATTATAATATGTTCATTGCATGCACATCAGCTTATCCTGCTTGGAGTCAATATCAGACCTTCTACTTAAAATGACATTTGGACTGCTGCATATATTCTGATTAATTGTTTATTATTTTCAATTATTTTTAAGCTGTCAAGTACAGAAGACCAGAAGGGACATGCATTGGATTGCTTCACTGTTGTTGTTGTAATTTATCAGATTAATTAGTTCATGATCTTGCCACAACAGGATCACAATATGTATTAAAAAACAACAACTTGGAAGTGGTTTTGAGAATTTAAGATCATGCGCAAAAGATTTTATCAGCTTGCTAAATTGAGATAATTATGTTATGTTGAGACACTGTTTCTCTAGATCTTTAGAAAAGAAGTTTTCTCAGTATCATGAATTAACTTCTCTGGCCTCACACAATAACAGAGTGGCAACTCGCAAAACAAAGGTGTCTTTTTGAACTTCTCAACATCATGAGAATAATTTACCAGAGACAGATCTGTCTGTCTATCTGGATGGAACAGCAGAGCTACTGTCTTGCGGAAAGGTTGCTCATAAAAGGTATTTTTATGTGTGAGAAAATTTTGGTTCAGCTGCTTTCTGCTAACATTTCTGAAAGGATACAAAACACACACACACACACACACACACACACACGGAACATGTAATCACACACTCGTCATCCGTGAGATGCAATATGCACACACCCATCCGTCAGCGCCATGCACACAACGCATTCACAGCTGTCTCAGCAGAGCAAAATCAAAGATGGTGGCGCCCGGTCTACACGGCGAACATGACATCTCGTCCCTGCGTTTTCCTACTGACAGCCCCTGGTTCTTGTCACCCCAACGCCATCCCGCCTGCCTTCATAACCTGTTGGACAGCACAGCATGTCACAGGCCGGGGCCTCTTGGCGTGTCACGGGGCTGATCAACCCTGTGTGGCAGCTACCTGACGCCCTGTCTGGCAGCTCACCTCCATCACTGTCACGCTCTCACATTCCAGCTTCTCGAGGCCCCATCGCAAGCATGATTTATAGCTTGCAGAATGGTGAACACTGGGGCAACGCTTCAGAACTTGGACTCCGCTTTTTACTTCACAGGCAACCTCATACTGTACTGACACATGCCAAAATTAATGGCGTTCCTGAAGTCATCAGAATTTTCTAAACGGGCTGGGTTTTTGATCATTTTTATTGTAAAGTCGCTCCGTCTCAAATGATAATTGTCGTCTGGTCACTCAGCCTGAGGGTTTGCAAGCTTCTAAAACGTCTTTGTTTTTTCTGCTGTTTCACAATTAGGGTCATCTTGATGGCTGACCTCTCTGTTGTTCGTGTCATGCTTGAACAGCAAATATGTGTATTGAGGTGCACCGTTCCAAGCCACCCACAGACACTGAACAGGCTCGTGGTGACAGATAAGTAGCGAGACGAGCCCTGACAGGTCACAGCTTCTAACACAACGTTACACCTAATAAGTGGTGTTTTTCTGCCAGAAACACACATGCACACACAGTCATGTGCGTGGGGCCCAAAGGCTCTCAAAATAAAAAAAAGAAAGGAGAGCTTTTTGGTGGCGAGAGATGAAAAAGGAGTTAGCGAAAGCACCAGAAAAGTTTCTCTCCCTCGAGCCTCCATATTGCAATGTTTTGAGTAGCATGGAAACAGTTTGGCTTTCTTCATTTTGTTTGCATGATTCTTTTTAAACAGTCAGCAGCACTGACAGATTTCTATTTTGTCTGATTCTTTGATTTTATATTTACATGTCCTCACCAGGCCTCGTAAATGAAAGGAAAGAATCGGGAATATCAACAACTCTGTGAGTATCGTGTTAAAAAGCCCTGGATTATGGGTTTGTTTGTTTATGCTGGGTTTTTATCCATTCACATTGTTTTCCTGAGGCACATTTGAGTCTAAAGAGATGATGAGGTTAGCAGCTGGTCATGTCTCTGCGATGCTTCACATGATTTAGCCAGCGTGAATGGTGCTGTTTGTTTGGGGATGGGTAAGGAATAGGCCCTTTGTCGGATTTGGGGGATTTTTGAGAAGAGGCCACAAACGGGAGTGTTTGGCCATAATTTTACAATTTTGAGAGGCAGACTTGTGGTAATGTTTGGTGAAGATGTTTTCTTAAAAGTGAATAACACATAATTTAAGAATTTAATTCGATATTCTCTGTGGGTGCAAGAGTTTGTTTATTATTTGAAGCTAAGACATGGTGGGTATGAGGTTCTTCACAAAACTTTCTGTAATTTTTTTAAAGGTGACCTATTATGCTTTTGTGCTTTTCCCCATTCTTTTAGTGTGTTATATAGTATTTTGTGCATGTAAAAGGTCTGCAATGTTACAAAGCCCAAAGTCCACGCCAAAGAGTTACTCTCCCCCACAGAAACACTGCTCCTGAACTGCCTGAAACTCCTTGCTTAAAGTCCTGCCTTTTCTTCTGTAACGTGATGAAGTCACCAAGTAACACATTTGCATAATACCTGACTAGAGGCTAGTTTGGCCCTCAAACAAAGCTAGCTAGAGGAGCTCAAACAGAGCATTTCAGACAGAGGGTGAAAAAAGGTGCTGTAGCAGTCGATGTGAGCAAAGTAAAGTGTTGATTAAAACATGCAAACATGTTCTAGTAGAAACCCAAAATACAAGTATGAACTTAAAATAAGCACAATAGGTCCTCTTTAAATGTATTCAATTGCTATTTTGCACACTTGACTTTAATACAATTTTACAGTATACTGAAAACCCCCACAGCTGGGTCTATAAGCAGCCTTTTAGAGTAGATAAAAAATGTTTTCAGGTTGGTTTCTTTATTGTCATAATTCAGCATTTCAATTATTCACTACAGACCTTTTTGAAAATCATTTCACATTCTTTCACTTCTCCTTGTCAGAAACATTTAAATTCTATGTCTTCAGACAGCACAGTTACAATTCCCCCGTGGCGGCACTGATCGATGATTTCAGTTTTGCTCGGTAACCTAAGACTGTTTTGCAGTCAGCAACATTACCTGCTTCCTCGCCAGCCCTTTCAGTCCAGCTGGCACTTAGTCCACCTGACACAAGGGAGATGAATATGAAATGCCTCTTGCTTTGTTTCCCTTCGCAGCTATTGTTGCCTCTGTGATTAGATTTGAGATTGAAGTGCCCCGTAAGCCGATCTGTAGGTGGGGTGTAAGACTGCCACCCTTTAGAAAGTACCTGGGCATGATGCACAATTGATCGCTGTTGCACTAGAGTTTATAGCTCCTGGCATGTGTTGTCCAGCAGGCATTTAGACTGACTGGGCCATTTTAGTAAAAGAGATTTACAGAAGGGATTGATGTCGCATTGAGATGATGTCTTAAATAATGTAAAGGTCCCGACATTCTAAGTTAATAATTGAAGTGATGGTAATTAATACTCTAACCAACAATACTTTAGTTGCAATTAGATCATCTACGTTTCATTTTTTATTTTCATTTTAATTTCAATTAATACAATGATACATTGGTATGGTTTCCTATCTTTGCCCATGTCCTACCAGATCAGCAGCTGAACTGATATCCAGCTTGCGGCATCCCCCCTTTGCTGACACTATAACGTCTGCGAGGTCACCGGCCATAATATTCATGAGCTCAATCACAATGGACAAGCTCTGTCCAGCAGCTACTGTTAGCAAGTAGCTAGCCTCAATCACATCTCGCTACCCCCCCTAACCCATGCAACTATAGCCATACCAACTCTCGTTAGCTTATCTGCTCCCAAAGAGGCTGTTTCACTGGATGGGAGCTGCATCTGTTAAAGCATGTAGCTGTCAGAGCAACTTAGCCACCAGCCTCTCAGACGTGGCCCAGGGGGAGCTGTCCTTTCTGGGCCAGTGAAGCCTGATGTTGTTTTGGGGCCTCGGCTACGCTAGCGCTTTCTGTAGCTGGATGGAATGACGGGGTGCATCGGTGTAAAAAGACTAAGGATGCGTCCGAAATCGCACTGTACTATCTATCGTTCAACATACTTTTGTGTGAATAAACAGTAGTATGTATCTTTTCGGGTGCACTGAACTGTGATTACTCATGGATGTATTATAAGAACTGGATACAGGAACCCCAAGATGGCGCCTACTCATTCCAATGAGAATTGCTCGCCTGGCGCATATGCCCAAAAAGTTTTCTAGCTTCCGGGTTTACTTCCAGGGTATGCGGCCCACTGAATATGCGCAATAGTGTTTCACCTGCTGGCCCCGTCCGTGAGTTCCCACCCATCCCATAGACTTTACACTGTGATGATGTCACAGATTTTTAAATGGCTGTTCTTGGCTCGAGGAAAGTTTTACAAACACAAAACCTCCATGGATCAAAAATATATAATAGAAAGAGTCATAATTGACCTTGTTTGCAGTTTAAAGTGTCCCGTCAACAGTTTTATAGACGTCTCTTTTACAATGGTTGTCTATGGGGAAATGCTTTTTGGGCCGCAGGCAGATTTTTTGCTGCGATTGGCCACTGTAAAAATTTTTACCCAAGGCTGAACGACGGCACCGTATCCAGGGCTTATTATTCCTAAGAGCCTCCTTGCTGGTTGGAGATGCGTAACCATGGCAACCTGTGTCAAACTAATGACTAAATAACTAATAAATCATATAGTCTGAACTAATTTAAAAATATGTATTACACCTAGAAAAGTGTAATTTTACACTTAAATTGAAGCGTTATTGACATTACAGAGCCATTGTCTTTTAAGAACGTTGTTGTTACTACCACATTGCATTGAGGGATATTTATGTCACCGCATTGTCCAGTGTTTGCATACTGTAATATTTCACCGGAACTATTACTAAAGTTTCGGACATACTAGAAAATCTCACATACTGTTTTAGCGTACTAAATAGCATGTTAGTATGGAACGTAACCTAATTTCACCTTCTTTTATCACAGATTGCAATGAATTCTAACCTAAGGGTGCCAGCTGTGTGTGAAACTTGATGGTGCCTGGATCTACAGATTGGCTTAAGGGCTGCCACTCTGGTGATACTGGTGCCAGTGTTGGTATGTGTGTGTGTGTGTGTGTATGTGTGTGCACAGGGAGTGGGGTTTCTGTGGTTTGGTTGTGTTGACCATTTTGTGGTTCCCTAACTCCATGTTTTAAAGACACACAGGGGCCTTGGATTTCCAAGTGTTCTCAGCTGGAAATTTAACACTCCAAGCCCTGTACTCAGCGGCAGCAGTGAACTGTGATTAGATCTTTTACCTCTGTAAAGAGACTCGTGTTTTAAAAGAAAATTACAATGTTGTCCCTCTGATGTATATTTCCCGTTCCATTTCTGAATGTATAATTTGTATACAAGCTACTTCGCCACACGTGTGTGAAGTGTGTTTGGTTAAAGCTAGGCTCTGGTCCAGTGTTTTTCAGGATATGGATTGTAAAGATTTATTTTAGGAGTGAGGGAGAAAGTGGCAAACTGACAGACAAAAAGACTGACAGACACGTAAACAGACCGACAGAAAAAAACCCACACAAGTACAACTTGAACCTATACAGATTGACACAAAAGGCTTTTTCATGAAACATTTCAATACACGCCGTTTCCTACATCCCGTCCTTTCTTTACAGCTTCTCTCCGCTCCTTCAGGAACAGGTGTTAGCCAGCAGATATGCCGGACGGATTAGGACAAGTTTGTGAAGGATTGTCAGTGAGGCCTGAGATTTCGAGATTACACATATGGGCAGGGGAAGCGATAACACAGGAAATTCCCACTTTAATCCGCATGCAGAGGATCTACCAGGGGGATATACTAGCGGGATATATCCATATTTTCAAGATATTTCCGTTTGCGCCGACGTATCAGTGAATAAAGCCAACCTAAGCTGTCAAATCCACTGATCTATGTTGATCTACGTGACTACAAACATCATCCCGGGAACAGACACAGAAGACGCAGGTATACATGTAGAATGGAGTCAAGCTGTGAAACTATATTATTTATGACAATATCCATGTGCTTGCTATGGTGATAGTATGATATTATGCTCCTTATGTGGCCTGCTAATTGCCGCTATATGATTACAACGGTTAATATAATAATGTCAGTTTAATTTATCCAATTGGCCGGCTTGTTTCTGTATTGACTGATGCCTCTAGCTCCGACCCCCCTCTGCAGCGTGTCCTCTAAGAGCCTGCAGTCGAAGAGGGTCAATATCAACATATTACTGAGCTCTGACAGAGCCGCAGACAGTCACAATGAGACAGGATCAGCAAGTCAGCAGCACCTGCCGCTCTCTGCATGAGGCCACACACACACACACACACACACACACACACACACACACACACACACACACACACACACACACACACACACACACACACACACACACACACACACACACACACACACACACACACACACACACACACACACACACACAGAGCTAAGGATGCACAAGCAAATACACTGACAGGCACAAACACAGATGAATAAACACACAAAGACACACACACACACACACACACACACAAACAGAGCTCAGCCCCAGCTTAATCTAATCAAGTGCGATGGCTAGCTCGATTAATAAAGCCAGCTATTGACTTCTAATTGGCGCCGCTCTGCTCTGCTAATTTCCTGGGACGAAATTACACTAATGCGGTTTGCCTGATGGAGTACTTATAGTTGGCTCCCAAGAGAGACAGGCCTTCGAGACGGATAGATAGCAAGAGAGAGAGAGAGGGAGAGAGAGAGAGAGAGAGGGAGGGTGAGTGTGAGAGAGAGAGAGAGAGAGAGAGAGAGAGAGAGAGAGAGAGAGAGAGAGAGAGAGAGAGAGAGAGAGAGAGAGAGAGAGGGAGGGTGGGTGGGTGAGGGTGGGGGGAATGTTAAACTTTGATAAAGATCGGAGGCTGTTGTTTCAGTGCAGACCATTTTCTAATCAGTGGCCTGCTGTCTTTGGAAATGTCATCCAGGCCGGTGTAGCTTTACTGCTCGCAGAGAGAGGGAATTAGAGAGGGAGAGAGAGAGAGAGAGAGAGAGAGAGAGAGAGAGAGAGTGGAGTACAGCACAGCTCGGGCTGCTGACTTTCACTAGTGGAGTGTAATACTAGCCACCTGTCTACACGCCAATGAATTCTCTCCAAACCACTCACTTCTGAGCCCACCGCTGCATGCAGTCCACACTCTCTACGCTCTGATCACATTAGTCCTGGCAAGCAAACCCTCAGATATCTGGTCACAGTAAAAATAATGTACGAAACAAACACACACAAGAGAAAATATCTATATATAGCTAAAGACTATAGGCTAAACTAAAGGTTGATTTCCTACTATTAAATATTAGAATGTTACAGTCCTTCTTTTGATATTGTAGTTTAAAGGTGCAGTTGATAACATTGATAACATTCGGCCACTAGATGTCCCATTCTCCTTTCCCCGTTCCATTGCATTTACTTCACAACAAGTCGTTGCCAGACACTTACCGTCAATCTCAGCCATTTATTTGTTTTTTCCACACTAACTGACGACCTAGAGATACCACATGATTCCGTTTTACTATTTGTTCACAAGCCTTGTTCGAAATGGGAACCAAACGTCTCATACCTTCCACAGAGATAAACAAACCATTCATTTTGGACCCGCCAAATTTTTTTTTCAGAATTCTTTTCAGGAAAAGCCATACTTTTATTCAGTACCTTTCTAAAAGCTCTGTAGATGTATTATTTGTAGGGCTGTCAAACGATAATAGGGCGTTAATGCCAGTAATTTCTTTAATGCATTAACGCAAATTGCGATTTTTGGGCTGTAGCGGGCTCAGTTTTAAAGCTCGAGTGAGGACAATCATGAAACAAAAAAAAACTAAGGAACCCATTGGTGCCAACCATGTCATACTAGCTTGTTGCGAAAGAGGCTAAATAACGCTCCAAACTTGTGCAGACTTTTGGCAAGGAAACATTGGCATGGCCATTTTCAAAGGGGTCCCTTGACCTCTGACCTCAAGATATGTGAATGAAAATGGGTTCTATGGGTACCCACGAGTCTCCCCCTTTACAGACATGCCCACTTTATGATAATCACATGAAGTTTTGGGCAAGTTATAGTCAAGTCAGCACACTGACACACTGACAGCTGTTGTTGCCTGCTTGTTATGATTTGAGCATATTTTTTATGCTAAATGTAGTACCTGTGACGGTTTCTGGACAATATTTGTCATTGTTTTGTGTTGTTAATTGATTTCCAATAATAAATATATACATACATTTGCATAAAGCAGCATAATTGTCCACTCCCATTTTGATAAGAGTGTTAAATACTTGACAAATCTCCCTTTAAAGTACATTTTGAACAGATACAAATTGTGTGATTAATTTGCGATTAATCTCGATTAAATATTTCAATCAATTGACAGCCCTAATTTTTTGTTAAAAAATATTCATCTAGATAAAAATTGTATCACATACAGACCTTGAACAATAGCAATCAAGTGCATCCGCTTCTGCAATAATCCCAACCACTCCTCACCCAACAACCCACACCCAAACATGCGAGAAAGTCCTCATGCACACACTCACACACACACACTCACACACACACATGCACACCCCTAAAGCCGTCTTAATTCTGTTTTCACATAAGGAATATTTTCGTCAAGGCACGCTGACAGATTATCTGCTGAATTTAGCACTATCTGCGTCTTATTCTGCTCCTAATCCATGTCAGTAATCTCAGTTCCTATGACAATAATTCTTGAGTTGCGTTTACAGTTCCTCCGGCGACACATGTGTAATCCCTGGTTGACACCAATCTTGGCCAGCAGCACCTGTTCCCTCTTGAGATGCGAGAATACACACCGCAATTTCTTGTGATGATTTTTCATTTGTTATTCATCTGAGACGCCAGATTAAAAATTCATGCTGTAAACACGTTGTTGGATATAAATATGTGGATTATGTGATTTGGCTTTTAAATAAGACAAGTAACTTCATCAAAAAATGCAGTATTTTCATCAGTGACATTGTTGTTCTGTGGATATTATTATTTCTGGCTGCTACAAATATCAAAACAAATGTTTAGATTTGGGCTGAATACGGAGATGACCACTTGATTCTATGTGACTTCATTTAACCCTGTCTTTGTTCATGTAGAATTAATACTGGTTTTAACAATATATCTCATTTTATAATGAAAGATATCGGAATAACATTGCTGACGTTTGTGACGTGTTTTCCATACTCCTGTTACGTTATTTCTGTACGTATCTTACTTAGTTTACGTACTTATTTTAAGTCCAACCATGACGTTTTTCCTAAACCTAAGTGAGTGGTTTTGTAGCCTCAACCTAACTGTGGTTGTTACCGTAGTTAAAAACGGAAAAGCAAAAAACCTAAATGCGTCCTCATGACACATGGAATGTCCATGTAATGTGCTATTTATACACCTTCCCGTGAGATATCGGATTAATGTTATCTATTATATTATTTCTAATAACAGTATAGTACCTGTATGGCTTCACATATCATAAAGCATTGGATTTAGAAAGATAACCGAGTCCCTTTATATGTTGAACATACATTTTTGAAAACACAACACATTTATTGAATTAAGTGAAAGTTGGAAAATCCAGAGTTCTTCCTTTTCTTAATCTTTCTTATCCGTGCTTGTGACCTGGATTGTGGCGAGTTGTCTTGATCCAGTGTTAAGATCCCATATTAAGAAAAGGATTGGTGTGTCTTTGATGCCCTAGATTACCAGTAATCTTATCTCCTCAGATTAGGAAAGATCAGGAGAGTGCAAAAAATCGGGTACTTATCGGGCCAATAGGGAATCGCTCCCGACGTTAAACTGAGGTCAAATAATAAACATGTCTTGTCAAATTTGGCAGGGAAGTATAAACTAATATTTCACAGTCTTGTCTTGTACTGTATTTTCTTTTTCTCTGTATTGTAAATCAAAAGCTCAGCGATAAAATCCGTGTTTATTTATTACAAATCAAATATTTATATTGGATATTAAGCATATGAAACTGGCAATCCATTTAATCTCATTTTGGGTTATTTGTCGAGTTTTTTTTTTTAATAAAACTTGGATTCAAATGCGGATAAACATGGTCACTGTTTGTGTTTAGCTGTTGATTTAATCTGTCTGAAAACCAGATTAGGTGACGGCTCAGGGTCAGAGCCACGGTGTGTCATTTAGAATAAACAAAATGTACAAAATTTACTGTCAATGAGAGTCACAGTACCAGGATCCTGCACGTAGCCCTACGCACATGCACAACCTTGGATATAACAACAACAAAAAAAACAACGCACACACTATTATTCCCACCCACGCACACAACCAAGAGACGCGGGTTCCTCTTGAACCTGGTCCAAACACACACTCTCTCAATTAGCCGGGGCCGCCAAGGCGACGTCAACACGAACTTCCAAACAATAGGCACAGGGGATTCATAAAGCACGGGGAGGAAACATGAGCTAATACCACTATTCCAATTAAAGAAACATTTGTTGCCTCTGACACCTAAATGTGATTCTCCACAGCTGTGGCGTGCTCCAGCACAATGGTAGGTTTTGCGAGGGCAGGGTTTGTTGTATTGTTGGCCGGCGATTGTGTGAAAGGTTGAGTCGGGCCCAGGTCCGGTCTCTTGAGACGTATGCTTCATCACAGCAGAGGAGACCTTTTGTTTTCCCTTTTCAAAGGATTTCCAGCACTCCCTGCTCCAATCATAGCCCCTATTCAGGGAAAAAAAACCTGAAAGCTCAAGTGGATGGTGATGGAAGATATAAAAGTGGGGCTCTGGCTGTGATGTTTACTGATGATTGTTGTCTGAGGTGAAGGCTATTGGGAAGACAACCCACATTTAAAATACTGTTATTCTTTGGGAAACGCTGGACGACGCTTCAACGTGTGCAGTTATATCACATTAATACTGCAACTGTGTGTGTATATATAATCTGTAATCATGATGACCTTTAATTCAATAGATTCTTTTTAGGGACGATGGTGTTATGCTCTACCTACACAGTATGGAGCTGGTGTGTAGTTTCTTTGACAGTAGGGGTCACTCTTCTCTCCTCCCTAGTGGAGCATTTAGATCCTGACACACACACACACACATACATACACACACACAAACACACGAACGAACTAGCAGGCAAAGATTCAATCATACACACGTGCGTGTACATGTGTTTGCAGCATTGCACGCACATAAGCACGCATGCACGCACGCAGCCACGGACATAAATTCAAATATACACCCGCTGTTCTCCCCTGTCCCACCACGGAAAGGTCTGCATGCATCGAATCACAGCAACATAGCCTCCGACAGCAACAGCAGCATTGCTTGTCTTGTGGTAGCTGTGGTTAGTGTCATACAAGAGCAGCTACTGAGACGCCCATGGACTCAGACAAACTTCCTGCCAGGGGCCTGTCACTGACTAACCCAGGCCTGGCGTGTCAGCTTTCTCCGGGCCCCGAAGGGAAGGCCTTTTCACTCCGAAGAACCGTGGCTCCAGCACACACCACACACCAGCCCTGGCCCGAATCACTAACCTGGCCACAGAAACCACAAAGCCCTGTATCCAGTTTAAATTGACAGGATGAGAAAAACACTGATCATCCAGCTCCGATGAAATATTCAACATCAGAGGAGCTCTAAACGTAATATATATAAACTATATGCTTGCGCAATACCGTAAATATGCTTTAATATCTGACCAAGCCGCCATCTGGATGCCTTTGTTACATGTTTAAAACCATCAGAAACAAACAGCTACAAGCATGTTTTTGATTTTCAGGGAAAATCTATTTACTGCATTCAGGAACAACACATTCATAGACATTTGTAGACAAAGTACACAGAAAGTGTCTTGAATTTTACCATCATTCGTTGGGCTTCTGTTAGCACTGAGGTATTAATGAAATCCAAAGGTAAAATAGCTTTGGTGGGCGCTTTCCTTTTCAAATCTCTCATCTGGAGCAGGCTAACCTGATCCCGTGCAGCCAGACGCTGAGCCGGAGATCTCTGCACTTCCTGGTGTCCCAGTAATGATTGTTAATGATGTCATCTGATCAGGAGAAGAGGATGTGTGCGAGTATTTGTGTGCACAGAATGCCGTCTATGTGTGTGTGTGTGTGTGTGTGTGCATGTATTCGCGGGTGAAGATACCTCACCAGATTGAGTATAGGGGGTCATTTTATGTTGGCGGGGAAGGGGGGGCGCGCAGGAAGCGTGGAGGACAATGAACTCCAGTGTCTGTTCATACAAACATAACTGTCTTCATCTTCCGTCTGAGCGAGAGGCCTCCCCTCCCCTATCCTTAATCCCCACCCCTCACCCATTACTTATAAATCCCCCCCCTCCCCACTACCCCATTAGCCAGAGCAGGGGTCAGATGGTAATTACTGCTCAGCCATTCCCTTTAAAACCTATTCAAGTCCTTCAGGACACGGACGGGACCTGATTACAGACCACAGGCCTCATCCACCGAAAATGAAAAACATGATAGGCTTTATGGCTTCAGGTAGCGCATCCCTAACTTTCTATATGTTGTCTTGCACATGATGCTGTTTCTGTGTACCTCGCTGAATAAAAATGTCTTAAACTAGTTAACTGATGCCTTACAATGTGCAAAAAATAGATCTGCCAGCACCAGGCCAATATACACACTTTATTACAGGACTCCAACGTCTGTTTTTGTGACCTTACGTAATGTTGTTTTACCTGTGACGCAATTCAAACACAATTTGTATGCACACATGGCTAACAAAGTTATTATAAAA